>NC_089743.1:68779970-68819970 GCF_040412425.1 Macrobrachium rosenbergii
AGCAAGCTGAAACAAGCTGAAAAGGGAAAGTTGAGGGATTTTCAGCTTGAGTAAATCTTCAGTATGAGCCAGCGAGAATCGTGTAAAGGCTGTTGCACAATTTGTTAATGGGAAGGCCTTGGAGCCTAGCCTTGATTTTTCTGTACAGTGTTTATATTTTGTACTATACTGAGCTCAGATAGAATAGGAATCAAAGGGAAGTAGAATATGTATGGAATAATACAGACACAGTAGTGCTATGACTGCTGATTGAAGTCCATCTATCTGAAAAATACCTGGCCTCTTACCCCAAACTCTGACTCAAATCTGTTCTGTTGAAAACCCATTCTCTCTCTCTCTCTCTCTCTCTCTCTCTCTCTCTCTCTCTCTCTCTCTCTCTCTCTCTCTCTCTCTCTCTCTCTCTCAACTTGGTCTTGAAATGTGCAGGATTTTCTACAACTCCTATGTCTGTTTATTAATCAGGTTTCATTTAAGAACATGAGGCATTTGTTTCAGACACAGTTCCTTAGAAACTTCAAATGCAGATCTCTAGAATCCAGTGTTACAAGATTTCCATTCTCCTATTTTCAAAAGGCTTGTATGCTACCTTTACAGATCCAAATTCTGCCATTTTATTTTTGGGGTTCCTGTCATTTAATGAAAGACTGGCCTTGTCAGTTTTTTGTTTGCGACATGTTGCCCACCTCAATAAAAAGGCCAGTCTGTCTTTTCCAGATTGTCATCTAACTTCATTTGTCTAGAGTTATATTTATTATCACTTAAAATACTGGAGTCTTCACCTTTCTCTGTTTAAGTTGGTTAGTCTCTCATTATCACCAGAATAATCTGCCATTATTCTCCAGAGTGTCATAGTCCTGTCTGTAAATGGTATGCTCTTTTTTCCAGTCTCATTTACTTCTGGTTACCAAGTTATCTATGTAGCAAGATATCTGTGCACTGTTTTTTGTGTCTGATCATTCTCTTTTTATAGTGTGGGGTATCGTTTGTTTCAGAAGTAGCACATATCATTGTTTAAAAGGTTATTCTGCCTTCTGTTTCCTATATCCTATCTTTCTTGTTGAACAGGCTTATATTTCTTGTTTCAAGATTCCTATCATCCCATTTGACAAGCTATTTTATCTCTTATTTCCAGAATCCCATATGACTCTTTAACAAGTTATGTTCTGTTTCCATGGTCTTGTGTTTCCTTGTTTAACGAGCTAATCTTTCATCCCTTTCAAGCGTCCTGTCTTGTTTATTTATCTTTTACAATAATCCAGTCTGTCTTCTGGTTTCTCATCATCACCTCTAGCACTGCGAGATGCAGTGTCTTTAATGTCTTTTCCGTCATCTCATCTCCAGCCTTCGTCCACTTATCTCTAGTCTCCTTTTCATAGTTTCTGTGAAACTAGGTCTAGGTCTTCCAATTTTTCTGGTGCCCACAAAAGCTCAACTGACACTGACATACTATTCTCCCACGGTTTGTGTGAAGGACTTGTGGAAGTCATCTTCATCTTCCTTTCATTATTATCCTATCTACAGCTGGAACTTTGTAATTTTTCACCATGTTCTGCTATCTGAATTTTTATAACTATCTTAAAGCTTGATTTACAAATCTACAAAATCTTTAAGATATAGTTGCATCGTTTTTGCATGATTCTTGTTTTCATAGCAATCCAGAAGTGCTAGAATAATGTATAATCTTTCATATGTGTGCAATTTTAGTCTGTTTGACTTCACAAAAATTTATTCAGCCTGCCCATTGTTTGATATGCCCTGTTTAGTCTTTCCCTAAATTCTGACTCGAGAACCTGTACTGGGTATCATTGTTCCTAAATATTTAAAGATTCAGCCTCATTAATCCTTTCTCCACCTAATGTTATTTCATTCCTCAAAACTTATGTTTTTTTTTATATCTATTTTGAGTCCCGTCTGTAGATATATGATATTTACTATTAAGCAAGCTTTGTAAATCTTACTGGTTTTGATGTTTAAAACAACATCACCTTCATATTCTACTTCTGTCAAAGTTTTATTGTAATGTCATTCTAAACCTTCTCTTTTATTGTGATAAAATCTATGAGAAGGGCCAACAATAAAGAAGAAATAATATTCCCTGTAGCTAATTCATTTGAGAAAACCTTATCAACAGCAACTCTGCATATACTTCATTTATGGATAATTTCAGTAAGTTACCTTCCATAATATTAATCTATAGAAACTCTCAAGTGCCTTCTCATAACGAACAAAATCCATTAGAAATGGCATTATGAATTCCATACACTGCTGCACAAAATGTCTCATCACATATATTTAATATGTGAAACTCTTGTCTTTCTAAACCAACTTGTTCGTCTTATAACTTTTTAGTAATTTTCTTTCCCATTTTTATAGAATAAGCATTTTGAATATTTTCATGACAACCAATGCAAGTGCAATAATGATTTAGTCACCACATTCAGTCATGTCACCTTTCTTTTGTACCTAGCCATGACTTCCAGTTCCCAATCATCAGGTTTTATTTCCTCAATACATATTCTGAAAAATAATTTAGTTTGTATATGAGGTGTCATTTCATTTTCAGTTCAAATCATCTCTTCCATTATAACCTATTGTTTTCCATCTCCTAAATTTTTTATGATTGATTCTGCTCCAATAACTGTGAATTTGTTCATAAATACTTTAAGCCCTAGAATATCAATCAGATTATCGCCCTCATCTTTCATCTTCTTCTAATGTTATTATTGGTCCATCCCTCCTTTTTGACAGGTATTTTCCTCTTTTTCTTCTCACACATGGATATTACATTAATAATTTTGTGGGCTACCTTGCACCAGTGCCATTCCCCCTAAAGTCAACATCATTGGCCTGTTTGTCAGGTTTTTCAGCATCATTGGCCTATTCGTGTAGGTATTATCTCTTAATCTTCGTTTAACTTCAGTATCTAGGCTTTGTAATGTTCTACTTTGTATTCTTCCATCATTTTATCCCTGTCTCATATGATATCCGTCTTGTTACCCCTTATCCAGGCACTTCTTTTCCAGCAGATTGATATACATTCTTGGTGTCGAATAAATTCTCAAATATTGTCTGCTCTCCTCCCCAGGTATGGTTTCTAGAAGTGCAAGTATATTTTATGCAAAATCTTTTCGATGTTTGTCTTCAGGAAGTTTTACTACAGTAAACTTAGATATGCTATTAATTTCTTTGTTTGGTACTTTTAATTTTAACTTTATCATGGTAATGTCAACTTGGTGATCACTGCAACATCTATTCCTCTGTAGTTCCTAACGTTCCTCAAAGTTCTTATTTTCTCTCAGTTGATGGTAATGTGACCTCTTTGGTTTCTATGATTGCCCTCTGGAGAAGTCAAAATGTATTTAAAGATGTTCTTTTTCCTGAAAGAGTACCTCCAATTATCAAATTATTTGTAGCAGAAAACTAATAGGTTGCACCTTATTTTGCAACCCTTTCATTTGTAATCTCTCCCAGGCCTGTCTTACAATTTATATCCTCTATACCATCACTGTTCCTACAAACTTTCGCATTCATATCACAGACAACAGTTCTCATATCTTTCTGGTGTTTCGTCAATAACAGTCTCCCAATTCTGTCCAAAATTCATATTTTATTTTTTCAGAGCCTTTATTCGTGGGTACATAGTACTATACAATATTCTTAATGTATGGTTGTTTTAACTTAAATATTGTCAGCAGCAATGTATTGCTCACTGCTCTTCAATTAGTCAGTGCCTTTTCTGCATTTGGTGTTAAGATCATACCTATTCTTTCCATACTAATTTCATCTGTTCTCCCTGAATAATTATACACAGTAGCCCCATCCAAATCTTTTTTCCCATTCATTACACAGTGATTCACAAAATAGCTAAGGTGTACAGTCCATATATCTTGACTTCATTTTCTACCTGTTCTATCTTTTCCAATTTGATTCGGAGTTTTTACATTTCAATTTCCTAGTTTCAGTTTATCCTTAGTATACCACCATATAACTGGGAATGGCCATTTTTAAGTTATACCTGTCAATTTATGCGGCAGAATCCTTGGAGGATTGACTGCATCAATACACTAAAGACTAGCCAGTTCCTTGTAGTGCATAGTTCTTAGCTGACAAAAGCTTCTGACCCTTGTGTTTGCCTGATAGTTTTAAACTAAGTTCATCCACCAGGCATCTAGGGTTGAAGAAACAAGCACTCACCACCTTCATCCATCACCCCGCTGCCAATGACTTCTAGTGCTCCTCCTGAGCAAGGCCAGATTTAGATTGTGGATCTACCCTTATGTAAAGATAAGTAAACCTGCAATTGGTTAGTTGTTCATACAGTCAGCTTGGGGCCCTAATGCAGGTGCTAATAGGTGGGCAAGCTTGTAGAAAATGCCCCAACTATGGGGGTATTTTTCTCGTTTGTGAATTCCCTAGGTTGCCACATGCACTATATATATATATAATATATATATATATATATATATATATATATATATATATATATATATATATATATATATAATGTATGTATATATAATACCACAGTGAATAATGTGTATTTATGTATGTATGTACTATTTATGTAATATATATACTGTATATATACATATACATATGTATTTATTTATCTATATATTAATAATATATGGCACCCCAGGAACACATACAGGTGGAAATGCCCTGTCCCATAAATCATAGACAAACCCCTTCTCTCATAAGGCCAATGGCAACCGAATACCTCAGATCAGCCTATTTACTACTTACTGCTACTATCGTAGTAGTAAGCTGTACAATATGGAGAGTTCTGCCTAGAAATTGCACGTGGTTTAAGATTCAGACATAATATATATCTGAAAACAGCAGAGTACCTGATGAATGATGTTAATGTTAGGGAGTTCCTGTAAATGGCAAATGAGAATTCTTCTGAGGCCAGTGACAGCCCCATTTTCCTCCTTTGGGATACCAGGGACGGGAGTTTGTCTGCATTGAGTAATCAGCCTAATTGGCCGGGCTTAGGCTTTGCAGCCCCATACACTTTACTGATATTTCAAAAAATTAAATTAAATAAAATACTATGGATTGGAGTTTGAATGTAAGAATGTGGTGCTGAAGAGTGAGTGTACGGAAATTGATTTGTTTAAGGAGAGAAAACTGGATGCGAAGGCCCTGGTGCTGCTGTGTCTGTGGTAACTTAGGTGTATGTAGGAAAAACACTTGTAATGTCAACAAGTTTCTGAGGATGGACAAAATGGTAAAAATTAGTTATTTCGAGGATTGTAAGGGTAAAATTGGGAGAAATAGTTGTAACGGTAAGTGTATATTGTCCAGGAATAAGAAATAATGAAAATGGAAGAAAACGTTTTTGGGAATCTGAGTTTGTAAATTGCTGGGTTTAGAGAGTAGTTGTGGAAGGCGATTTAAACGCAAAGATATGTGACAGATAAAGATGGCATTTTTTATAAGATTGGAGGAGACAAGAAGGGAGAGTGTCCTGTAGAAAGAGGTTTGATTGCTGGGAATACAAGTTTTCCAAAGAAGAATAATAATAAGTATACATAGGAGAGAGCAAATAGTGAGAGAGAAAGTTTTATACGTTAGTACAGAGTATCTGGAAAAGCAAATTAATGGATTAACTAATTGTAAGAAGGATAGCTGTGGTATATCTAATTATTATTTGTCTGATGAGAAAATTAAGAAGCTGGAAGTTTCAACTGGACATGAAGGGTGAAAATCTATATATATAAAAGTGGATAAGCGAATCCCACAGGAAAAAGACAGGCAGAAGTTCAGTACCAAGCGCTTTCACGTTTATTGACGCATCGTCGGGGCACGAATGAGACACAAATATAAAGATGGTTACAAAGTAAACAAAAGAACAAGAATACCAGATGGTCAGTTGTCAAAGGGTAATAAACAGAAAGTTAATCCAGGATAATGGGATCGAGCTGTCACAAACTGAACCTAAGACCAAACAAAAGAAATACTAATGTTTGCTTACAAAATCCAAAAACATGTATAACCTTGAATACCAATGGTTAATCGCCTGGGTTAAAAAGACAAGGTTAATCCACGGCAAATCAGGGATCATGCGGTCACAAACTAATCCAAATATATACTTAACCATAAGGCAAACGGAATCTTACCCATTCAAATTGCAGAAACATGTATAAAAATTATTATTAATTTTGCCTATATTTATCAACAACTTTTTTAATGATTAAAGCATCAAGTTTAAATAAACCAAGACTTAAATTTAGAACACTTTCATTATTTGACTTAATAAAACAAGATTCGATGATATTCCTTTTAACTGTGTCATTGCACGGGACTAAAGGTCTTGCTTTACTCCAGTTAATAGGATGAGCTAAATCTCTCATATATACGAATAATACATTCGATATTTGGCCAGTTCTCACAGAATATTGGTGTTGTTTGATTCGTTGTGAAAGTGGTTTTCCAGTTTGTCCATACATCTTGTGATCTCTGAACCGACACAGTGAATTCCAGTGGAAAGTTAATTACCGTTATCTCCCTCAGTATACTTTTTGAATTTTAGTCAAATCTTATACAATATCTTTCCTGCAGAAACAGACAAAGATAGATAGGAAAAGAAAACAGTAATGCCTTACCTTCGTCCATTGAGTAATGCAGGTCTTGACGAATTTTCTGAAGGCTGAAAAAGAAATAATATTCAGTTTAAAATCTTTAGTAATATTAATAATAGAAGCAGTGCTAAATAATCTCTAATCAGCTGTAAATACCAAACAAAATTTTGTTATTTTATGGTGTCCTGATATGTGGCACTTCATAATTAATTCTGTCGTATATCTCCCAAAATTTAATCTCTTTATTGGTAAATATAATTCTCTCTCTTTTTGCAATCCTTGACAATAGTCATGTTAATTAGCTGCTTATTATATAATTATTGATGTGGCTGCTCGTGAATTCAAAAGATGCTGTTGTGATGCTGTTTTGAAACCGCAACACATTACAGCCTTTGTTCTTCTGACATAGATTGTTGTTTATATAACTGTATTTGCTCGTTGATTTATCGATATTTCCTTATTTTATTCTCTGTGTTTTCATTTTTCGTGCGTAGTCATTCCATCCTGTGGAAACATGCTTTGACCTTTGCGGGCTGATGACCTAAAGTTGAGCCTTGTTTTCGAATTTGACATAGAATAATAATAATAATAATAATAATAATAATAATAATAATAATAATAATAATAATAATAATAATAATAATTTGGAAGAAGACCCTCTTTGAGACATACTGCATTGAATAAAATGACAGTTTGTATGCCGTTGAGTATATATTGCATCTTCTGAACTTCCTTGCAGCAGGTAAATTATACATCATCTGGCCGGAGTTCATTTATTATTCTGACGTTCGCTAGCCCTCGCTACCATTTACAAGGGTTGAATGGTACCATAGAAACATACTTGGTATATTTATACCTGAAAATTGACTTACAAAGGGGGCGATTTTTGATTGAATGATCACATCTGGGGAGCTCTCCTGTGGCTACAAGTCTGGCTGAACAATGGCTGGTACCAGGAGGTCTCCTCACTGAGCTTGTGGCTTGAGAAGGAGGATGTCTTTTGCATTATCTCAGGGGCGTGCCTCATCGTTCCCCAGATGGTGGTCAGAAGCAGGAGGGTATCCTGGGTAATGCTGAGTCGGGGTTTCCCCTGAAGAGTGGTGAGAACCCCCTTGTAGCCGGGTTGGTGGTGATCCATGTCGCCATCGAGAATTAGAGTGTTCCTCATGATCTGTTGGAGCTGAGGGACACTGCTGTGTTCCCCATGCAGTGTTGGTATACTGTCCCTTCCTGTAGATGGACGGCAGTCCTCTTGGAGAGGCAAGTTGTGGTCATATCAATGTAGAAATGGTGCCATCCATTCTCGGGGTACAGCATTTGGTAGACTCCTATCCTTTTTCATAGGATCACTGCTGGGAGAAGGGCTATTCTTCATGAAGTACTGGGCAGCCCTCCAATCCTTTTAGTAGATCATAAGGTTGGCCATGGCATCTACTTCAGTATCGGTTACATAAGTCTGAATGACGTTTACCAGGGTTGCCTTGTTCTTCTTGTATTCAGTATACACATATCCTCTATAAAACTATTTTATGGTGCTTGTGCCCTCCCAATGGGCTCGTCTCTCCTGCTGATACCGCTTGTCAACAGATCCCCCAACTCCCTTGCTACCTCAAGGTGAAAATACCTGTTCTCAATTAGTGTATGGGGAACATGCTCATGTTCTCTAGAGGTGACACTCCAGGAAAAGCAAAGGGAGAAGGTGCAGCCAATGTAGGCATTTATCACAGACATTTTAAATATTTCATGGAATTCTCCATTGCCATTCAGGCAGAGCCCAATGTCTGTCAGTTTTATGTGGATCTTCGTCTTGAAGCCCTGGGGCATGCTGGTAACAGACATCTAAGAAGGGTATGGTATCACCAGAGGTTCTCTCACATGTGAAATGAGGAGCTGATTCGCCTTCAAATTTGCAATGAAGTGTCTCCAATCGGCACTGTTGACGAAAGTGTCATCTATGTATCTCACTATAGGGCAGGTTTTAGGATCCTGCTGAAGATGCGCTGGTCAATAAATCCCATGTAGAAGATGGAGAACAACATGCTGAGGGGGAACCCATCGATTGATGTAAGAGGCCTCCTTTGTAAAGCCACCAACCAACCCCCTCTGTCCCATAATCAGCCAGTGCCTGACGCCGAACTACTGCTTGGCCAAATCATTTAATAAAGTCCTGACAGTGTACATCACTAGTGAACATTGTATTGCATCATCTATAGCTTTTTGACAGGCTACGCAGTGGGCCATCTTGGGATATCATCACATCATTGGATGTAGAGAGTTTCTTAACCAACATGCCCATTGATGAAACCATATAGATAACCCTTGACAGGGCCTACAGGACTGAATTCACCCCTACTTTGCACATCCCTCCTCCACCTGCAGGAGATCTGCATAAAGGAGGCCCCTTTTGTTGATCAAGGGGGAGGGATGTGGACTCAGATCGATGGAGTTGTCATGAGTTACCCCTTGGGCATGCTGTTCGCCATCTTTTACATGGGAGTTATCGTTGCAGCCCATCTTCAGTAGGTTCCTAAAGCCTGCCCTGTATGTGAGATACATAGACAACACCATTGTCAATGGTGCCTTACAATCAACTAAAATATGGAGGACTGCCCAGTACCTCATGAAGAATAACCCAGCCATCAGCAGTGATCCCATTAAGAGGAGAGGAGTAGAGAACAAATACTATGCCCTGAGAATGGATTCCACCACTTCTACATCAGCATAGCCACAACTCGCCTCTCCAATAGGATTGCTGTCCATCTATTTGAAGGGGCAGTATACCAACACTAGATGAAAGAACATGGCAGCCCCCTAACACCAACAAATCGTGAGGAACACTCCAATCCTCAATAACGACATGTACCACCACTGCCTCTGCCACATGGAGGCTCTTGACATTCTTCTGTGGAAACCCACACTTAACATTACCCAGGAGACCCTCCTCCTTCCGAACACCATCAGGAGAATGATGAGGCACACCCCTGGGATAACGCAACAACCTCCCTCCTCCTTATGCCACAAGCTCAAAGATTTAATAGTTCTTCTTGATTTCAAAAAGGCCAATGAATTGGCAAATCCTACTGTCATTCTCTCTTCCCTTGTCCGGAAAGGTATTCAAGGTAACCAGTTGGCATGGATACATGGCTACCCTGTGAATAGAGGAGCAAGGATCCACTTTCAAAGGGCTTATTCTGATTTCATTGAAGATGAAAATGGTTTTAAGAGGAGGAATTCTTAGTCCCTTTCTCTTCAGTGTTCTCATGGAAAACCATGCTACTCTAAGTCTTCCTAGAGGGGTAGAAATCTTTATCTATGCAGATGATGTTTGCATCGTCTGCCCCCCAGCAACCAGACCACATTCTGTTACAATAAACCCAACTGGCACTTGACTTAATTAAGATAAACTGCAAGGAACTGGGACTGAAGATCAACACCATCAAAACGAAGGCAATGGCTATAAGAGACACTCTGTTACCTAACAATTTCTCCATCATGAGAGAAGCTATTGAATGGGTAAATAATTTCATTTACCTGGGAGAGAATATACTTTGTGCTTTCCCCAGCAATTGAAATAAAAATCTTGAAAGAAAAGGCAAGGTGCCACTTAATTGTTAGGAAAAGATTACATTCCATACACCAAGGAGCATCAAGTCCTCTCCTCAGAATGTTCTACATTCAGACAATCTGCACTCCGGTGGAATATTCAGCAGCTGTACTTACAAAACTGATATGGCCCAAGCTGTGTACACTTGAAGTGATACAAAATGATGCCATGAGGATCATTGCAAGGGCCCCAGTGTGGATCAGACTTTGTCTGCTTAGAGTGAGAAACAAATCTTCCTTTTCTGTGGTCAGGGAATTCACAATAATCTTCAAGACCTATAAGAATGGCAGAGACTGCCCCCCTCAGAAACAAATTCATAAGGGTCGTCAGTTTGCATGAGTATCTAAATCCTCCAAACAATTACATTGGGAGCCTTCTTGCAGGACTGTGAAGGGTAAACATGCAAGAAGCAGCTGCTGCAACAAAGAAAGAGACACCTTGTGACACCTAAGTTGAGCCTCCCCCCTAGGTTCCCATTCCCTTTAATTTTCACTTTCCACTCTTTGCAACTCAAACAGTTGGTGCAGGAGGCTGTAGATGGCACAGAACCCCACGAATACATACTACCCACAAAGATTGGTAGACCACAGCATACTTGCAGCAGCTTCAGCAGTAGTCTCCTCCTCCTTGAAGAGGAGCTGGATACTATTGAACACTGCCTCAACCCTGCAAACAGAGCTAGTTGCCATCCTGAAGGCACTAGAAGACTCCCCAAACAGACATGGCAGCACCACGATACACACAGACTCACAAGGTGCAATACTTGCACAAAAAAACCAAGCACATGGGAAATATGCTACTAATAACCATCATAATAGCTGCAGCCATTGCTCATCAGAGCATTGGGAGGCAAATCACACTGAACTGGGATTCCCAGTCGTGTAGGAATTGTAAGGAATAGAGGCAGTTTACCTAGCAAAAAACACTGCAATGTGATACAATCAGTATCATGTTCAACCCTTCCCTCCTAAAAATAAAACAAGATATTCTGAGGTACTGCCAGACTCTTCGCTCATCAAGGTTTGTCAGGCTCTCCTCGAGGGTTCAAGGTCTGCAAATGGCATGTAGAAAATACTAAAAATAATTATTCCATTTTAAAATCTCCAGGAAACTGGCAGTTTCCATGTACCATTTACAGCTAGGAAACCTGTGTGCCTGCAACAAATTAACATTTAAAATAGGGCAAATTTTTTTGAACACGTGGTGGATCAGTCCTGAAATGTCTCTTTGGCAAAATTTCTTAGGGCCTCCTACAACCTCTACCAAAATAGTACAATACATCATCGAAAACAATGAAACATTTTCAGCATTCCTTTGTTCCTACCCATCCCCACCTCCAATAGTACAGTAACTGCCTCTCTTTCATGTTGCCTTCGACCTGGCACTGCTTTCAATGTTCAGTTATTCATTTACTTATTCATATTATTATTTATTCATGTATTTTGTCTCAGGTTTTATTTTTTTTATTGTTTTATTTGTTATTCATCGATTTATCTTCTTTTATTTATATATTATATATATTTTTTCTGTGTTTATTCATTTTTGTATTTTTTTATTTATTTTTATTCATTTTTTATTTTTTTATTCATTATTTTTTTATTTATTTTTTTATTCAAATTATTATTTTATCTATTTTTCTTTGTTCTCAACAGCTTTATCTAATGCATCGTCCATCAAGTTTTTTGACAGGCTAAACAGTGATCTGTCTTGGGATATCATCACTTCATTCTATGTAGAGAGTCTCTTAACCAACATGCCTACTGACAAAACCATATAGATGATCCTTCACAGGGCTTACAGGACTGAATTCACCCCTACTTTGAACATCCCTCTGCCATCTGTGTGAGATCTGCACGTTGAGGCATTTGTTGATCAAGGGCAGCACCTTTGTCAACTACTAAAGAATTGGAGGACTGCCCAGTACCTCATGAAGAATAACCCCACCATCAGCAGTGGCCCCATTAAATGGAGAGGAGTAGTCTACCAAATACTGTTCTCCGAGAATGGCTTCCACCATTTCTACATCAGTATAATCACAATGCACGTCTCCAAGAGGGTTGCTGTCCATCTATTTGAAAGGGCTGTATACCAACACTAGATGAGAGATCATGGCAGTACCCTTAAAACCAACAAATCGTGAGGAACAATCCAATCCTCAACAACGACAAGTACCACCACTGCCTCTGCTACATGGAGGCTCTTGCCATTCTTCTGTGGAAATATGCTACTAATAACCACCATAAAAGCTGCGGTCTTTGCTCTTCAGATCATTGGGAGGTAACTCACACTGAACTGGATTCCTAGTCATGTAGGAATTCTAGGGAACGGTGAGGCAGTTTAGCTGGCAAAAAACACCCTGCAATGTGATATGATCAGTATCATGTTCAACCCTTCCCTCCTGCAAATAAAACAAGGTATTTTGAGGCACTGCCAGACTCAGGTGCTCAGCAAGGTTTGTCAGGCTCTCCTCAAGGACTCAAGGTCTGCAAAATGGCATGTAGAAAATACTAACTTACAGCATTATCCCATTTCCTGGGGCATCTCCAGGAAACTGGCAGTTTTCTGCAACAAATTAACATTTAGAATAGGGCATGCAATTACTGTGAACAGGTGGTGGATCAGCCCTGCAACATCTCCTCTTTGGCAAAATTTCTCTGCCTCCTACAGCCTCTACCAAAATAGTACAATACATCATTGAAAACAGTGAAACATTTTCAGCATTCCTTTGTTCCTACCCATCCCCAGTTCCAATAGTACAGTAACTGCTTCTCTTTCAGGTTGCCTTCAACCTGGCACTGCTTTCAGTGTTCAGTTATTTATTTACTTATTCATATATTTATTTATTCATTATTTCATCTCAGATTTTATTTTTTATTGTTTTGTGTAGGATAAGTATGTGTCATGCTGCTGATATCAGTAATACTACTGAGTGGAATGTTGTTGTGTCTATGATTAGCATCACATTACCTAATCACAGACATTTTAAGATTTTCAGGAAACTCCATTGCCCCTGTAACCATCTTAGGATTAAGATTTTCTGTAATAAACCATCAACTTGGGAATAGTGGCTTTTACTTACCCTGCCCATAGAGTATCCTATGGCGCAGTAGGGAGTATTACCTCATGCAGAATGTCAGGATTTGTGAGAAGATAGCTGAAAAGCACCCCTTCAGATTAATAAGACCTAGAGACGCCAGAAGCGGCACCTGCGTTGGCACAACAGTGAATCTAGACACATTAGCTCAGGCATTAGGTACGGCCATATGAACAGGTGGGAATAATTCAGCACTAGGCAGGGGAAACAGCAAGCAATTTCCCCCAAAAATTGCATGTATGTGATGTCAGCAGAGGATTTTAGGCGCTGGAAGCGATCTACAGAAGATTGGATAAAAATCAGCAGTTTTTCCCGTAATGGGGCAGTAATGAATATCAGGCTACTATACGAAGACAAATTGCAAAGTGCAATAGATGCCACTTGGAATGTCCTAGGGGTAGAGGACACCTTTGATGCCCTGAGAAAAATAACCACGATCACTAGTGACAGAGAGGTTGTGTGGGATAAGTTCTTCACAGGAAGACAGAGAAGAAGAAATGGCAAAGGAATACATCCACAGGTGCCAGGGAGGCCCTCGAGTGTGCATTTGCATGCCCTAAGTGCAGAGAGGATTTATGTGAATATGGGCTTGCAGGTAAAATGGCATATGGAATCAAAAGTTAAAACAGGATAATTTAGAAAATTTCCTGGGACATCACAATGAGGGAGTGAAGAGAGTTCGAGGTGGGCATTGAGAGGGAGGAGGAACCTGACGTTGCCACTGGAAGAATTAAGCAGTGAAACAAATTACCAGAAAAAGAAGGAATATGTGGCAAAAATCGAGCTCCAAGGCAAGAGTGAAATGAATTTTTCGGGACTCCTACAACCTCTACCAAAATAGTACAATACATCATAGAAAACTGTGAAACATTTTCTGCGGGAAAATAGGACACTTTGCCAATCGTTGCTATGGGAGCAAGAGTCGTGTGCCTGGCAAGGGCGCATCAGATGGTAAGATAGGCACCATTGCTGGGAACAGAATCTGCGGCGGACGACAGGCTATGCGGATCTTGCAGAAGACAACGCCAGTAGCTGGGGGATCCGATTGAGAAGTATTAAGTGTTGGTGCTGCGTCATGCACGCAACCAACCATGAATGTTACAGTGTCTTGTGTGTTAAAAATAATAAAAGTTGCATATTAGAAGCTGTAGCTGATACTGGGGCTGAGGTATGCATTGCTGGGTCAGTCCAGGCACAGAGCCTGGGAATTTACGTAAAAAATCTAAATAAAGCGGAAGTAAAGCTACAACATGCAGCAGGAGGTCTAATGAGTGTAATGGGTTATTGTCAGGTTAACATCAAATGTGGCAGCATGTCAACAAGTGAGCATATGTATTTTGTCAATGGGTCACGTAAATTATTTCTGCCATTAAGTGCATGCAAATCATTAGGGTTGATGGATCCTAATTTCCCAAATCACACAGTTTTTAATATTCATGGGAATGAAGTTTTGGGCATAGGGGGGGTTAATGAGAGACCCAATGAGCTGCCATACTCTCCCACAGAGAATAACATTCCCTATTCAAGCAGTGGCTGCTGGAACGTTTCTCAGGTACAACATTCAATGTAAATAGAAGACCCTTTCCCATAATGAGCAGCAAACCGCACCACATTCACCTGCTGCCAGGTGCCGTGCCACACACTTACCATACACCAATTACTATCCTTAAGCATTGGGAGAAAGAGGTCAAAAAGTAGATAGACAAGGATGTTCTAGCGGGTATCTTGCAACCTGTGCCTACTGGGGAGGTAACTGAGTGGTGTGCCCTCATGGTGGTGGTAGGCAAAAAGGATGGCACTGAGGAGGACCATAGATTTTCAAAAACTCAATGCATGCTGTAAAGGGAAACGCATCACACGTTTGAACCGTTTGATATGGTGTCAAGTGTCCCGGTACATACTTTAAGACTACGGTTGGGGGAGGTATCAGTAATGTCACACACCCATGGGGCACTGCACTGCCCCGGACACATACACCAAAAGATTTGATGATGTAATTGTGGATATCCTGAGGAAGTTTAAATGTATTGATGATATATTGTTGCATGATTCTAGCATAGAAGAAGCTTTCTGGCATACTTTTGATTTATTGTTAGTATGTGAGAGGAATGGTGTAACTCTCAACCCACATAAATTCCAGTTCTGTCAGAGGGCTGAGAATTTCATGGGCTATAATGTTGGGTGGGATAAATATCTGTCTTTGGAGGATAAACTGGCTGCTATAAAGTTCCCAATGCCTGACCAGTCCACCATATCCAATATTCGGCCATGGGTTGGGCTGGTCAATCAGTTGGCTCCCTTTGTTGCAACAGCACCTGTTATGGCACCATTTTGAGAATTATTGAAAATGGGGGCCAGTAAAAAAGTGTACTAGGATGAAATTTTCATGTCTAAATTTGAATATGCTAAAAATGAGTTGTGTAGATTAATATCTGAGGGTCTGCATTATTATGATAAGACAAGACCAACCATTGTTATGACTGACTGGAGTAAAGAAGGGATGGGCTTTGTCGTATTACAGCAATATTGTTCTTGCATATGTCATGATGTGCCTTTCTGTTGTCAGGGGGTTGGAAGCTAACCCTGTGTGGCAGCAGGCACCTTTCAAAAGAGGAATTGAACTATGCCCCTATCGAAGTGGGGGCGGCAGCTGTGGTCTGGTGTCTGGAAAAAGCTTGTCTCTTTTTGCTGGGCTGCCCTAACCTACTTCTAGTAACAGACCATCGCCCGTTGATTGAGTTGTTTGGCGATCAGGAGTTGAAGCACATTGAGAATCCCAGACTGTTCCATTTGAAAGAAAAAACCCTTCAGTATAAATTCTCAGTGAAATACGTGGCAGGTAAAAAAATACTGCCGCTGATACCTTGTCCTGGTACCCTAGTCTGAAGGCATTACCGAGCAAGATAGATATGGAGTAAGCAGAAGAGGTATGCAGGATAACGTCTGCGGCAATGAACATGTCATTCCGTGACGTGGATAGTGACCTCATAGTAATCGACAGTGAAGATGTTGAGAAAATTGCTAGCAAAGATGATGATTATCAGTTGTTATTAAAAAGGGTAAGAGATGACAACTGGCCAAAAAGTAGAAATATGGTTGAGCCTACATTAAAGCCATACTTTCAGGTAAGGGAACAGCTTAGCTATATCAATGGACTGGTCACTTATACTTTCGACGAGGGGCACATGCTTTTGGTAGTGCTGCAAGCCTCTGAGGGAAACTGTGGCACGTAACCTACACTCAGGCCACAAGGCGCTGATTCAGTGTTGCGTAGAGCACAGCAGTCGGTGTATTTGCCTGGGATGGAGGCAGATGTAATGTTTCAGAGGTCTAAATATACGACGTGCAATGAGAATTCGCCATCCCAACAACAAGAACCAGTTATTCCCACCCAACCGCCAGTGTATCCATTTCAGAAAACAGTAGCAGATTTCTTTCAGTTAGATAACAAATGCTATTTAGCATATGCACAAAATAACTGGGTGGCTGGAACTGTTGCACTTTGGCAATGATGTGACCTCATCGAAGATCATCCCTGTTTTGCGGAGGTGGTTCTGCCGTTGGGGTACCCCTGAGGAGATATCCACTGATGGGGGGGATGAACTTGGCGAGTGCTGAGATGTTAGACATTTATAAGCGATGGGGGTGTGGTTATGTATCTTGTCACACAATACCCCCAATCGAATGGGCGATTGGAGGCTCTAAGCGTATGATAAGGGACAACATTAGGGGTGATGGTAGCCTAGACACGATGCCACAGCAAAAGCCCTTATGCAATACAGAAATCTCCCCCAAGAGATGTAGACAAGTCCCCCGCACAATTAACGTTGGGGAGGCAGTTACAGGACTCTATCCCAATGGTGAACGAATTCTTGCTTTTGGATAATCATTGGATGCCAAAGATATGAGATAGAGAAAAGGCTTTGGTCAAAACTTCGCAGAAAGAGAAAGAATTACATGACCTGCACACAAGGCAGTTGCCATACCTACTTGTAGGCAACCAAGTCTTGGTACAGGATGTAGTCAGTAAGAAGTGGGATCAATCAGGGGTGGTTATGGAAAGACTCCCATATAGACAGTATTTAATCAAAATAGATGGATCTGGGAGAGTGTCAAGGAGAAATCGCCGCCACTTGAAATACTTAACAGCAAAGAGCCAGTGCCCTACTATAGAACCAGCGGGGCAGTGCCACGTACCCAGGACCAGGAGGTATATGCTGGCCATGGCAGCCCCCCACCCCTTGGTGGTGTAGTTCAAGGCCAAATAAACACCCAACTTGAATGAAGGACTACAGGGGTGGAAAATAGGCTGCCTTCTGTTTGCTGAGCTATTATTAAGTTTTGCCTCGACTAACCATTCCTTGCTGATTTTTTTCTTTTTTTTGCCTCTTCTTGATTATGGTATCCTTTGTTTGTCTCTAATTTTGAATTTTGAGTGTACCTATGTTTCGCAGTAATATGTAGCTTGGGGGGACGTAGGATAAGTATGTGTCATGTTGCTGATATCAATAATACTACTGAGTGGAATGTTGTTGTGTCTGTGATTAGCAACGCATTACCTAACTCCGTCCGCGCCAAGATTTTTGTGCGAACACCAGTTGCCCTATAACCATCTTAGGATTAAGATGCTTCTGTAATGAACCATCAACACGGGAATAGTGTCTCTTACTTACCCTGCCCGTAGAGTATCTATACTTTGTTTTTATTCATCTATTTATCTTTATATATATATATATATATATATATATATATATATATATATATATATATATATATATATATATATATATATATATATATATATATATATATATATATATATATATATATATATATACACACACACATTTTTATTTTTTCTTCATTTATTCATTTTTATATATTTTATTCATTTTTATTCATGATTTTTAATTTATTTTTATTTTTATTTGTTTTTATTTTTAAAATTTCACTTTATTTTTTTTCTTTTTTGCCAGCAGGTTTTTCTTATGCCAGAAACACTCCCTTTCCTCTTTAGCCTCCTCATCCTTTACACTAGACTCTGTATCGCTACCACTGGAGCACTCAACCTGAAAGCTGTATATATATGGAAATTATGTATACCATTCTCTTCCTCCTGCTGTAATTTTGTCCCTTCCTTCTTAGGTCCTTCTGCTCACCGGCACTCGCTCTTAAAACGCTTTCTCTCTTTCTGATGGGTACCAGCTGGTTTTAGGGAGTTGCAACTTTGCCTATCCCTTTCTTCCTTTCGGCCCACAGAAAGTGCTGAACTGTATCTGATCCATTTCACAGTGACACCAATCTAAATTAACCCCTGTTTTGCTGTTCTCCGCTTATTCTTTCTCACACTTGATTGTCAGTTACGGGCTGCCCTTGAGCAAGAGCCCGCGGACAGCATAAGACGACGACGACCCCTGGAGCCATTCGCCCCTTGTAAATAGTAGCGAGAACTACCGAACGTCGTAATAATAAATGTACCGTACCTCAGCCAGCTGCTTTATGATTTACCAGCTGAAACGAAAACACTTAGTCGCCAAGTTCAGAAGGCGCAATATAAGCTCAACGGCGCTCAAATTGCCATTTTATTTAATTTGTAATAATAATGATGATAATGATAATAACTACGTGTCACTCTGATGTACGCGAATGACATGTCTTGGTACCAAATTGCATTCGGTTTTTCATGCAGCGGTGAGACAAAGGAACTTTGATGATATGTTTTTCGAGCGCTCGGTCTTTTGACGAAATAGGAAAACTAATATCCCAGTGGGAGGAAACAAACAAAAGCAGAAGAGTAGATTAAACCGATGATAGAGTAAGTGGAAGAAGGAAATAAAAACAGCATGGAGTTGAGTGGAAAAGAATAAAAACAGGATAAAATGGAGATAAAGAAGGCAAGCATCAAGGAACTCGAAGTCAGCACAGAAAGGGGGAAGGAGGAGGAGAAGAATGAAAATGACGAGAGTTGAAATTACGAGTAAAAGCAATAAAAGACATCTGCAGAAAAAAAAAAAACTACAGACGAAGTAAAAGAGTGGAGAAACGCGAGAAAAATGAGAAGGATAAAGATTAACACTAAGAACATGCAACTGCTGAGTAGAAACGAAAACAGGGCATTAGTGAGAGAGTGAAGGAGGAAGTGAATTAGTCAGAAGCGGTTATACAAACAGAAAGGGAATCTATAATCCAGGGATAAGGTTTTCTTGTACCACTTAGAGATACATGAATAGAAAATGGTTTTTTTTTTTTTCTTTTTCTCTCCTTATTCGATTTTGAGAATAAGTGGTCTTTATAAGGTCGAAGACAGAAGCCAATTTCAGTCGTAAATATTTTAAAGAATATTAAAAAAAAAAAAAGATTGTACAGCACACCTTCAGGAATATTTACAATTCAAAATTGTAAACTAAAAACATCAGCATAGTAATTGTAAATAAATAGTGCTAATTATATTTGAGAAAAATATTAGAAAGGAAAATCCATTCATTCTTACCATCCGCCTTGTACGAGTCCTCAGTCACATTATGAGTTATTCGTTTTCGGCCTTTTTTATTATTATTGTAGTTCCAGTAAGAAACAATAGACCTGCATAAAGAGAAGGAGAGATACAAAGAATGAATCTGAAACGGCGATGGAAAACATTGCAAGTTTTCTTTAAGAAAATGAATTGATGCAGAACGGCTCTTTTCATTAGCACATTTTCACAAACTAATTTGCTCCAGGAAACTGAACTTCTCATCTTTTTTCAAGAAACGTCCCAAACAGCTTTTTGTCTTTGAAACTTAAATCTTCCATTAGCATGTCCCAAATATATTAGCTAAACAAATGGCTTTCTCATACAGAAAGGCTACCTAGTATTAAGCTTGGTAACGAAATCAACGCTCGTATTTATCTAAAGCAAAATCCTGTCCCTTTTTCTGGTCCTGCATGGGCGTTTTAAGACAATGCTAAGCACGCAAGAGCAGCTCAGTTCAGTCCCAGATTTCTTGTCTTGACCTGTCATGCGTGATAATACTACAGCCAGAGTAAATTCTCTTGGACAAACGTCTGCCTTCTGAAATACTACACTTAGTTACGAATCAGGTGCAATTCACCTTTTTTTCTGTTTTGTTATCATTCTGGTAGCACTGTGCTTGTTGCTGCCACGGGTGTTGACAAAAACGGGCCAGAAATTTTCCGTTGAGCCCGGCTCGATCTTACCCTTCTATGGCCCCAAGCTGATTAACATGGAATATGATTCTAATTCCGCAATAATCAGTAGTACCTAAAGTTGAGGCTTATTTTAGCAGTTGCACGGAAGGTTCAGCTGCTACTCTATCACTATCGTATAACGAGGTAATCCTCGATCCCTACAGAGGTAAAACCGATATGCAAATCTCTCTCTCTTTCTCTCTCTCTCTACCCACTCGTAAACTCAGACACGCAGTATGGAGGGCGATGTCAAGCCAAATAACCTTTATTTTATACTTGTTTTACTATAAGGCTGACAGTTAAGGAGAGGTATTCCTAACAGTAACTCTTTCATTTTGTTCCTGAGCCTTTAGGAGAAATAAAATGCACTGTGTTCAATTTCACCTGTTTCCTGCTGGTTCAGAGACCTATCTTTTGCCTAGCGAAAGAGTTGCATTGTTGTAACATCATTTTATGCAGGAACGATTGAAATCTGTTCGATTTGGTTTGGAGTGTTGATATCAGAAAATGTCTTCCTCTACTGATTTAAACAAAGTAATATTACATAGGTCAGCTGATAAACCCGAATACAAGAATATGTCAAGAGTATTTTTTTTTTTTTCAAACAAAATATCTGGTATCAGAAATAACGTCAAGGTTAACTAACTTTGCTGGATTTCTGATTAAGAGGACGACTTTCGAATAATCCCGGACGTTCTTTCTCGAATTTTTGTGAATCTTGTTGATAATAGTGCGATGACTTTTGAAGCTGAGATTCTCACCGAGGAAACCTGAAAGAGAGGAGCTTGTTAGACACAGGCACCATGGTTTTGCATCCGTCAGTTATTTGCTCTACTCAGTGTATGTATGTATATATGTAAGTATGTATGTATATATATAAATATATGTAAATATATATATATAATATATATATATATATATATATATATATATATATATTATATATATATATATATATATATATATATATATATATATGTTTATTTATACACATACACATACATACATACATACATACATACATACATACATACATACATACACACAACACACACACACACATATATATATATATATATATATATATATATATATATATATATATATATATATATATATATATATATATATATATATATATATATATATATATAGTAACCATTCCAGTTGTAGTTTACTTTTGAATGACACTGGACAAAGTAGGAAAAGTTGCCGAAGAATGATCTGTAAGTAACACACAGAACGAGAAGGTAGTGCCCAGTATTTTTGTGCACTGCTTTCTCTTGGACTTCACAATTATGTTTTCGGTCCTTTTCGTATTCTTGTCATTCTGTCATCATTTAGAGGGTTAACTTGAAAAATCTAAGACTGGGCTTGTCTTTAAGGGTTGTTTATGCCATTTTTCTTAAAATGTTCGTGATTCACTCATATTCTAATGGCCTTCGATGCATTTTTACGTGCGTTAAAGTTCACTGTTCAGTTCTTTCTAGGCATTAGTAAGGTTTGACACTGACCTATGGGTCCTATCCTTTAGTAGAATAGTAAATCGGTTGTTCTTCTTAAGGATAATCTTGTTAAAAGTTACCAAAAGGTGTTGAAAATCAGCAAATGTTGCAAATATTCAAGTTGGTTTCCCCATGGAAACGTAGGAATTAGGCAAAAAGACCAAAAGCTGGCCTTTATCACGCACGGTTGATCGTATTTTCCTAGAACTTGACTCGTGATAGTTGGTCAAGCATAGCCTCCTAAGCAGACATTCTTCTTTCCGGGTTTTTGGAGATAAGGAATACTCTTCAATTCCCCGGTATCTTATTTTTGGTGACGAGGCTCTTTTTTATCAGATTTAAATCAGATGTTGGTGTTATAATATGTTTTTAAATCAAATGAGATGCACTGCTTAAAATGCTTGTTTGAGAACAATTTCTGTTTTGATAAAGGATACTTAAGGACTAATGCATAGTTAAGAGTTATAGTTTTTCGTTGATTTTATATATATAATAACATCTTAATAAGAGAATAATAAAGCGATAAGTGTTTTCCACATGCCTGATAGAGTGGAGACTTGCGAACTGAAGAAATGATATTGGGAAAAGGCAGCATTCAAGAATGGAATGACAGAATTAGCTGGGAGAGTTTTGCCGGTTTCGGTGCTCCGAAAAAAAAAGTAGGTGGGGTGACGCAATGAGGTCTTTATCAAGGGGGAAAAAAAAAGATTGCTTGCAGCCCAGTTGCATGTCCAAAGAAAAGACTATATATGTATATTAGAAGAGCGATGAGATAATCAAGAAATAAGTGAAGATGAAAAGAAAGGTAGTCAAGAACATGTAAGGGTATTCTAAGCAGACACTTAAGGGAGAATAAAAACTTTTACTGATGAGAAATTGGGCGTAAAATGCAAATGGAGAGCTGATGACAATAAAGAATGCCGGCATGTGTCATGGATCAGAGTATGACTTGTTGAATATTGCAGCTAAAAGAGAAGCATATGTAAATGAAGTTTGAGTGGAAATGGTAGGTGTGCACTGGAGAATGTTAGTGGAATTGACTGACGAAGACAGCAGCCCAGAGTTGGCGAGATTAAAAGTGAGAGCTTGCTGTATGGTGCTAATAGTCTGATTGGCTGACCAGGATATGTAAGATATGTTTGGAGGAGGGCTGGGTGTGAAGAGTAATTCCTGACATGTCGGAAAAGGTGATAGAAGTACATCTGGGAATGTGTATGATAGATTTTGATTGAGAAAAGAAGACATATAGCAGAATTAAAAGTGGAAGAGTAATGTGTGTTTGGACAGGACGAGAGAATTGTGGTTTGATGCTTGGTATGATGCATGTAAGTATGGGAGTAAAGGGGAAAAATCTGTATGTATGATATAGTATATACATACATACAGTCGCTGTGCAATTTAAAATACTTGTAGCTGCGTTCTTTGGTTGGCTGAGCTAAAATGTACCGTCGCTGTCCAAAGAATGTTTACAGCCCAGTCAAAGAATGTTTACAGCCCAGTAACATAAAGAAGTACCACGCAGGAATTACATAGCCAGGCGGATGAAGAAATTTAAGGAAACAGGTTCCGTTATTGGTAAACCACAGTCTGGTAGACCATGTGTTGATGAAGGAACTGTAGCATCTGTAGAGCAATCCTTTGAAAGAAGTCCGAAAGTCTAAAACTAGCATCTTTGGAGATGAGGCTTTCAAAATCTACTGTGCAGAAGATTCTGCAGAAAAAACTTAAAGTGACATCGTACAAAATCCAAATGTCATCAGTTCAGTGAAAGAATTAATACTGATTATGTATTTTGAATAATTTAATGTTCTCTGACGAAGCAACATTCCACATTAGTGGCAAGGTCAACAGGCATAACTGACATATTTGGGAACTGAAAAGCCACGTGAATCTATTGAACATGAAAGCGATTCTCGCAAAATTAATGTCTGGTGTGCTTCAGGAAATAATCGACTCATAGAGCCATTCTTTTTTGAAGGACGTGTTGTTATTGGTGTTAACTATTTAGAAGTGCTGCAGAATTACTTTATTCCTAAGCATGAACAATTAGAACTTATAGAGAAGACAGTTTTTCAACAAGATGGTGCACCTTGTCACTTTGCTGTGCAAGTTGGGTAGTTTCTAAATGGTAAATTCCCTAACAGATGGATTGGAAGAGGTGGACCATAATTCGGCTTCCACTTTCATCAGATTTGACTCCATTGGATTCCTTTTTATGGGACCATGTGAAAAGTATTGTTTGTTCAACTAAGCCTCGATCTTCAGAAGACTTGAAAGTAAGGGTAACTCATGATGTGATTGAAGGTATTACTGAAAATCAGCTGGAAAATGTTTTCCGAGAACTACAGATCGTATTTCTCTTTGTATTAGTAATGGTGGTGGACATGTTGAAAATGAACAAGACGAATAAAGATTTAGGTCATTCTCCTTTCTTATCCTTTTTACAGATTAATTCTATCATGTATAGTTATGAAGCTACAAGTATTTTAAATTTCACCATGACTTTATGGACACCATGTATATGAACCCAAAGAAAGCCCTTTGTAAAACTCTTAGAGATGTAGTGTGAAGACTGTTGAGGATGTATGATGTAAAAATTAGTTTACTGAGAGCATTTAGAAATTTTATGATGAAAGTGGAGCTTGAACTAGAATGTACAAACTGGAGTGTGAATGGTTTGCAGTAAAAATGACTAGCTGATATTTGCTAATGCTGCAGTGTTAGATGTAGGAAGGGAAGGAAAGCTACAGACTGATAAATATGTTAATGAAGGTGTTTGAAAGAGAAGAGAATTGCAAGCAAATGTTATCAAGAGTAAAGTAATGAGGATGAATGAAAGACAGGAGGATGATGAAATGAATATCAGTACGGACAGTGGGTGATTGGAAACAAATTGATTCATATAAGTATTCTGGAACAAATTGAACACGTATAAAATGTGAATCTCAGAGTAGATGAAAGGTTAAGTCTCTTGACAGAGGGTTGTAAGGAGGTGCATGTATAGACTGAAGTTGGATGTGCAATAGAATGAATGTTGAATGCAAATGAGAGGAAAAGTACTGTTTAGATGAACTTATTTGATAGCCTGTTTGGAGTAAGAAGGGTGAGAAAGATGAGACTGTAAAAATGGGATAAGAGAATTTTGAGATGGTGCGGTCACGCTCATAAAATGGAGAATATATTTGTGAGGAGCGTATATTTCTGGAATTTACGTAGGTCGGAGGTGAGCAAGTTCAAGTAGGCGTTCATGGGATGGTATGGTAGAAGTTTTGGAAAACAGAGACTTAGGATCCAGGAAATGCAAGTGTGTGCAAGGTAGAAGTGAGTTTTGATTTTCAGGTGTCAAACTGCTGGTAAAAAGTATATGAAGGCATATGAAAGGGCGGATGTGTGTTGTTTGGTGTATCAGTGATTCAGTAGTGTAACGGACGTGGTGTGACTGCTATGATGTTATTCCCTAAAGCCACCCCCTAATATGAGGAATGGTCTTTCTCTTTTTCAAGTATTCCGTCTGACTTCTGTATTGGAGTGTTTCTTGGATAGCATCTTGTAGGTAAATTGATAAAATGTAACATATTTTTCGAAATCATATAGGAGACAAGCACTGCAGTTTGAATTGAGTTCAACTTCATGTGTTTAATTGTTCTTCAATAATATTAGGGCTTGGGGAACAGTCTCCCAATAGTCAATCTTTTCTTAGATAATATGAAGAGACTTAAGTAGGCTTATCTGCAAAAAAAATCACTAATGTCTGATAGAGATTAATGAGAGCCTGCCAGTGTAAAAGTAGTATTATTTGACATATAGACAGTGATCTGAGAAATAAAATGCAAAACATTTAAAGCTTGTTCAAAAAGTTTGCATTCATCATTTTGGCATTCAGACTTATATCTGAGACACATTTATGTGCAAACATGCAGAAGGCGAACTACTCATCCCAGCATTAAATAAGCCTTGCCTAATTGACCACTTTAGAATAGCACATGGTCAGGGTATGTCTTATCCCTGCGGGTTTCAACTTCTCATATATTACAGGGGAATTGTGAATGTGACTGCCATGAAATTTCACGTTTTCATCAAATTGTATGCATATTATATAGTATACGAATACGAATTATATGGCCAAGATATGTTATGAAGGATATCACGTGGGAACAAGTCTATAATTGTTTTAACTTGAAATAAAAGTTTGTAGACGAAAAAAGCAACTAGTATTATACCCTTGCAGTTTGTCATATTTACCCTAAAAAGGTCACACTTCTGAACTCTAATCAACAGCAATACCTGAAATGTGCAATTGACAGTAAAACTACCTACCCATTTTTATTAACATTTTACTGCCGTACTTGGAGCCTGTGAAGATGCCAGAGGCTCCCTCTATGAGATATCTCACCCAAGTGTTACCGGAGCGAGGGTACGATACCAAGAACGCTCTGGGCATTCTCTTTGCGAATGCTATATTATACCTGAGGAAAAGTGGATAATCAGCAGACATTAAAGTAAAGTGTGTCATTCCCATTGTAATAAAATTTTATATATATAAATATATATATATATATATATATATATATATATATATATATATATATATATATATATGTATGTATTTATATATGTATATGTGTGTATATATATTTATATGTACATTATATATATGTATATATACATTATATATATATATATATATATATATATATATATATATATATATATATGTATATATGTGTGTGTGGGGAAATCATTACATAATATGTCGTGTAACTCGGATATGAAAGGTTTTCATGGACTTTATGTTACCTCTTTTATACACAGTACTTACAAAACCTTGCTACATCTACATAGAGACTGTTTATTTTCAACCTAAAAATACAAGGAGGTTAGATTAAAAAGTAGATTTAAAGGCTGTCGACTTTATGGTATCTTTAAAATCACTCCTAAACAGAAATAGAACTACCCAGTCCACGGGTAAACATGCAACATTACAATTGTCATATTCCTTTCTTGCCATCTGAATTAGTTGAACTTTAATTTTTCACAACCAGGGATCTCTATGCATTACACTATTTTACCAACATAGCCTATTCACACGTCATTTTCTTAGCACAGCGGTTGCTTTTTGGTAATTTTGAATGATGAATAATCAGTGTTGACTTAGCTTGAACATCTTGAATTAATCTATTAATCTATTAAATGGAATCTCCCTAAAAGTTGGAAAGGTTACTATACTTTTGCATAAAATAGATATAAACCTCTCATATCTCCCTCCTTGCGCGGGATCAAGATATGCCATATGCAACGAACTTGGTGATCACAGAGAAAAGACGGGTGAAAAGGGGGGAACAAGTGTCAACAGTGATAGCGATAATTGTAGAGACAAAAATTGCAAGTCAATTACTGTTAGATTACTGGAACAAATAATGAGTCCACTGCACAACGAGGAGAAAACTTCAATATGAAGATTCACAGACTAGATACCTACATGCTTGCGAACTTGCATTCCCATCGGCTGTCCACTGTTTCTTTGTGGGATGCATGTAACTTGAAAGCTTGAAGAGAATTATGTCTTTCTCATCATAGCTTTGAATATTTAGATTTCTGTTATGAGGATATGTCAAACCCAAATCCAAAATGACAGATGTGCCAGAATAGTTTTAGAGTTGGTAGCATTCACAGTAGACCTACTGTACATGCTGCAGTGCCACATATCTCTTAAGTGTTTACTGTTTACTTCAAAAATGGGAATCAAAGCTCAAAATGTTGTAGAAGCAAAACTTAGGGTTAGGATGGTTAAAGTGGGGAAGAAGTCTGACAGTGAATGGAAGAACGCATGGCTCAGGATTATTGACGAATTTTGTAGAAATGACCGTGAGCAGTTAAGAAATCATATCTTGCAGATCAAATGACTGTTATGATCTGAAATATAATCATGTGTCAGAAAAAACTGAGTATTTAGGAAACAGTTTTGTAATCCCAAACAGAAACAGTAACTTTAATGAGATAGCTTTACAAAGTACATTAACCTAAATTCAAAACCATTTTCTTGCCATACAAAAATGGAACGTGAGGACAATTAAAAGAATACAGTTATCAGTATGGCAGTTGAACTCAAAAAGTCCGACATTAAAGGTCTAGGCAACTGGAAAACATTCTCCCCTGCTGCTGCTGAGCTAAGATTGCTAGAAAAGAATGAGTCTCACATATTTACTGTTATTGTACGATCTGTACAGTGCAAGTCATCAGAACTGAAGGTTACAACCATCTGCTAAAGATAACATGGTGCCAGTTTATAAGTGACTGTGACTACCTACTGTGCTGCCGTAAGGGAACTGCTTATGGAAACTGCACAGCATCAAATACTGACGTTGATAATATAAAGATTAAAAAGACCCTCTGATGCTCTACTACATCATGTAAACACAAGGGGATGTAGAATATTCTATTAGTGGTATTCGCAATAGTAATTTTACATTGGTTCTGTTTTACAAATTATAGTGATGAATTTTGTATACAGTACAGTACACCAAAGTTTTATATTTTGATTATATCGTAAAGAGTCGACATAGTACGTCGTAATTTATTTCAAGAGGCCTCCTTTGGGCTAGCATTTGGCCCGTCCCATTCATTTCCTATTAGAGTTTATAGTTTTTATGGACGTCTTGGCCTTCCATGTCATAGCCCTTCTTTTTATATTCAGAAGAATGGAACTTTGTCTGTTGGGCGCCATCTTGAATTATGTAACTCAGAACATTATTCAGAATCGATTTTGTCTTGGTTTGGTCTGGGCACTTGGGGGTAACCTCCTGAATATGCTAGGATGAAATAAAATTATATCGTAAATTTGGGCCAGGCCCCTTTAGTATATTTTCAGTGTGCTATGAAAAAGATTTTCTGAAAGTTTTTTTTTTTTCCCGTAACTACAGTAAACATGATTCATGCTATTTTTAGGTCGGTTGTAATTAGATGATCTTCCATACGGGTTATCTCAGTAGGAAACGGTGCCCATCATCTTTAAAGCAAAATTTTTGGAGTTAGTGTTGTGTACGTGTTGGTGCACTGAGGCTCATGTTCATATTTTACACTTTGTTTATACTGTTGATTTTAGCTCCTTATTGTTTGTTTATTTATTCATCATCAAATATATGTATTTAATTCTGTTTGGTCTGGTTTCCCTTTTTTCCACAAACTTCGTTAGTCTTTTGACTTTTTACCATATGAGTATGGAGACGATAATAATAATAATAATAATAATAATAATAATAATAATAATAATAATAATAATAATAATAATAATAATAATAATAATTAGTCGAGCTTTATGTAGGTTAAACCAAATGAAAGTCGTAATTGTGCATAAAAATTGATGTGTTAGCATAATTATTTTTCACACATGGTCGGTGTTCGTTAAAATCATGATTCTTCATTCATTAAATTCTATATTTGGCGCTTAATTATTATGCTTCAGTTGATTATTATTCCCAATTTCTATCTTTTTTATTTTTATGGCCCGATAATTTGCATAATATATTTAGATATGAGAACTCTTCCAGTCCTCTGTTATTACCTTCAAATAATGTTAAGCAAGGACCAAATCTTATCAAGGTAACCGAGAATTGGCGCTTGTTGAAATTAGGTTGAACTGTGATAGTATGTACACTAGTCCAATACTTTGTGGAGGTGTGTTTCCATTAACATTGTAAATCGAAATAGATCATTTTAAGGAATGGTCCATCAGAGCACCCAAGTATAAAAAAAGAATGTAATATATATGGAAATGAAAACATCTATATAATATAAATATATAATAAGATACAAGTGTTTTCTATTACACGTTAAACATTCAATATAGCAGGTCATGGTGACCACAGCACCACAAACGCGCACTCATCTAAATATTCATCTCGTCTAGTACGTAGTTACCGGCTTAATGTGCTGATTTACATAACTCAAGATGGCGCCCAACAGACACTATCTTGTTTATTTACCTCAACCAGATTAACAAACTTCCATTCTTCTGAATATATAAGAACGGCTATGACATGGAAGACCAAGACGTCCATAAAAACTATAAACTCTAATAGGAAATAAATGTGTCCCACTAGACGGACTAAATGCCAGCCCAAAGGAGGTATATATATATATATATATATATATATATATATATATATATATATATATATATATATATATATATATATATATATATATTTATATATATATATATACTGTATACATGTGTGCATTTGTATGCAGTATATAGTGTTTAAATCTGACATACTATGCTGATTCTCAAGTTGGTAACTTCTTTTTGATTAAAATCAAAATAATGTTAGCCCTGAATTTTCAGTATAGGTACTTTTTACGTAACTTCAGAAAGTTCATCAGAATGCTATTATAATAAATCAGTTTATAACCCCACAATTTCTTTAAATTGGTGGCGCACTATATCAGAATTAAGGTTTCCTTGACAAGGATTATGTCCTCCCTGAGAGAGAGAGAGAGAGAGAGAGAGAGAGAGAGAGAGAGAGAGAGAGAGAGAGAGAGAGAGAGAAGGGGTACTTATATGTACTTACTTTTTACACTGAGGATCGTTAGGCCAAGGGTATCTAATCTTCCCAGATAAATCTCTCGCTGGACCTTGAGAAACACTTGTTGCACTGGAATGCCTGTGAACACCTGAGGGCAAAGTTATTTTCATCAACTTATCTTGATATATCTTTATCACTCACACACACACACACAATATATATATATATATATATATATATATATATATATATATATATATATATATATATATATATATATGTACATACATATATATATATATATATATATATATATATATATATATATATATACAGTATATATATATATATACATTACCTGCCTCGACCTCTCTGCCGTGTTCGAAATAGGATAAAATTAATTCTAACATTAGATCTGGGAAGAGCAGATGCCTCTCGCAAGAGACAAGGGAGTGGAAAGTAGCAGGAGCTGCTTTGAGCAGAGCCCAACTGTCAAAAGGGGGAAGGAATTTTAGAGAGGCATATCAGACAGGATAGGTTTTGCTAGGGCCACCCTTACCTAGGTTGCACCTTAAGCTCACTTTCCTACAACCTTTGTACTGGTGAGTTTTTTGTCATTTTTCAGATGCTACCCAAGCCAAGGCAGTTTGGGGGAGGAGTTTGAAGCAAGCACCCACGCCATTGACCCAGCTCGAGAGAGTCTAAAGGCAACCACCAGAGAGACAACACGCATACCAGGCGTCTCTCATAGCCCCCCTTTGTTCCCCCCCCCTTTATCGAACAGCCGGGGAAATTGCCATTTCAATGGACCCAGGGCTTTTGATGCACATGATCACTGCATTATCTATTCCAGCGGTAAGTCTGAAGATGACAATTACTCCCAGTTCTCTTTCCCTTCATCTTAACAACTCCTTTTTCATGTTTCAAGTTTTCCTCTCTTAAACAGTCACTGGCTAAGGGAAATCCTAGTAAAGCCATATCCCATTTATGAAGTCAAATTTATGAAGTTTTAATTATTGTTGCCTAGTGGAATTGCATAAATTATCCTCCATGGTGTTAAAGGTTCATCCTTTGCAGTCAATTAATGATAAGTGAGAGGTCTTTTGATGTAGGAATGTCATCTGGATACATCTCTTCCAGAATTGGGCACGCCTTGGAACCTGGCCAGAATCTTGTTTGGAGAAGAATTAGCATCCTTGATACCAAGATCCTCAATGCACATGTTATGTTTTAAATGCCCTTCGGATACTAAGCCTACCCATTTTCCCATTATGTTGGAAAGAAATTTCTCCAGCCTCCTCTGCGGTGATCTCGTCGATGCCACGATCAGTGGAAAGTCCAGAGATCCCATATATTTATGGTAGCCCTAAGATCCACAAGGAAGGGTGCCCGCTAAGACCGACCGTGGCATCGACGAGATCACCGCAGAGGAGGTTGGAGAAATTTCTTTCCAACATAATGGGAAAATGGGTAGGCTTAGTATCCGAAGGGCATTTAAAACATAACATGAACCTGATAGACGAATTATCCAAAATTAACGTAAAAGACTGTAAATTTGCAAGTTTGGATGTAACTTCCTGCTCACTAACGTACCAGTAAAGACGACGATGGAAACAATAAAAAAAGAATATGGAGGAGGGGTCTATACATGCGACATAGATCATGACGTTTTAATAAAACTGCTAACAGCGGCCCTCAGCGTTAATGTTTTCAAGTGGGGCGAAAACCATTATATACAAAAAAATGGCGTGGCCATGGGTTCAAGTCTTTCACCAATTCTAGCTAACATCTTTATGGAATGGCTTGAAAAGGAAGAGGTGGGCAAAATAAATAAAGGGAACTTTAATATCGTAAAATGGGTAAGATATGTGGATGACATCTTGATTATTTACAAGGGAGTTGAGCAAGGGAAGATCTACACAAGTTTTTAGAAAACATAAATAAACTAAATGAACACATCAAGTTCACAATAGAAGAAGAGAAGGAAGGAGAAATTCCTTTCTTGGATGTCCTGGTCAAGAGGGAAGGGGAAAATTTAAAATTCAAGGTATATTGGAAGAAGACACACACCAATTCATACATACATAGGTTCTCCAGTCATAGGAAAGAAATAAAAATAGGATTAATGACAGGGTTGGCCATCAGGGCTTATAGGATTTGCAGTCCCGAATTTTTAGACAAAGAGCTGGATTACCTGAGGAAGAGTTTTAGGAGATTAGGCTACCCTAAGTATTGGTGGGAGTGGGCACACATCAAAGCAAGGAAAAACTATTTTGGGGAGAGGGAAAGGATAGATAAGGAACATTTGGTAGGAAAGAAAATAATTACAGTCCCGGACAACAACTCTATTGCACCCATCAACAGAAAGCTAAATAATTTCAAATTGATAGGCAGCTACAAAAACACCATTAGGAATAAAATAGAAACAAAAAGTCGGTAGAGGGGGAAGAGGTTAGAGGGGGTAATATATGGCAGCTTGTCTAGACTGTGAAGAAGGGTACTATGGCGAAACTGGCAAATCATGTAAAGAGCGAAGCAAACAACATCTGCAGAACATAAGGCATTATAATCAGACGTCGGCAGTTGCCAAACACTGTTGGGAAAAGGATCACAGAATAGACTGGGAAAATATGAGTTTTCTGTACAGGAACACCAACAAAACATCTAGACTGGTTGTAGAGAACGCCTTCATAATTTGCGCCAACAACACGATGGCAGGGAACACCGGAAACGGCTTTGAAGACAGCATATCTAGAAAAATCGTATACTCCACAGTAGCAAGGAAACGAAGGAAAAATGCAAGAGAACGCACGGAAAACAGACACCTAGAAGAAGGGAGCAGCGAAAGACCAAGATCACGAGGGGTGGGGTCACACAGGAGGAGCTAGGCGATTATAGGATTAAAAGTACCCAGCACACAGATATAAATACAGCTGGACTACACGTCTGCTCATTGTACGGATACTTGATAATGTGGACTGTTTGTCCAAGAAAGCTTGTAACTTTTTAAATAAAAACTCCATTAAATACCATCCAGTTTGAATGAGGTCCTTTAGTAATTCTACTAATGCACAGAACAATTGTGTATTGATGTATGTATGTATGTATATATATATATATATATATATATATATATATATATATATATATATATATATATATATATATATATATATATATATATATATATATATTTATATATATATATATATATATATATATATATATATATATATATATATATATATATATATATATATACACACACATATTGTCTTCTGAAAGACGACACTTACCTGAAGTCGTGGTTGGCATCATCAACTCAGCTGTGGGGAAAAGAAAAAAAGAACTTCCCATTCTCTCTCTCTCTCTCTCTCTCTCTCTCTCTCTCTCTCTCTCTCTCTCTCTCCCCTAACTGAGGTAGCTAAATTATACCTTAGGCTACAAAAATAGAATTTATTTATCAAATTTAACATGATACTGGTTAAAATAGGAATAAGCAAGAAACGGGTTGTGAACCCTTAACTCAAAATAAAATAAGCAAATACAGAATGGAAATTAAAATCCTTTTCCCACCCATCGTCACTAATTACTTCATAACTAGTCAATTATACACAGTTAAATTAGTCTTTGGTCGGTTCCAATAATTTGACCACCTCCACATGCTCCATTTTGGATGCTCATTACATCTGAACATTTCTGCCCCAAAAACCACATTGGACCATTTGAACATTCCTGGGGAAAAGCCTGAACCATCTCTGTTAGACCCCAGTTTATAGCATATCAAAAACACAGACAAAATTATAAATGAAAATAAAAACGCATAACTCTGAAAACATGTGAGACACATAGAAAAACGTAACTCAATCTGCACAGGAAAGTTCTCAAAGATTAATATTCTTTTAAGTCTTGTACTCACTCTCAGCAATGGGAAATTCGTTTCTCCAAGCGTGAACAGCACGTCCTTTCTTATTGGTCAAGCACACCAGAATGAAGAAACTATCACAAAGCTGTTTGCATCAAGCATTTCATAACAAATGTACGCACATATTCACACCTATGAATCCGATTATATCCGGACCAAAGAGTTCCAGAGTTCGATACGGGAATTTCCAGCGCACAGCACAATCCTGTCGCTAAACGTCATCTCGGGCCATACTCAGGTCGACGATCGGAACATGCTAAATCACTTACGACTTCATGTGAAAGGAATTTCCTAGGTTTCCAAGCGAACTAACAGAAGCTGAATTTATACAGAACAGTTATTTGCTGAATCAATGATAAAGCCATCTGCAGGACTGCTGAATGACAAATATTCGTAACAGTCACTTATCTCTGTAATATTTATATAAACACATACATATATATATACATATATATACACATACATACATATATTGTCACGAAATGTACCAAGTACTTGGTTACTGCACAACTAATCACAGAATGCAAAAATTGACCTCACTTCAGCCAGATACCTGAACTCTCATGACAATAAAAATTACGACTGAGTGCTCTAAAGGTAACATTGATCCCTTAAAAAGCTTATTAATCACGTGAAAAATCAAACTAAGTTTATCAAAACAAGTATGAGGTGTCAACAGTTGAACAGGAAATATACTAGAGCAAAAGGGCATCACTCCATCAAACAACTTTTAACTGTTTCCCTGGTTTTAATTCACTTCTGCAAAACTAAAGGAACAAAACATGTTTATCACTTTGCCTTATGCACACGTTTAATCCTATTCACTGGTGTTCAATAAATGAAACACTGTTTTTTTTTAATACAAAAATTTATTTTTAAATTCAAAATTTATAACTGGAATTCACAATCTGAAAAAATTTACTATTACTTGAAAACAACAACAAAAATCAATTAATTCTTGAGTTAAATTACAAAGGTTAATTTATCAAGATATTAAATCAATCAAGCAAAAATTTATACCTTTAAGAATTACTCAAGATTTGAAAAGAAAATCTTAGTAAATGAAAATTAAATCAAGTATGCAATGTTAAATTATCAAGAAATATTTAAAATACTAAGTAAACAAATGTTAAATCACCAATACATAAAATATGAAAAATCAAGAGATTGCAAACACAAGAACACACAAAAACATGCAAAAGATTTACCAACAATAATTTCACCAAGGCAAAAAATTTCTTAATAACCCTTATTAAACCATAATAATAATAAGTAAAATTCACTTTACCTTACACAAGCTTTTGAAAACTTAGCAAAATCACCTGAAATGCAGCTTCATGAGATTCACAAAAACACTTTTTTGTTAGGCGTCGTTACACACATTTCCTACATTCAGATCTCAAATGCTAAGATTAATACCAGTGACCACACAAGTATTTTATGGTAATAATTTTTCTCTTTTGAAGAGAGAGAGAGAGAGAGAGAGAGAGAGAGAGAGAGAGAGAGAGAGAGAGAGAGAGCTACACGAATAGTCTCTGAAACCAGAATGAACATAATTTTGGATTCCAGTTAGAAATGAAACAATCAGACAACGTCACTTCTTGAGCAAAACGTTTCGGGGCCAAAACTAATGCGTCAAAACAATACGTGATCAGAGCAGCGCAGTCTTACAAAACATGATGTAATTGATCGAGATATGTACATTTACTCTCAAAAAGGCATAAGTGACTCGAGCAGAAAATCACATTGGACAAAGCTCTTAACGAAATCTCAACATGATCAAAACAGACGGCAGCTGGCTAGTCACAAACGATACGCTTTCAAAACTAGACAAAGAACCAAAGTTGGTTTTCAGAACAGTACATGAAACACTGTGAAATCATTCGTCTTTTTCTCGTATGAGACAAAACCTTACACAACTCGATTGCCATTCCCTCGCTTGTTAACGCGTTATCTTCCGCAATGACAACTGAATCAAAACACGACATATGAAATCAGGAGCACAGAACACATGTTGCTGGGAGACAAATTGTGTGACCACATACATTATTATTAAAACCTGTCATTAATTCTAAATTGTGCTGTTAAGTTATCTAAATCACTAACTCTTTTGAGATCTGACATTACAGTCCTTACAATATTTCAACAATTATTACTGTTACACAGAACACATTATAACTAGAACAGTAAATATATCAAAATCATGGAATGCTATACATATTACAAGGCAATATCATGAATATGTATATATATATATATATATATATATATATATATATATATATATATATATATATATATATATATATATATATATATATATATATATATATAAGCAAATGAACTGTCATGATGGAAATGAGTTGAAAGGAATTCTAAGCGCAAGACTTGAATTCGACAGGAATATATTCACCATAGTCGATATCAACTTACTCTCTTTGCATAGCTTAGTGGTTAAATTCGGCTGTTTATCATTATATCTAAAACAAGGGCCCACGTTCAAATCCCGACTGGTATGGATAGCATTATCAGTTATAGTCCCACTCAGGGGTAAGTTATTCCAAGGGTTTAATGAATTCCACATTGAATGATATATATATATATATATATATATATATATATATATATATATATATATATATATATATATATATACATACATATATATATATATATAATATATATCTATATAGATATATATATATATATATATATATATATATATATATTAGCTGCTTACTATCATTCAGTATGTAAATCTCTATGTTTTTCTTCTATACAGTTCCCCCTACCACAGTTCTCGGTTGCAGTTTCGAGAATAAGTGAAAAATTTAATTTCTCTAATGTTCGAGAACCGTGAATATACATTAACTTCATTCATAAGTTTAGTTTTGAAAAATTAATGATTTTGGTGAGATGTTAGTAAAGTTGTCTAAGTTTGTTTAAAAATGTCAATACGATTTTCTTGGAGGTTTTACGTAATCAGTTTACTGAAGATGTTTCCAGGAAGGTTGAGTTGAAGGAGATTAGGTAACATCTATTCCGTGGTACTGCAGTGTATGTGCTAGAAACGCCTGAGCTGGAAGCAATCCTATACAAAGAGAACAAGAGAAACAGGCAACCAGACAAACATTAGGCAAGCCTCGTCTCACATCCCCAGTCGTCTCATGCAGAAAGAATACAGTGTCTTCGTTCAACGGAATTTATTTTAGCGTTTGTAAAGTCCCTGCTCAACGGGTTTTGTATAGTGAACCTCCTGTTTTCTACGGTGCCTTTCCCATGAACTTAGGTCACGCTAAATAGCCATATTTTATCTGTGTAAAATTGTATATGCTACTTATTCATTTGTGCCTGTTTACGTTGTACATGTGTCAGAACATTATTGTGTTCATTCCTGTAATTTTATTTTTACATGTTATTTGTATTTACCTGTCCTGTTTCGCATTAAGAACAATTAACCTCGTGTCACCTGTATCCTATTGTATGTCTTTGTATGACATCCGCACGCCGCTTTATAAGCGGCCTGTTCTCTCAATAAAATAGCAGTACATGTCCTCCTGCTCTCTTCTTTAGCACCTCTCACAGTGGTGGCCCCGGAGTGGTTCCCAGAGCCATTAGCGGACCCATACGGCGACCTAGTTTTGGCTCCATGAACTACCCCAAGCCCCTAACAGACTAAACATGGCGCTTTAACAGAGCATTTGGGCGTACCGACTCTCGTCGGCAGATCACCGGCGTCATTAGCGGACCCACACGGTGCACCCCAAGCACGTATTGACGCGAGTGAGACTGCAGAAGCGAGTATGGACGCGAACATTCCCTCCCACATACCAATAACCGCGAACTTCGTGGACTCTGATGTCTCCCTTGCGCAAAACTCTCTCGCGAGCAGCTGGCCTTCTCTCAGATGAAGGCCGCCCTTGCCGAGGCAACTGCCTTGGCCCACCAGGACCCCAACGCCCCCTCCAGCTGACGGCAGACGCCAGCAACGTCACCTGTTTGGCCATCCTGGAGCAGGTCGTTGCCGAAGCCCCCCCTAGCCTATCGCCTTCTTCATCAGGAAGTTCAGCCCCACAGTCCCACTATATCACCTTCGACAGGGAACTCTGCGCAGTGTATCGGGCGGTACGTCACTTCAAGTTCCTCCTGGAGGGCACGCCCTTCACAATCTGGATGGACCTCCAGCTGCCGGTCCACGCCTTCACAAAGCAGGGGGATGCATGGTCCTCCAGGCAGCAGCAGCATCTCGTGGCCATCACGGAGTTCACCTGCACAATCAAGTACCTCCCTGGCAGGAAGAACCCTGTAGCTGACGCCCTCTCGAGGATCGAGCCCAACGCGGTGCAGCTCAGGATCGAGTACGAGGACCTCGCCCGGGAGCAGATCACCGACCCAGAGGTTCCAGCCTACCGCACCGCCATCATGTCACTCAGGTGGAAGGACGTGCCCCTCGCTCCTGGAGGGCCATCACTGCTGTGTGACATAAACACCGGCCACCCCTGCCCTCTGGTACCCGCCTCCCGCCGCCATCTGGTGTTCAACATCATCCACAGGCTGTCCCACCCCTCCAGCAGGACGACGGCCAAGCTGCTGGCAGAGAAGTTCGTCTGGCACGGTATGCGGAAAGACACGACAGCCTGGGCGAGACAGTGCATTCGGTGCCAGACCAGCAAAATAGGATGACACACCGAGTTGGGTGTGGGCGAGTTTCCCCAGCCGGGGAGGCGATTGGACACATCCATGTCGACGTGGTAGGCCCCCTTCCCCTATAAAACGGGGCCAGGTACCTCCTAACGATCGTCGACCGCTCCACCAGGTGGCCTGAAGTGACGCACATGCAAGAAGCCACCACCAGCGCGTGCGCCGAGGCCCTTCTCTCCAGCTGGATCAGCCGGTTTGGTGTCCCGGACCACATAACAACCGACAGAGGTCCAGCCTTCCTGTCCGAGCTGTGGACCACCCTAGCATGCCTGCTGGGGACCTCTCACTACAGCACCACCGCCTATAACCCCGCAGCCAACGGATTGCTAGAAAGATTCCACAGGTCTCTGGAGGCGTCCCTCATGGCCCGCTGCACTGCCAAGGATTGGAAGTACCAGCGGTCTTGGGTCCTCCTCAGGCTGAGGACCGCCCCCAGAGCCAACGGCGACCCATCTGCAGCAGAGAAAATCTACAGGGAGCCTCTCGTAGTCCCAGGCGAGCTCATCACGGGGGATCGCCACAACCTGACAGTCCAGAGGCTCTGTGACACGGTCGGAAAATTCGCTCCCTGCCAGCAGATGTATACCCGCTCAACAGGTTTTCTATAGTAAACCTCCCGTTTTCTGCGGTGCCTTTCCCATGAACTTAGGCCACGCTAAATAGCCATATTTTATCTGAGTAAAATTGTATCTGTTACTTATTCATTTGTGCCTGTTTACGTTGTCATGTGTCAGAGCATTATTGTGTCATTTCCTGTAATTTTATTTTTACATGTTATTTGTATTTACCTGTCCTGTTTTGCATTAAGAACAATTGACCTCGTGTCACCTGTATCCTATTGTATGTCTTTGTATGACATCCGCATGCCACT
>NC_089743.1:68824970-68924970 GCF_040412425.1 Macrobrachium rosenbergii
CAGCATTATGCATGAACATGACTCAGGGAGGCGATAAATGCTTTATTCAGAAGAATGGGGTGGCCATTGGTTCTAGCCTATCACCTATTTTGGCGAATATATCTATGGAATGGCTGGAGACAGAAGTGGGAAAAATTAAAATACCTGGCTCGAGATAGTTAAATGGGTTAGGTATGTACAGTAGATGTCATCTTAGTGATATACCATAGGGAGAAAGAACAATTGGTCAGTTGTTTGTGTGAACTTAGTCAGATTAACGAACAGAATAACGTACTTTGGAAGAGGAGAAAGAAAGGAAAATCCTCTTCCTGAATATTAAAATCACAACGGCAAGTAAGAAAACAGAGTATGTATTTACAGAAAAGACACATGTAAATTCTTACATATATTACAATTCTTGTAATATAGATAATTTGTCATTCATAATACTGTAAGCTCGTTATACGTCTCTTTTTTATTATTTACAGTTCACTATTATTTTTCCCCTCATTTAAGAATGTTGATAATACGTAAGTTAACGTTATAATAACTTTATTTTAGTCAAATTGTTCTCTTAATTTTTGTGATATTTCATATAGTTTCAATTACTTTAACTATATTCTGAAGGTTTAGTTTGAATCTGTTTGAAATGTGTTTGTGCGTTCGGTGCTGTACAGTAAAAGTCATAAGTTTTCCTGCAGTTGTGGAAATCATTCTTTCGTTTGCCAAGCGCTCCGTCCCTAGCGTTGAATAATGTTTGTTCTCTGAAGCGGAGCGATCTGATCTGAGATGTTTTGTTCAGCTAAGAGTAAACAGTACTTGGAAGCCTTTCATACGTCACTCCTTTTTTTTGGCTCTTTAGTAGTTACACGAACCTTTATTTCAAACTCAGTAATTAGTCATTCTTTGTTGAATTTGTAATTCTTTATTTCTTTCATGGCTAGACCTGCATAGCTTCTTCGGCCAGCCATTGTTGGAGGTATTGTTCTCGTTTTTGAGTGGAGAATGTTGGAAATGATAGGAATTTACTAGCCATTTTATTTTAATTTTCCCCTCTTTTTTGTTTTTGTTTTTTGTTTTTGCTGGTTTTGGATGGACATCTCGAGATAACTCTTTGTGATACACGCGGGTGCTGCTCTCCAGGTGGTCATTGGCGTCTTGGCAAAGCGATTGCAACTCATATATAAATCAGGCAACACTTCAAGAGAATGCTTGCCAGCTTTCTGTGCCCTAGGGCCTCGCCCTGCGGTAACCGAGTTTAAGATGTTTCCTCTGCCACACGAATGAGGTCACCCCAATCAAACCCTCTTTTTCGTCCTTACAGAAAGAGATATGAACTCTTCGTCCCAGGGAAAGATTAGCGACGTCATGCCCCACCGCCAATTATTCCTTGATAACGATAACCACAGGCGCAGTTATTTAACCGATACTTAACATCTTTCGTCAGTTCTCGGTTACGAATATGGACTTGATGTCTGGGCCACGTTTAAGGTTTTATATAAAAATTACTGTAAAAGCACTTATTTTTGCTGCTAATGACTTGCCCTAATCCTTTTTTTTTATTTTTGCAGATGTATTTTTTAAGTACTTATATCCAAGAAGTGAATCTAGTAACTTTCAAGTGTTTGTGCTGTATCCACAAACAACAAAAACTCTGTCTACTCATCTGCTTTGGACTAAGAGAGGGATCAAAGCGAAAGTCCGGCACTTATGTATTTTTTGTTTCCCTTAAGCTTGCACTCCATACTAACGTTGATCAGTTTTCAGGCATTACAGATTGGCCCTTGCACGTAAATTTCTTTTACAACAAAAACTCATTATATATATATTATATATATATATATATATATGTATATGTGTGTGTGTGTGTGTGTGTATATATGTATATATATATATATATATATATATATATATATATATATATATATATATATATATATATATATATTCCATCTTGTCTCTTTCTTTTAAACATGCTCATTTTTAGACTTAAAATCTTACCTGTGATTACGTCTGCCTTATCCTCATCAAACCCATCTTTCTTTGCATAGGAATCGCCTCCATCACTTTCATTTCCATAAGTAGAGTCGTCATAACGAAACACTTTTGTGTACCTCCACGTCTTTTGACTCCCATTGGTTGATATATTGAAAGCATTTAGCACACTGTGAAATGTCCTTATGTTACCCGCGGTCATGTGCAAGGAGTACAGAAAAAACCTGAAATATATAGGTACGTTATCAGTAGTCTCTCTCTCTCTCTCTCTCTCTCTCTCTCTCTCTCTCTCTCTCTCTCTCTCTCTCTCTCTCTCTCTCTCTCTCTCTAAATATATATACACATATGTATATATGCATATATATATATATATATATATATATATATATATATATATATATATATATATATATATATATATATATATATATATATATATATGTATATGTATGTTTGTATGTTTATATATATATATATACATATATATATATATATATATATATATATATATATATTTATATGTATATATATATATATATATATATATATATATATATATATATATATATATATATATATATATACATATATAAATACATACATACACACACACGCACATATATATACATATATACATTTATTTATATGTGTGTGTGCGGATGTTTATCAGATTTTGCCCTCTATATAAGGGTATATCCACTGATGTAGAGCTGCGTATGAATTTATTATATATCTTTCATGTGTGTGCTAACAAGAACATGTGAGCTAAAATGTACAGCAATTCTTTCCTCAGTTCGTTGGCATTGCTTCCAACAAATGACATAAATAAAGTAAGAGGAAAGGAAATCAAAAGGTAGGTAGGCTACGTGAAGTTGAATCAACTTACATGGAAAGAACGGCGCACAGAACACCACATCCAGCCCTCTTTCCGATGCTCATGGTTTTCTGAAATTTCGTAAGATATAGACACTTACTAGACCGCATCAAGTACAGATCAGGATTATGTTTTTTCTTTATAAATTAATTCAAAATTAATACAGTTCTTGTCATGCGTACGTTTTAATTTAGTTTCATACAAAAGATATATGAACAGTTCAAAACGTATCCCTTTTTTCGTCCAGGATTAGAAGAAATACTTTTTCAATAGTCACTCACCTAAACACAGCTCACAAGTGATTACCAACACAAGCTCACAGGTGATCCACTCTGAACACCTTAATGAAACTCGACTTACTTAATGGTAAGATAGACAGGTGCTCATTTCCATACTGAATCACTGTATTTTCACTCGACTCGGACACTATGACTGGTTTTCTTTTTGCTGTTTCTCATCGAGACTTTTTTCCATTCGATGTCATCGTTCTTATGCATTGTGTTTATTATGCATGATGTAGGGACATTGACTTGGAACAAAACTAGCAATCCAAGCTTCCGTTGGCTATAATACTCGTGTGTGAGGACCGTATAACAGTAATAAGGTGGATAACAAATGAACAGAACTAAATCCAGAGGCAGTTCAATATACATGTATAAACAGCGACATAATTAAGAAGAGCTAAGGAAGTGGTGCATGGTGCTTTCAATTACCAGTAGAGCCTCTCTCAAACTTGTGAGGTTGAGCATCAGCACGCTGCCGAGTAGTCTGTTCCACAGTTTCCAGGAAAGGAGGTGAATTACTTCTTGGTATTTGGCAGTGTGGCATCGTGCTACCGTAACAGAATGTGGAAGAAGCTCTGCAAGGTGAGTATCACCCACTGCTTGTTGAGGTCCAGGAACGGAAGGCAGTGGTGGTAAACTCAATAGTAATTACTATTATTTTAGAAGTCCTAAAACACAAAAGCCAATTATTTTGTTGATATCTGCAACACCACATGTCATGAGCATCACCTTATTTGTGATGTTTGTGTAAACATTGGTGAAAAATTCGAAAACGTACAAATGATACAAAACAAGGGAATAACAAAAAAGATATACATAGTGATTTAAAAAATAAAAAATGGTCTGCAGATTAACAGACAAGTACAATAGCCTAGAATGCCATTGAACAGAAATATACATACGACAGTTTTTCTGAAAATTGTGTACAATTGTTCAGAACATCTTTTGTTTTCATTTTTCATAAGTGTTTATATGTATCACTCTTGCTGCTCAGTACATATTCACTTTTACTATTTTGTTGTTGGCCGCAGTTATCACTCTGTTAAATGTTTCCTGTAACATCACTGAAAAAATATGAATGCACACATTTTTCAGTGATTGATTTCGCAAGAACCGTACAAATTACCCTTGAATGAATCAGTTAGGAATATATGCGTTTTTTCCCCTTTTGGTTGTCAGCCGCTCTCATCACTCTGCATTGGAGGCTTTGTTGTTGGTGTGGTCGGATTTGCTCTCCAAACCTGGGAAAATGATTTGAAGGGGGAGTGGATGATCTTGTCCATAAGGTAGGACGGTTTGACCATGTCCACTGATACCCAGTCCTTACTGCCATGTATGAGTAATTTAAAGGCTTTGTTTTTCCTCTTAACGACTTGGTATGGCCTCTGTATGGGTTTCGTTTCTAATGAATACAAAACAGCAAGTGGTCAGTTTTGGAATCTGATAATATTGAGACATCCGGTCAGAATCTTCTAACAACTTCTCGAGGAGTATCCAGTGTAGTTGTGTTTTCTAACTGGGGGCCATTGCACCTTGCAATGACTGCTGTTTTGAGATATCAATGGTTTTATTTCGGCCATTTTGTTGGTGGCGGAGTTGTATGCTGTGGTGCGGTGAATGTTGGACTCCAGTAATTTGCCTAAGGAGTCCATATTTCCGATGTGAAAACTGACCCTCTATCAGATGTATGTCATCAGGTAAATACAAATGGCTGACTCAGCCGTCAAGAAGCATTTCTGAACAAGAGTTCACTGTTTCTTATGTCATTGAGATTGCTTTCAGTCATTTGTGGCCCTTTCTGTAGTTGTGAAAATGTACTTAAACCCACTGGAGGGGGTTAGGGGTTCCGTAGCATGTATGAGGAAATGTTGGATTCATTGTCTGGAGGGAGGAAATTCCCAATGTAAGACTGAGACATGTCACTTTGCTTGTTTGGCAACTGATGCACTGTTTTGCCAACTTTATCTGTTTACCCCGTGTCATATAATTTTTTTTTTTTACTAGTTACGCTGTTGTTCTGCCAGATGGATGAGAGTCCATGGATGAGCTGGAACACTTTCTTGTGTACATATTTTGGCACTACTGGGCATTGGGGCTTGTGCTGGTGTCACAGAGGATTGTTCTTCCTATGGCACCAACAGGAATATCTTTTCAATTCAGGTTAGTTATGGAGTGCAATTGTCGTATCTTTTGGGGTCTTGTTGAGTTTTGTCAAGTTCTTTGTAGTGTATTCCCAGTTTAGACCTATTAATTTCTGCTTTGATAATGCGCCTGCTACCAGTTTTTTTTTTTTCCAGCGATATGCTCTAGCATGCACCCAAACTTGGCAATTGCTCATAGTGTCATTGTTGATGATCTGTCAATGTGTTGTCAAAGGTGTTTTGTTGCTAAATGGGCAGCGAATTATTGATCACATGGCCTGTATTTTTTCTGCTGCAGTTAATTTCTGATTGAAGAGACCAAAGAATTATGTGGCACTATTGATTTTTTGCCTTATTACAGAACCGTTTGCAATGTTGCTCCATAGGGAAATACCAGTGTCGTGGCATCAGCAAGTTCTTTCTTGGTTGCTAGGAAGGCATCATATTGACAGGGACCTCACATGAATGTCTTGGCATTGCTGCTAAGGGTGTCAGACAGTGGGGCATTGATTTGTTGCAATGTTGGGAAGGGGTCTGTGGTATTAATTTACTATTCCCATGATTTCTTGGAATTCTTTTATGGGCCTCAAAATCACATATTTCCTGACAGCTGACACCTTTGAAGTTAGAGGACATATGCTGTCCTCTGAAATGTGTTTGTCAGAACAGATAATTAGACCGATGTCCTGTAAGAGAGATAGAATGGTCCTGGCATGCTGGCATTCTCAACTTCTGAATAATATGAGTATGTTGTCAAGCATAGTAGACAAAGAAGAGGAGGTTCCCCAGGATGTGATCTATCACTCTCAGCAATGTAGCCCTTGAATTCCAGAGGCCGGATGTCGAGCAGTTGAAGGTGTATGTTCAGGGGTGTGATGATTTCTGTTTTCAGGATCTCTTTTTTGGCGGACTGGAAGTTGGAAATGCCCCTTCATTTGGTCGAAGTTGAAGATTGTTGACCTGTGGAAGATAGATGTGTTGTGTACCATGTTGGTTAAAAAGTATACCTTAGCTTTACCAGACCACTGAGCTGATTAACAGCTCTCCTAGGGCTGGCCCGAAGGATTAGACTTATTTAACGTGGCTAAGAACCAGTTGGTTACTTAGCAACGGGACCTACAGCTTATTGTGGAATCCGAACCACATTATAGCGAGAAATTAATTTCTATCACCAGAAATAAATTCCTCTAACTCTTCATCAGCCGGCCGGAGAGTCGAACTCGGACCTAACGAGTGGTACCATGTTGGTAAGCGTTAGTGGGTGTGCAGGCAGCTCGGGGCACTCCTTTTGCTGATGATTGTACAGACGTCTGTATATGTTTTTTGCTCATTCATCATTATTATCACTATCGTTGTGGTTATCTGGTCTCACAAATAGGAGGGGCAGTGTAATGTGAGGGCCCAGAGGCTTCCAGCAATTCATCTGCCTTTTTCAGGATGTCCACCAAGGACTTACCTTCATTATTGGGTGGGGCAGTGCAGATGTTGGTTGGTAGGCAGCGCAGCCAAAACTCCATGGGAAAGTGGGACAGAGCTAAGTACCATATTTAGTCTGTTAGTGGCTGGCTGTTATTAGGTAGACTCTGGTAGAGCATGGCTGGGAACCATATTGTCTATCAGATCGCTTTAAGTGGTCACCAGAGCCTTCAGGAAACGTCTCGAACGACAGTTAACTACGAGGAGGGAAGAGAGAAGGGGGATGCAAGGGGAACTGCAATTCCATCATCAACAGTACGGCAAGATTAAGGTCGCCCTTTTGCCAAGAACAGTAGGTAGATTACCTGAAGCGTAAGAAGACGACCTTTCGTACCGGGTTGGAGCATCGACCAATGATAGATATGCTTATATTACTATCCCGTCCGCAAGTCTTTGTAAATTCTTGTAGGCAGGGAATGAATAGTTACAGCCTGCTCGAAACGTTCTTATAATAAACAAATGAACTTTGGACTGTTTAGATTTGATTTGCCCCAACATGAAAATAAAATAATAATAATAATAATAATAATAATAATAATAATAATAATAATAATAATAATAATAATAATAATAATAAATACCACCTTTCTACGTTCTCAAATAACAATATCTTTTTTTTTTCATCTTAAGCCAACGAAGACCTCCTGTCACCTCGATTTCCTCATACTTTTAGATACGCTTAATCCTACAAACATTAGAATTCGACCGGAAACTATATGAAAAAACTCAAACCTTAATCGGTAAGAGTTTCTTCATAGATTTCCGGGTGTAATGCAATGTTTACGAGAGCAAGGGTGTTCAGAAGTCTGCGGATATCGAGAAAAAAAGAAGTCTTTCTTCGCCTAATGTAAAAAAATACACATCTGACAGTACAATGAAATCATTTTACAATATTTTTTGAAATGCTCATATTAAAAATATTGGTATATGATTTTTGCTAACTTTAGCCATTTCCTGTAATCTGGTAACTTTGGAAAGAGTTTTGTCACGAACTATTGGATCAAACAATCGGTGCACTTTACCGCCAAATTTCCTGAAGGCCTCATTAATAACTGCGATTAAGCAATAATAATAATAATAATAATAATAATAATAATAATAATAATAACAGATACAGATGAAAAAGTAAGCCTCACCTTTGTGAAGGTAGTTTAATACCCCAAAAATTCAGGCAACGATGGGATTAAAACAAATCATCTCTTGTGGGTCTTGGTTCTGAAAACTTATGAACCATGTGGATCATGATTTCTTGCTGCGAATTATATTTTTTGTAATTTGGTTTTGAGATGAAAGGAGAGTCAGTGTTTTAGTGAATTTTGAAATGCTTTTGAGAATTGGACTCCATTACTCTTTGAAACTGCAACCGAACAAGTGTTCGAGAACCGTCTCGGACACCTGCTACAGAGGTAATTTGGATATTTTGTCAAATTTGTGTAAAATTCGATGTCCGTTAATATCGAATTTACTTCTCTTTAATCTTACTTCAAGGATCTCAAACAGAAAAAGCTAATGGCTTTGTTGCATATTCATTTGCACTAATCAAAATATACATTTATTTCGGTTATCTCATTAGTCTGCGCATGTACATATTAACACGTTAATTAGCAACAGAACATTTTTTAGTTCCACTTAAATGTTTCGATGACTAGAAATTTATAAGTAAAAAGTATGTATAATACACACACATTATATATATATATATATATATATATATATATATATATATATATATATATATATATATATATATATATATATATATATATATATATATATATATATATATATATATATATATATATATATATATATATATATATATATATATATATATATATATATATATATATATATATATATATATATATATATATATATATATATATATATATATATATATATGTATATATATATATATATATATATATATATATATATATATATATATATATATATATGTATGTATATATATATATATATATATATATATATATATATATAATATATGTGTGTGTACATGTGTGTGTGTGTGTGTGTGTGTGTGTGATTATAATCACTTTTTGTATGTGATTCATTTATCACACATTACCACAGGTGAAAAATAAGAGACGGGGTGTAGGTTCTGACCGGTTTCGACTTTATTTCCAAGCCATTGACGAAGGACTGATACAGAGTATTAGAAGTCACAAACAGGAACAGTACTGATGAACATACACAACCGTTAGAAACTAGGCTACATATCCACCCACAGGCCGGTGTTAAGGTAGGAGTGGCCTTCAAAACTCATTTGGCTAAAAATCACAATATACTCTCATGGGACAATACTGATAAACATACCGACCATAGGCGACATCAGATCCACACCTGACAGGTGTCAGGGAGGCAGGATTTGGAAAATTCATTAGCACTGGTGCCCCGTATTGTGTTTACAAATATGATAATCTTATTTCCATACATCTCTACTGCCTACCTTAAATTTTAAACAATTTACAAATTTCTTTTGATATTAAAGGATCAAATTTATACATCCCTTGACTGATATTCATATTATAGCTGTAACTTTTTTTTTTTATAAAGCTAGATTCAAGGATATTTCTTTCCAGTGCGTTATTAGAATATACTATCCCTTGTGCCCTTTCCCAGTTGATAGCATGATTGTTCTCACTAACAGGTACAAAAATACCACTGTTCTATTCCCTTTTCCAGCCCTTTACCCGTTTGGCCAATATAAAAGTTGTCACAAGACTTACACGGAGTTTTATACACACACCCTTTAGTATTGTCGGGGGAGTTCTTGATAAGTACATGTTTCATTGTTTTATTGTTCTTAAATGCGACATTAACACCAAAATTCTTAAGATGGGGGATATCTTTCATATTATTATTATAAGGCAGTACAAGCAAATGTTTTGTGTTGTCAGGTTCTTTTTGGTTTTGATACATAGTCTTTTTTGCCGCTTCTAATGCATTGTTTAATACACTGTCAGGATATTTCAATTTTTTGCCTGTATTCCTAATCTTATATATTCCCTCATCCATAAATATATACGTATTTATATACTGTATATATATGTGTGTGTGTGTGTGTGTGTGTGTGTGTGTGTGTGTGTGTGTGTGTGTGTGTGTGTGTGTGTGTGTGTAGGCTACGTACGCTTGAAGTCACCGGAACAGGTGACGGAAAAAAATCAAACACAGGGTATAAATCCTGACAAGTTGCTCCTTTTTTTCTGAAAGACATGTTCAAGAGGACCAGTATAAAGTGGTAGAAATTTACATTGCGTTTGCTATGGACACTGTACAAATGAAGGTACGGACGGCTGAGAAAAGATATTCGCAACTCACGGGAAAAAGGAGGAGGAGTCACCTCATTTAAAACCGAGGTCATCGCCCCTTGAAGAACTCTCACTTTTCCTCCCTGGCGGGATCACACCTTTGCCAATAATTTCAAACAAAATGCCTCCCTAAAACTGTACATCTTGTCTGTTTCTTTTCAAATAAATGGATCAAGTTGATGCATTCATAGGCTGATATTTACATTCTTACAAATACATTGTTTTTACAAAACGACATTCAGGTATACTACTCTTCAACATATAATTAGAATATACCAGGTTTTTGGCAGCTGTCCAGTTAATAGTAAAATTTTCACTAACAAGCACGAAAATTTCACTTTGCACATCATACAGATATGATGTTATGCTCTTCCCACTGATTTTTCTAGTTTGACTAATATAAAAAATGGCTTACATGGGACTTCATTTTACCTCCATTAACATTATTGCGAAGGTTCTCTGCCAGAGTTTTTTCATTGTATTATAGTTTTTAAATACTGTAATAACTGTAAAGTATTAAGGAGATAGGAATTTCTTCATTTAAAGTATTAAGGAGATAGGAATTTCTTCATTTAAGAAAAGCAATACAAGTAGATTATGTGTTTTAATTTTCTATGTTATTATTATCATTACGTAAGTCTTTGTACCGTCCTTAATATCTTGTCTAATGCAGTATCAGGTATTTTCATCTGTTTGCCTGTAACGTAATGGCCTTAAAAACATGGAGGTAAAATTTATTTTCTTTACCCTGTTGCTTTAGCCAGAATTGTAGGCTACAAAGGTAGAAATACATAAAAGTAAAAATGGGACTAAAGATAGTGTATGCAGAACACCATACCAAGGGTTCTATCTCTGTATATTTTTATTCTGGCCAAAGCAATAAAGTAGAGATTAGTTTCCATATTACAAACGAGCACACAACAGGTAGAGGTAGCGCGGCTAGGCCTACACGAATCGTGTTGTCATTAGACATCAGATCCAAGGACTTCGGACCTTGGTCAGATCTGGATTATTTTTGAAAGGACAGTACCAAACGTACAGTTTCATTGTCCTTTGAGCTAGGCTTAACCACATTCCCGAAAACCTGTGGATTTTACACATGTCTTTTGAAATAATAAAAGGATCAAAGCTATTTGATATTTATATTCATATGAAAACTTTCTTTTTTAAAACTAGACTCTATTATATTTATTTCTAATATGATATGAGAGTAGACCGATTATTTTACTCTTGTCTAAGTCGTAGCGTGATTGTTATCTCTCATATGAACAAAAATTGCACTGTTATCCTTTTATGCATTCTTAAGCTGTTCAGTTCTCTTTTCCAAATTGATTTACCAGTTTGTTATTATTGGTTTTTTCATTAAATTATTATTCTTACATGCCACATTAATATTAACATTTTTGAACACATATGAATTATCTTTAAAAGTACTGAATATGGCAACTCAACTAAGTCTTTTCTGGTGTTTGTTTCTCTGCTTTTATTACCATCAGTCTTTTTTTCCGTTTCTAATACATCGTTAAATACAATTGTGTGTGTATATATATATATATATATATATATATATATATATATATATGTGTGTGTGTGTGTGTGTGTGTGTGTGTGTGTGTGTGTGTGTGTGTACATGTAATATAAATAAACAATTCGTGAGGAAACATTCTTACTACTAAATATCAGGAAAAAACAAAATGCTCAGAATGGGTGAGCCGTAGTATACCACTGACTCTTCCGTTGGCTTTTAGTAAACCGGAAGTTTCAGTGTCTGGTGGGACTAGTTTTCGACCTGCACGACTAATCGCGTCAATTCGGAGTTTTTTTATTGCATATAGTGCATTAATTCATGTGTAAAGTAATTTGAAACTTGATGACGAAAGGATTCGACAGGACAGAAGTCCTTTGCCGAGGGAAGTGTGCAAAGGTGAAGAGGAAGTGAAAGTTAAGTCATGGAAGACCTCTTAAGCCAACACAAAAAGATACAGTAAATTAAGAGGATTAGCAACTAAGCCTACTGAGGATTACGCAACTAAGCCTACTTAGGATTACGCAACTGAGCCTATTGAGGATTACACAAATCTAGGCCTACTGAGGAGTCCACAAATCTAGGCCTACTGAGGATTACACAACACAACCAAGCCTACTGAGGATTAGCGCAGGCTGCGTAGGGTAAGGTCTGCAGGCTTGATATAAAAGGCTTTTTAGAAGGACAAAGAGTCTCGTGAAAGGAAGGTTCTGTAATGAGATACTTTGAGGTTAGGCCTAATGGTAAGGAGGGGTGGCGGGGCTTGTGAAGGCTCAAATCCGGGAGGCCTGCTGGGAAGAACGCCTACCACTAAAGCATGGTCATTTTATTGAAGTAGGTTTTTTAATAGCCTAGCCTATATTTTATGTAGGATGAAATACATAGCTGAATTTATTTGGCTAGGCCTATCCTAGGTTATGTAGGGTGAAATGCCCATAGCTTATTGGGCCTCTCCTAAATCGAAGTAGGTTTTTTATACCTTGGTCTGTGTAAAAAATGCCTTTCCTAGGCCTAAATCAAAGTTTTTTTTAAAGTAAATTTTATGTAGGATGAAATAAATTGTTAGGCTTATCCTAAATTGAAGTAGGTCTTTTCATATTTTATGTAGGATGAAATACACAATTCATTAGGCCTAATGTAAATCGAAGTAGGTTTCAACTTATTTGGCCTGTCCTAAATCGAAGTAGGTTTTTTCATATATTTTATGTAGGATGTAATACACAAGCCTAACTTGAGCTGTTAGCCTATCCTAAATCAGAGTAGGTTTTTTTTAATATATTTTTTTTAATATAGGTAGGCTGAAACTTTTTAATATATTTTATGTAGGCTGTTTTTTTTAATAACATAAGAATTAAAAGTCTATTTTGTCGGCCTACCGTAATACTAAATTGAAGCAGTGCGGCAAAATTGTAACCAGTAAACACCTCTAGGGTAGAGGGGGTTTTTTCATATATAGGTGGGGGATGAAATACGTTACATGATTAGGACAAAGTATTACTTTATTCTCTAGGAAGTAAAATAACTAGGAAAACGTCAATTTAGTCTAGCTCACATGGACAGCCGGCTTAGAATTACCCTAAATTGAAGTAGGCTAGAGTTTTTTTCATATATAGGATGAAATACACATGATTAGGCCTATCCTAAATTGAAGTAGTTTTCATATATAGGATGAACTACACAAATGATTAGGCTACCCCAAATCAAAGTAGGTTTATTTTCATATTTCATGTAGGATGAAATATCAAATTATTAGGCCTGTCCTAAATCGAAGTAGGTTTTTTTAATATTGTGAGGCTTCAAGAAAAGTCAGGAGTGAAAGACTGATTCTTTATTATTCTCGACAAGTGTTTATAAGACAAAAAGCAGACAGAAAGGTAGTGGGCGACCCAAGGCCCCCCACTGCGTCCATACACGATTTGTGTTTTCTGGCAAGCATAAAAATACGTACAACATTTGTTACATGGCATATAAAAGGTAGATATACGTATCGGCAGAAAGGCCGTACGATGATGCATAAGATGAGGTACACAAAGAATCTGAAATAAAGACAGGTAAAATACATGACATGTTTAATGTAAATCTGAAAAGAGAAACACAAGGAAAGAGAGGCACGATTTGTCGCCCTTACAATATATTTTATGTAGGATGGCATAACATAACTTACTAGTCCTAGTGTTTTTACAGGAATACAAACCATCGCCTTATATGAAGGAGTACAGTATTCTTCAGCATGAGTGTTAGGAGACAGTTCTGGTATGATTTACAGATGTACCAAGTGTCCTCAGTTGAAGTATATTCTTCTCCCCTTTATTTAATGGGTGATTATACATCATTACTTGCTTAAGATTTAGTTTTACACTAAAAAATTTAATTAGATCTTCTCTTTGTTGCTTAGTCAGAAAGTTACTCAAACTTGCATTTCAGTAAACTTTATTATTTCAGATGATGCCCATTTCTGGCAGTTGCACACCATTGCAGAGTTGGTTGTTAGCCGAATCTGGTATGTTGGCTGATTTCCTACAGGAACCCTAAGGCACTCCTTCAACAAGTACCATTACTTTATAGGATGTCTGTGAGATGATCAGCACATCTTGAAAAGGATTTACAGTGCCTGTGTGAGAGACACTGACATGGGGGTCGCTATGGTAAGCTTGGTTAACAATAAGGCTGATTTTTTGTCTCTGTACTGCTCTCTTGCCGCTGAACCTCCTTCCCTGCAGGGGTGTAGTGCTGTCAGTGCACTTCTCATGGTGTACTGTAGGCATTATTTAAGGTCCCTAGCTGCAGCCCCCTTCATTTCTTTGACTTTACCTCCATCCTATTCTTTTTTCTTCCATCTTGCTCCCCATCCTTTCGTGACAATTGTTACTTAGTGCAACTGCAAGGTTTTCCTCCTGTTCCGGCTTGAAGATCTCTTGACTCACAGTTTCCCTTTCAGCACTGAATGACCTAATAGGTCCTAGTGATTGGGCTTTGGCCTAAATTTTATACTCCATTCCACTGGGCTTCTTTATGACACTTAATTTAGTGACCACACAAAAATTCAGAATTGCCTTTATAGATTGAGCAACACCCTTCTTCTGAGGTACTGGGAGGCTGTTAGTGAATGAATTTATCATGGAGAGCATAAAGTGGTTTACTGTGTTGTTGATTTCTTGTCCAATCAATTCAGTTCAACTGTTCTTGGAATGTTTAAATTAATGGGCATAGCAATAGTATCTTAACTCAACAGAGCTCTGTACTTATTGTATACATTTTTATCATTATGCATTTTTAAATAAATCTCTTGAATTGAATGATAAGTGAACAGTATAGGTTAGTTTACAGTAGGAGCCATGTGGAAATACTGTTAGCTGTAAGATTATATAAAAATGTTCAAGTGCTGGCTGTAACATTGGTTTTATGTAACTTAACAGGCTTTGATACCTATCAGAATATTTGGGGACCTGATGTGTGGCTTCATCTGAAGAGAAGTTCTTTCCATATGTTCTGTTATATAAAGTCTTGATAGTTTTACAGTAATACATAAATGGCAAAAAGAATCGCCTAAGAGGGCATAGATATTTTCCTTTCGATGCCAGGAACATCTGTAGAATTGAGGTATCTGTTCTCACATGCAAGAGACATAACCCCTCTATATATTACAAGTTTGCTGATTATGGATTTATTTGAAGTGGATCTAAATCTTTCATACAACTTTCTTTGTTGATATAGGAAGGCACAAAGGGTACTACTGTACTGTTCTTTGTACTTTAAATATTACAGTAAACCATATGAACAGACTATGAACATTTATTCTTTTGTGTGAACTAAAGTGGATAAGGGTTTATTGTGGAAGTATCGCTTTTAGTGTTCAGGCATGTACCTGTGGTATATTTGAATTGCCAACTGAGCTAATATGGTTTTCATTCATAGTGATAAGAGGCTGTTCATGTGTGATTTATAGATTTACCAAGTGTCATCAGCTAAACTGAATTTCTAGCTCTTCGCTGGACTGGCCAATATCGTTCTTGGCTATCACACTGCAGGGCCGGTGTTCGAATCTCCGGCCAGCCAGTGAAGAATTAGAGGAATTTATTTCTGGTGATAGAAATTCATTTCTCGCTATAATGTGGTTCGGATCCCACAATAAGCTGTAGGTCCCGTTGTTAGGTAACCAATTGGTTCTCAACCACGTAAAATAAGTCTAATCCTTCGGGCTAGCCCTAGGAGAGCTGTCAGCCTTTAGTGGACAGATTGAGCTTCAGTGTGAAATAAAACAGGTTTGGGGAGGTGGACGGATTGAGCTTCAGTGTGAAGCAGAATTACGCACCACTGTTATGGTAATAATGATTTGAAACAAAGGTGCCAATACTTCTATATGCTATAAATTCAGTAATGGCAACTTTTATACAGACGTGAGAGTTAGGCCAGTATCAGTAATGCTTGTGACTTCAAGGGAGAAGGTACTGCATCTCTCTCTCTCACATGAGTCTTTTTGTAAATTTGCTTGTAAATATACGAAGGGGTTGCTGTTGTTTTTTGTTTTTGTCTTTTACGATAGTATGTCGGTTGTAAATGTAATTTTACAAAGAAAATTGCAAAGAAATTTTAGAAAAAGCATATAAAAGTAAAAAAAAGTTACTGAATCTTCCTTCTCATAAATTTACGTGAATATTTTACAACAAATATGCAAAAAATTTGTTACTGCTTTTATTTCTTTTCTGTTTTGATATTGTGTGAGCAGTAATAACAATTTTACAAAATCCAAAAACTTATTTATTAGAAAAAGCATATATAAGTCAGTAAAATTTACGATTGTCTTGTAAATGAGGCCCCACAAGGGGTTGTAAATAGTCATTTTCAACTTCTCGTGGAAGGTAGGCAGAAATTTTTAGAATTTTTTTATTTATACAGTGTGAATGTACATGTCATTCTCTTTCCTTTGATGTGATTTTTTTTTTTATTTTGCCGACCTGAAAGTTTCCCCAGTCTGGGGTGCAGCACATTGATAAATTATGTCGTTCCTTAAGGGTTAATCAGCTCAGTGGTCTGCTTAAACTAAGATATACTTAAACTGAATTTCTGTTTCTCTCTCTCCCCTTTATGCATTGGGTAGCATACATTATTGCTTTCTCAAGATTTAGTTTTACTGTAAAAGATTAGTTAAAATTTCTCTTTTTTGCCAAGTTTGAATGTTACTCAGGTTTGCACTTCATTATTAAGGGACTTAAAGAACATTTTTATATATGCAACTTACCCAGTAATTACATTAGCTAGAGTTTCTCTTGCCTCGGCAGTTTAAATTCAAACATTCGCAGGTTAGCGCTTCAGTTTAGTGCAGGTACTTGTCTCGCCCACTAACGATTGTATCAGGAACTACTCGTCAAACATTCGTCATTACGTTTCTGCCAACGCTCGAGTCAACACAGAGCAATTTTTGTCAGCTTTGTTCTTAAATTTGCCGGCCAGAGACCAGATTTTGGTGATGTTTTATCGCCGATTTCGGGAGCCTTCAAGCTTACAGCATTCGGGACAGTTTTTGATTTTTTGTTTAATTTGTTATATTTCAGCGAACTGATAATCAATTGTTTAACTACTGACAGCGTAGTTTAACCGATGATTTCGCCTTTACCGGTGAATGTAAACATTGTGTTCGTTGCCGAACCAGTAACATGATTTTGTTTCTTATCTTCAAGTCTCAGTCTTAATTAGAACATGAGACTTGTATGTATGATGATACTGTGTGTACTTCGTCTTGGTCTTTAAAAGTTATTTTCCTTTTCCGAATAGTATATAATGTGTTTGCTACCAAACTAAATTTCCTTTGTAAAGAAACTTACAGGTTTGCATTCGCTGCCTCTTCTTTAGTCTAAAATATTAATGTTGCGTTATCTACCCAGCCAATATTTTCGTTTTTGATAAGCATAACTGTAAATCTAAAACGTGTGACAGGAATTTAGACATGTAGATAGGACGGTATTCTATGTACTTCATCTTGGTCCATAAAGGTTAACTTTCCTTTTCCGACTAATGTAATAAATGTAACCTTGTATTCACTCCGGACCGATTTTTGAGAATGAAATGCACCAGCGAGTCTCAAATAATGTTTGATGAGTATTGAGATATGTATGTTAAAGGAATTGAGATATCTGTATAATGGTACTCTGTACATCATAAATTTGTTCTTAAAAAAGTAATTCAACATATTATTACACTTTCCTTTCCAGAGAACTGAAAAGTGTAAGGGCAGGAATACAGTGGGAGAGAATTGTGCTCGTTTTGGTTACAACGAGCTTTTGGAGGATGACAGGAATTGTGAAGAGTTACACATTTTTAGCTCCTTCTGTGATTGCCCAGTAGTGCTCTCCTGCTTAAGCTACTGGCTCGACGGCCACCAACTGCAGAATGCTCGGAGCCTGCTCGAGCTACTGGTTCAGCGGCCACCTGGCTGTAGAACGCTCAGCGCCTGCTCAGCTCTGGCTTGACGGCCGCCAACTGCCTCAGCATTCACTCTATTGGGTGAGCTTTTGCGCTCGGGGCTCACTCTCTGGCACCTCAGCGTTCGCTCTCGGGAGCTTGGCGCCAGTTACTGGTACCCTGGCGCCATCTAAGTCATCTCTCTCCCACTGCTAACCTTCCTGCCCATTTTATCCACTTGCTACTACACCTGGCTCCCTCGCTTCCTTCTCGTGCCATTGCCAGCTTCCTTCTCGTGCCATTGCCAGTCTTGTTTTAGGTTAACAGATACTAACTTTGTGACAGTGAAGTATTGTGCAGTGGAGGAGGTGTCTACTCGTCCCTCGATTCTCTCCAGACAAAGGTCCCTGTCATACTCCCATACACCGGGAGGAGACATACTGGAAGTCCAAGGGAGGTCGGGGAGTTACACACAGGTATTCGCCCCCACAGTTGAGCCTGTTGCCGGTCCCAGGTATCAACAGACACCCTGGAAAGGCATCTTTCTGGATGTGTAGTGGAGGGGGCGGCTGCTCGTCCCACTGATTCTCCTAGGCGCAGGTCACTGCCATACTCCCCTCTACCTGGGAGGAGGCATACCGGTAGCCCAAGGGAGGTCAATGGGGTCTGTCCACGGGCAGTCGTCTCCTCAGTCCAACCTGTTGCATCCCAGGTTGCAACTAGAGACAGCCACTGGAAAGGCATCTCGGAATTGCATTGGCTGATTCTCCTAGGCACAGGTCACTGCCATACTCCCCTCTACCTGGGAGGAGGCATACTGGCAGCCCAAGGGAGGTCAGTGGGGTCTGACCACGGGCAGTCGTCTCCCCAGTCCAACCTGTTGCATCCCAGGTTGTGACTAGGGACAGCCACTGGAAAGGTGTCTCAGAAGTGCATCGGCTTGATTGTCAAGTTCAGGTCACTGGCGTTGCCTCTACCTGGGAAGGAGCCATCTGGTAGTCAAGGGAGGATTCTTGCCCACTGACCAGAGATGTCTCCCCAGTCCAAGATGCAGTCCCACATCTGACTACAAGACAGAATGAAGGTGTCTCAGCCCTCCTTCAGTCCTCAAGTTTGTGCAGCAAGTGGGACCATCTTCGTCATTTCTTTTTGCCCCTCTCTTCTCAGCACCAGGAAGAGAGGTTCTCAGTCCTCAACCTTTCAGCAAGTGGGACACTCCAGAGCTTTTTCTCCTCTTTTGTGGAGCAAGGTTCTGTTTCCAGGAACATCCTGTTTCGGTGGGACGTCATGTTCAGCGCCTTGAAGCAGACAAGTGTCCTATAACAGCCAGGCGCCCTGATGCGGCTCAGCGCCCTGATGCGGCCAAACACCCTGACACAGTCAGGCATCCTGAGAGGGTCGGACGTTCTCTTTCGTTGGAGCACCCTGAAGCTGCCAAACTAACGATAGCGCTGGAACCTCATCAAGTTTCCTAGCACCCTGCAGCTTCGGATAAGCCTTCTTCTGCTTTGGACCCAGCACTAGAACCTTTGTAACAAAAAACTGGACAATATCCTTCATCTTTTACAGAAACCTGCAGTGCAGACTGCCCCTGGATCAGATTAGATGACATCTCCGATTTCTTCTGTTGAGGAAGAAGAGGAGCAGGATACGTCTTCTACGCTGCATGCGGCACTCCTTAGGTGTCTTCTTCATCAGTTCCCCGATTTTTTCACTCCATCATCTCCTTCTTCTCCAGGCTCGTCTTACATGATGAGCCATCAGCCTGTGGATTCGACTAGTCTTCCTAAGATGGTTCTTTCTAAATCTTCAAAGAAAGCTCTTTGCCAAGTAGAGGAATGGCTTTCTGACAAGAGGGATCAAGGAAGGGCCTGTTTTAATGTTCCCCCCTCTCATCTCTCACGTAAGTGGTACTTGTCGTATGCAATGGGAGAAGCTCCTTTCCAGGGAGTGCCTGCCTCCTCCCTGGGGGACTTTTCTGCGCTCATTGACTCGGGACGGAGATTGGCTCTTGCATCGGTGAAAACGTTCTTTTCAGCTCAGGAGATGGATCACCTGTTGAAGAGTATTTTTAAGGCCTTTGAGGTGTTGAGTTTCTCGACTGGTGTTTGGGAGCAGTCGCCAAGAAGCTTCAAGATTCTCCTTCCTTGTGTGCTGAAGCCGCAGACCTTGAGAATTTTCTCTCTTGCACCGATAGAGCCGTCAGAGATGGATCACATGAAGTAGCTGCCCTGTATGCCATGGGCATCCTGAAGAAGCACGCGAACGGTGGGTCTCGTTTACAGTGAAGGGTGTTTCGACCCCACAGAAATCAGCCCTCCTGTTTTCCCCTCAGGATAAACAACATTTGTTTCCTCAAGATCTTCCTCTAGCAAGTGAGGATTTAGTCCCCATGCTCCTGTGGGGGTCAGGCTTCATCTCTTTTGGGAGAGATGGAGCAAAAGAAGAGCGGATCAGTGGGTAGTCAAAGTTTTAAAAGAGGGATACAGTCATACTCCGAACTTACGCGAGGTTAGGTTCCAGAACCCTCGCGCAGGGTGAATTCTTGCATTAGTTTGGCATGGTCTCTAAAAATGCTAATAAATGCTTGATTTCTAAAGTTTAAACACTAAATATGACCCTAATCATGCTCCCAAATTATTAAGTTAATGAAATTAAAGTTACTGTAATTTCATTTAAAAGTTAGCTTAATACATTACCTTAAAAAAAGAAATAAATGGATGACGTAAATAAATGGATGACGTAAAAATCTAGGAGAGTGTGAAGATTAGTATCCTATTTCTCTCTCCCCCATTCCACCAATTTGTTTTTAGAAGTCTTCTCAACCTCATTTTTAAAAACTTCTTTATTGTCTCTTTCTCTTTGTTCTGAAATGCTCTTTGTCTCTATGTTTTAGAACGGCGCATTTACAGTTTGAAAACAGCACAGGTAAAGTTAGATCAATTTAATATTATATACTGTACAGTTAAAGGCATACAGAGAAACAGTAATACTTAGGTTGCGCTAACTACGAACGAGAGAGAGAGAGAGAGAGAGAGATAACAGTTGTCCTTAAGAGAGTGAAATTTCTTATGAATTATTACAGAGACAGAGAGAGAGAATTACAAGAAACCTCTGACCACTAATCAGCAACACCTCCCCCCTCTCTTGTCATGTTAAATCGACATGTCTGACAGCTTTTTGCCTTCAAGCTTCTTACAGAAGATGAGGGAAAGATATTTGTTTGTTTAATATCACATACAAATTTTGTAATTATACAGTTACATTATTATTATTATTATTTGAAAATTAGTACTTATTATTAGGTAAAATTATTATTTATCATACAAAACAAATAAACATATAAATGTACCATAAAAATTCTCTCATCTCAATAAAAGAGAGAGAGAGAAATTATTACTTTTATTATTTAATGTTATTTAATTTACACATAAAAGCTTGAAAACTTATAAATTACATAAAAAATTAAACATAAACACTTTTGCAAGGTTTCTCAGTATTCGCAAATGTTTGCGTCTGTGAAAAACGTGTATGACAGTAAGTTAGGTTCCAATGAAAAGTTCGTGTGTATGTGAATTCACGCAACTGGAATCTCGCAAGTTCAAGGTATTACTGTGTTAGAAAATTTGATAAATGACAGCATAAGTTGCTTTTTAGCATAGATCTTTCACATTCACAATTGGTCAATGATCCTTTTTTTTTTTGCTGAGAACAACCAAATTTGCTGAACAGCAGCACCAATATGCGGTAGATGTTCCTTGCTGTCAAATTTCTCAGTTCCAGAGGTCCTTTACTCCTCACACCGTTGGACTGTGAAGCAGTCTCCTTGAGGATGTTGCACATTTGGAACTTCAAAAGTTCAAGTGAAAATGCAATGCATTACTACCCTAAAACAATTTTCCCTGTAATTTGCTAACATTTTTATCTATTTATTTATTAATTTCTTATATTAGTTTTTCTATTTTGGTAACTAATTTCTTTCTAATTTACCACCTTTTACTTCGTGCAAATGAACACCATATTCTTTGGAAGCTTGAATTTGAAGTCTTTGGGTCCTGTGGGTTTGTATCATGAATTGAATAGGGTTCATCTTCTGAATAATAATAATAATTATCCTTACTTTGACATTACAAAACACTCTGGTGACAAACTACATCTTTAAGCATTTAAATTTATTTTTGTGTTCCCTAGATATGTTGGTTTTCCATCATCGCTACTGGGAAGAAAATTAGACTTCTTCATGGCTATGTAAGGCACTAAGTTAAGTTAAGTATATCTTAGTTTAACCAGACCACTGAGCTGGTTAACAGCTCTCCTAGGGCTGAGTTGTTATCCCCGAAGGGGGTTAGTGCCACCAGTGCACCTCACATGGGGCACTATAGGCATTACTTAAGGTTCTTTGCTGTGTCCTTTTGGCCCCTAGCTGTAATACTTTTCATTCATCTTACTGTACCTCCGTTCTTATTCTTTTTCTTCCACCTTACTGTCCACCCTTTCCTAACAATTGTTACATGGCGCAGTTGCAAGGTTTTCCTCCTGTTACACCTTTCAAACCATTTTGCTCTATTTCCTTTTCAGCACTGAATGACTTAGGTCCCAGAGCTTGGCCTTTGGCCTAAATTGTATATTCTGTATTCCAGTTGAGTTGTTACTGCCCACAGACCCTTTCTAAACTGTACAAATTGTGTGTAATAGAAAGTACAAGATTGTCCCATCAAATGGAGATGAAGGAATGTTGTTAAATGTCTTTGTAACTATTGTAAATGTGTTAACATAATGGCTGTTCCCATGTAAGAAGAAAATTAAATGATACCTTGAAACATTACAGATACTACCCTACTTAGGAACATTCAGAAATACGAACAAACATGATCATAAATTATAAGTGTGTTCGGTAAGAAACAACTGTATTATCATCACATTTTTTATAAGTAACTCACCAAGTAATTACTTAGCTAACAATTATGCTCGAACGGCATCCTAAATTCAAAATTCACAGTAGTGCGTCATTTGCAAAGCAGGGGTGACAGGTCCCGCCCACTGCAACGGAAGCGAGGGGGTGATAGAAGCCAGTGGTGTCTTTATATTTTTTGCCACGCTCTCGACAACACATCGTTCTCTGCGCTCCTGCTTTCATAATTTGCTGGTTGTTCTTTGCTTGCTAGAAGTCAGTGAAATATTCACTTTAGTGTTGTTAAGCTGTGGCTTTTGTTGGTTCATGCTATTAACTTACTTTCCTATTAGGTTAGCTGTGTCGGATTCTAGTGCTTCCAGTTGTCATTTCTGTAGCGAGGGCTGTAGGACTAGATTACTTAAGATTTGTTACGATGCTCATACCATGTGCACTAAGTGTAGGGGGGCCAGTGTGTTCCAGGGAGAATACATGATCTGAATGTGATCTGAATGCAAGGATTGGGATGATTGTAGTTGGAAGAGGTTTGAATGCCATCTTAATAAACTTGAGAAAGATAGGCTTAGGAAGGCGGTCACTCGTGCCGTAAGTAGGGCCTCTGTGAGTAGAAATTCTTCTCCTAAACATAAGTCAGGCTCCAGTCTTGCTCTTTCCTCTACCCCAGGACATACTCTCTCCTATTCTCAGTCTTCCCTCTCTTTCTCCACCCACTCCCATGCTTCAGACCCCAATGCCATTGCCAGTCTAGAGTCTAGAATCGAATCTAAATTCGATAAAAAGATCAGTTTAGTGGTGAATTCAGTGTCGGAGATAGGGGCATCCCTACATTTCCTGATGGACAAAGTGTTCAGTGGCAGTGTCAAGTGGTGTGCTAGTGGAGCAGGTGGTTTCCCGTCCCATCGGTGTTCCTAGACAAAGGTCACTGTCCCGCTCCCCTGCTCCTAGGAGAAGACATACCAGAGGTCCAAGGGAGGCTGGCAGGGTTTGCCCCGGGTTACTGCCCCCTCTGTCAAACCTGTTGCTAGTTCTCAGACTTCGACCAACTGCCGTTGGAAAGGCATGTCACTGGATGTGCGCTGCTTGTCAATGAGCTCGGATTTTCCTGGATTCATCCCGGCCATTGAAAAGGCACGCGGATGACTCGGCTCCCGCTTCCCCACTGCCGGTGAAGCATCACAGGGACACCTTGGATCTTCCGCTTCCGTCGTGGAGCTACGAGGTTGATCCCTCAGTGTTCGCCTCTTGTCAACTTCTGCCACACCCTTGGGATTCTCCACTGTCATGCTCACCCAAGGATTCTAAGCGTCAGCAGCATCAGTCTCAGTGTCTGTCGCCCGAGCATTTGGCTTGTCTGGAGGCACCTGCTCCCAAGAGCCAAGTTCTGGCTCCAGTGCTCCCAGCTTTTGTTCCTGTTCACCCAGCTCTGGCTCCCAGCCCCCGCACCTTTGCGCCCAGCACTGGTTCCCGCGCACCAGACACCTACTCCTGCATTCCCCAGCTGCGGACTCTCAGCATGTGGCGCCATCTTCAAGGCATTCTCTTGGACAAGTTCCCGCCTTGGAATTGCACGACCCGTCTGGCTCCCATCAAAGACCAATTATCCAAGATCTTGAGCTTCATTTGGAAAGCTCTCACTGCGAAGCCTGTTCAGATATGTCTCTATCCTCGGTCTCTTTGGATGAAGAGGATGCAGACCAAGACGCTTCCCCACCCACGGCTTGCACATCTCTTCTTCGTTCCTTCTCACGAGCTATCCCGCCTTCTTCACTCCAGCTACTCCTCCTGCCTCTACCTTCCTTATGACTAGTGTTCCAGATGAATACACTCGCCTTTCCAAGATGGTATTTTCATCTTCCTCTATAAAGGTCATGAAGGAGATTGACGACTTGCTCTCATTGAAGAGAGAGCAAGGCAAAGCAACATTTGTCCAACCCCCCTCTCATCTGATCATGAGAAAATATCGGCAGTATGTAACCAGAGAAGCTCCCTCCCTGGGAGTAGCTGCCTCCTCCCTAAGAGACTTCTCCAGACTTACTGACTTGTCTCGTCAGTCAGCCTTCACTTTGGCCAAAGTCTTCTCATCGTCAGAGTTTGATCATCTAGTCAAAAACTTCTTCAAAGTTTTTAAGTTCTTAGTTTTTTGGACTGGACGGTGGGAGCTCTTGCCAAGAAGATCGAGAATTTCAGCAGACCTGTTCAGATGATCTCTTCTCAGCAGACCTGTTTGGTGTCCTTTCTTTGGAGTTAAGAAGAGAGAATTTTGGTGTTCCTTCACCACAAGAGGAGTCACATCATCTCAGAGATCTGCTTTACAATTTTTGCTGCTGGACTCAGCTCATATGCTTCTGCAGTCAATTGTTGAGCAGATCGCATTGCATCTGCAGAAGAAGTCCTTGCAGGATCTGCTGGCACAGTCATCTCAACACCCCAAGAGTTCTTTGTGTGCATCCTTCATCCCAAAGTTCATCTCTCCGCTTCAATAGCATCCCTTTCATGAAAATAGACCAAAATCTCAATCAAGACCTCGCACCAATCTGCATTTTCAACCCAGACCCCCCAAGAAGAACTCCTCCTCTAAACTTCTGCCCAAGAAGTGAGCCAGAAGTCCTTCATGCCCCAATAGAAGCCAGACTTGTCTTGTTCTGGGAGAAGTGGGATCTCAGGGGAGCAGAACCATGGATCGTCAGAGTATTAAAGGAGGGCCACTGAATCTCATTTTCAGAGAACCATCCTTTAGTATCCTCTCCCATCGCCTTGACAGCCTACTCAAAAGGCTCAGAGAGACATTTGGCCCTTTCGAAGGAAGTCTCTCCCCTCCTTCTGAAGAAAGCCATAGAGGAAGTAAAAGACATTCACTCTCAGGGCTTCTACAATCGTCTGTTTGTAGTTCCCAAAGTGTCAGGAGGCTGCAGACCGGTCCTGGATGTAAGCCCCCTCAATCACTTCATAATAACAACAAAGTTCAGGATGGAGACAAGCCAGTCAGTCATGGCTTCCATTCACCCGGGTGATTGGATGATCACATTAGATATACAAGATGCATATCTTCATATTCCCATTCATCCAATTTCCAGGAAGTACCTTAGGTTTGTCTTTCAATGAAAAGTCTACCAGTTTCGGTCCCACTGCTTCAGCCTCTCCACAGCCCCTCAAGTATTCTCTTGAGTCCTCGCTCCCCTCGCCAAATGGCTACATCTAATCGGCATAAACATCAGCCTTTACCTGGACGACTGGCTTCTTTGATCATCCTCAAAGGAGAAGTGCATGAAAGACCTTCAGATAACTCTACAGCTTTCTCAAGATCTAGAAATTCTTCTAAATCTCCAGAAATCCCAGTTGGTTCTGACACAGGAGATTCTTTATTTGGGGATGATTCTCAACTCTCGGACTTTTCAGGTTTTTCCATCCCCCAAGAAAATCACAAACTGCTTACAGACAATCACACATTCCTCTCCCTTTCATCGTGTTCAGCCCATCAATGGATGAGCCTTCTAGGGACTCTGTCATCCATCAAGACCTTCATCACGTTGGGCAGACTGCACACGAGAGTTCTTCAATTCTTTCTCAGAGCCAACTGGGACAGGAAGACCCAGCTGGACTTGGTAGTCTTTCCTGTCGCTCAGGAGATAGAGTTGAATCTTCAGTAGTGGCTCCCCGAAGGAAGACTTACGCAGGGGAGATCCCGTCTCCCTCCGAGCCTCGATCTAGATTTTTACTCGGATGCTTCGGATCTGGGCTGGGGAGCTCTTCTAGAGGATCAAGAGGTTTCTGGGAAGTGGTCCCCAGAAGAGACTTCCCTTCACATCAAAGTACAAGAGCTGAAGACCATTCATCTAGGCCTCCTACATTGCTCTTCGTCGATCCACAACAAGACAGTGGTTGTTCATGCAGACAACACCACGGTGCTGTCATATACCAAGAAATAGTGGGGCACTCATTCCTTCTCCCTCTGCCAAACTGCAAAGGACCTTCTCTTTGGGTGCACCAGAATCAAGTGACACTGGTCACTTGCTTCATCCAGAGGAACTTAAATGTCCTGGCAGACGAGCTGAGCCATTGCAAGCAGGTCCTTCCTACTGAATGGACCCAGGACCACAGGATTTGTGTCAACCTTTGGAGATTGTGGGGAAAATCTTCCATAGACTTGTTTGCCACCTCAAGAAAGAATCATCTGCCTCTCTTCTGCTCTCCAGCCCCAGAGGCGACTCTCGGCTCACCGCCGTGCCACAACAGGTTAAGATGAGCACCAACCAGAGGCAGCATTCATCTGCTGTAACTCTCTTACCAGGTAAGGAAGCGACAAGCATTGTTTCAGTGTTAGCCACCTTTTTCTAGTTCAAGTTTTAAAACACCTAGTGTATTGAATTAGAATATTCCATTCATCCCACCCCTCTTGCAATGTGGGATTCAGCTAAGTAATTACTTTGTAAGTTACTTGTATAAAAATGACATTTTTATAATAAAATTAAGTTTTATATATACTTCTAAGTAATTACTGAATCAGAGCCCTCCCTCCAACCCCCCAATTTTTTTGTTCATGGACTTTGCGGCAATAAATAAAATGACGCTGCTGGCTTCTGTTGCCCCTCGCTCCCGTTGCAGTGGGTGGGGCCTGTCACCCCGCTTTGCAACCGACGCACTACTGCAAATTTTGAATTTAGGATGCCATGCAAACATAATCATTAGCCAAGTAATTACTTAGGTAAGTATATATAAAACTTAACTTTATTATAAAAATGTCATTTATTTAGGTTTTATGCATCATTTATATTAATAAGGTACTATACTCTATAAAACACACTACAGGTGTACTGTATGTACAGTTTACAGTACTGCATTGTGTTTTAGGATGAAAAAGAGTATGGTACTGTATTGACTGTATACCATACTGTACTTAAATAGCTGTGAAGACCAACTTCCAAACAATTCAAGATACAAATGGCTGTTTGGAACATAACTTTTTGTATGTAGGGTAGTGTCTGTTTTGTACTGGCATTTCCAGCCATTTTAAACCCACTGCCAGGAGGAGAACGAAGGTCAGTATCAGGGAGAGACACTTGTTTATTTGCACTGGTAGAATTGGTGAAAACCTACAATAGAAATGAAGAGAAACAGAATTACATGGCAGAAAACAGGATCAATTTGTAGAAATCAGGCATGAAATGCCTAAAATTTGACAAGGTAGCAGTGTTAATGTCTTGTGGTATTACCGTCCATATTTCCACATGAATCCAGTGACACATGGATGAATGTATGACAATTGGCTGTTGGAGTTCATAATTACACTTATGGTGTGGTTTGCTACAGGTTTTGTTCTAATCCAGAGATACAGTATATGTAAACAGATCTTGGCAATCGCTTCCTAATATCGATCACAGAGGGCAAAACAAGACAGGCAGTCTGGTTAAGTTCTGAGAAAGACATCTGCAAATTCCAAAGAGTCTGAAATAAGGTCACATAAATAAGGTGACAGCGTTAGCCATAGTACAGTTTAACTGTACTTACGTTCATTTTCCCTCTTCCATCACACTTTCCACCTTCTCTAACTGTTGATTCATATGCAACTGCGAGGTTTTCCTCCTGTTACACCTTGCAAACCTTTTCACTGTCAATTTCCATTTCAGCATTGAATAACCTCATAGGTCCCAGCACTTGGCCTTTGGCCTAGATTGCATTCAGGCAGTCTCCAGTTAATGGCGGGGGTTCTGTTCCCGGCCGAGTGCTGTTAACCGAGACTCGGCAGTAATAGCACTAATAACCCATGTAATGTCGCCTTAACCGGGTATCAGCACTGCTAACTGGGGATCGGCACCACTAATGACCCACTTAACGGCACTGTTAACCAGAGATCAGTGTCGCTAACCAGAGATCAGCACTGAAAATCCACTTAACAGCATCGCTAGACAAGCGCCGTAAAAAGATATCGCCATTAACTGATACCGCCAGTAAGCGGGACCTGCCTGTATTCTGTTCTATTCTATATTACACTTAAAAATCAAAGTATGTACCAAAATATTGTAACCCAAATAAACAGTAAAAATTGTTCCTTGTAAATGCTAATAAAAAACGATGTTTAGATATTATACAACAAAACTATGCCTGCATGGAGGGGATATATACTCTTATGAGAAAATGGCAATAATTAATTCTTGTGAACTTTGTGACTGGCATGAATTCAAACCCTTTTGTACATATTGTAACTGATATAATTATTTTGCCATGTTACCATAAGTATGTCTTCCAATGTACACTGTTTATATATATTTCCCATTCCTTTTATGTATATTTACTGTACCTCCATTCTTATTGTCTTCCATATGTCTTCCCACCCTCTGTAACAATGTCTTCATGGTGCAACTGCGAGGTTTTCCTCCTGTTACACCCCCTCAACCTCATTACTTTCAGTTTCCCTTTCAGCGCTGAATGACCTCGTAAGTCCCAGTGTTTGGCCTTTGGCCTAAATTCTATATTCCATGTATATTTTCCAATTATTTCTTAAAGTATATGTTAAGTAGTTTTAGAGTAATTTTGCCTTTTCCAGCTTATTTCAGTTTGGTGTTTTTTTGAGCATCTGAATACAGTAACAGCTCAATTACAGGCAGTCCCCTGGTTATTGGCGGGGTTCCGTTCCGACTATGTGACAATAAGCGAAAATCAGTGATTTTCAGTGCTTATTGGCGCTGATAACTGGAGATCGACGCCTCTGTTAGGTATGATTTTCATTGCTAGACAAGCCCTGTAAAACTGGATCACCAATAACCAGGTACTGCCTGTAGTAGACACTTTGGGTGTCTGGCTTTTGGGTAAGTAACAAAGTCAGTTAAGTAACAAAGACGTATACAGTATCATAGCCTACTCTTGAATAGTTTCTGGATATCTTGACAGTTAACAGCAGTTCCTCAGTTTATGCATCTCTGTTTTATTTTCTTCTTCAAAGTTCCCCTTCCTTTTTCTCTCCAGTTGCACCCGCTTCTGCGTCCACCTTTCAAATGAGCAATGTCACGACTGGACCTTCAAGACTGCCGAATATGGTACTTTCAACTTCGGCCGGGAAAGCACCTAATGAGGTCGAGACCTGGCTAGTTGACAAGAGGGAACAAGGGAAATACAATTTTAGTTATACTCCTTTCCAGCTTCTGGTGAGAAGATATTCGTATTACGCGACCAGAGAAGCTCCTTCCTTGGGGGCGGGTGCCTCCTCCCAAGGGGACTTCTCTCGAGCCTCCCAGAAATGGATCCATGATGAAGAATGTTTTCAAGAAATTTGATGAAGATTTTCAAAGTTTTTTGAGATTAAGTTTTTGTACTGGTCGGTAGGCGCCCTTGCCCATAAAGTACAGCAACACGATGCTTTACCTACGGCTCTTTCTTCAGATATCTTTGGAGTTCTTTCATGTAAGGATAAAGGAATGAGGATGGAGCACAGGAGCTGGCTTCACTGTTAGCTGTGGAGTGCTAAAGAAGAGGGAGTTTTGGTGTTCTTACACCTCTAAAGGAGTAACCTTAGTTCAGAGGTTGGCACTCCTTTTTTCTTCCCTTTCAAGAGATAGTCTGTTCCCTCCTTCAGTGCTCAACGAAATTTCTTCTGCTTTACAGAAGAAATCCACACATGATCGATCTCCTAGCAAAATCATCAAGACGCCCTAAAGAAACTCCTTTGGGGGGTTTTAAGTCATCATCCCCTCTACAACCTGTTCCCTTTCGTGGTATTAGGCATAGATCCTTGTTGAGAGCAAGACTGACCATACAATTTCAGCCCCGCACGATTAAGAAGTCCTCCTCTAAACCTTCCTCAAGAAAGTGATTTGAGTATCCTCCGTACTCCAGCAGGTGCCAGACTCTTTCAGTTTTGGGAGAGATGGAGCAAGAGAGGGGTGGAGCAGTGGGTTGTGGAAATGTTAAGGAACGGTTACGTGATCCCCCTTCCTAGAGAGACCTCCTTTAGTCAAGACGACGATCGCCTTAACTGCCTACTCCAAGAATGCGAGGAAGTTTTCAGCCCTTGCAAGAGAAGTTTCATCTCTCAAAAAGGAGGTGATAGAGGTAGTTCCGAACGTCAATTCAGAAGGGTTCTACAATCGACTTTTTTGTAGTCCCAAACGCCTCAGGAGGATGGAGGCCAGTTCTGGATGTGAGCACCTTAAATGTCTTTGTTCAGAAGACAAAATTCTGGATGGTCTCGACAGACCTACAAGATGCTTACTTCCACATCCCATTACACCTAGACTCTCAGTAATATCTAAGATTTGTGTTTCAGGAACAGGTGTTGCAGTTTTGGGCCCTATGCTTCAGGCTATTAACAGCCCCTAAAGTATTCACTCGCATTCTTACTCCCCTAGCAGGTTGGCTCCACCTGATGGTTATCAACATAGCGTTTTATTTGGATGATTGGATTCTTTGCTCCACATCGAAGGCACAATGTACAGAGGACCTTCAGAGAACATTGCTTCTTGCCCAAGACTTGGGCTTACTAATAAATCATCAGAAGCCTCAGATGACTCCTTCACAGGAGATAGTTTATTTGGAAATTACTCTCAGTTCTCATCTTTTCGGCTTTTCCCTCTCAGGAGAGAGTAGAATCATGTCTACAGAAAACAGATGAAATGCTTCACCTCAAGACTTGTTCAGCAAACAATTGGATGAGCCTCCTAGGGACGTTAGCGTCCATGGAACAGTTCATCTCCCTAGGGAGACTGCATATGAGGTTGTTCCAGTTTTTCTTAAAAGGAGAAATGGCACAGAAAAAGATATCCAGGCTCCTTCACGTTCCCGGTAACTCAAGAAATCAAGAGGCGCCTGCTTTGGTGGAAGTCAAGAGACAGGTTGTTGGAAGGAAAATCTTTTGTTTCCACTGAGCCCAAACCTGAACTTTTATGCCAACACATGAGACCGAGGTTGGGGAGCACTTATAGGAAACAAGATCTCCAGAACATGGTCAAGAGATCAAATGAGTTGGCACATAAACGTCAAAGAATTAAAGGCAATTCACTTGGGTTTGATGGCCTTTTTGACAGAAGTATGCAGAGGGGTGATAGTGGTCCACTCGGACAACACACGGCCCTAGCATACATAAGCAAACAAGGAGGAACTCGGTCTTTTTCCCCCTGTGCGAGGCAGTGAGGGATCTCCTAATGTCAGAACAGAATTGTACAAAGTTGTTGACCAGGTTCGTCCAAGGAAAACTGAATGCGTTGGCGGATCAACTAAGTCAACAGAATCAAATAATTCCTACAGAGTGGACTCTCGATCCATTGGTCTGTCTAGACCTATGGAAACTGGGGAAAGCCGATGCTGGATCTCTTCGCGACGTCGAGAAATTGTTGACTGCTCTTTTCTGCTCTCCAGTGCTGGATCCACAGGCATGGGCCACGGACGCCATGCTTCTTGACTGGCCTGACAAGTTCCTGTATGCCTCCCCCCCCCACCCTTTGGGATGTTAAGGGGTGTACTAAACAAATTTCGCCTGCACCAGAATGTATCGATGATTCTGGTAGCCCTCTCTTGGCCCTTGAGGGAATGGTTCCCAGAACTAATGAATTTGCTGGTAGATTTTCTAAGACTCCTTCCTCAAAAGAAAAAGCTTCTCAGACAACCCCACTTCAGACACTTTCATCAAGGTTTGTCTTCTCTGGCTCTGACAGGATTCAAACTGTCAAGACTCCTCAGAGGAAAGGGTTTTTCGAGAGAAGCTGCGGAGGCTATTTCAAAATGTAGACGTCAATCCTCAGCTAACATCTACCAGAGCAAGTGGTCAATTTTCCGAAGTTGGTGCAAAAGCAATAGAATCTCTTCTTCTAAAAAACTTTGACAGAGATTGCAGACTTTTTTTTTATTCTTGAGGAACTAAGAATTTATCCTCTTCAACCATAAAAGGCTACAGGGCAATGCTGAGCTCTGTGTTCAGACATAGTGAACTAGACATATCCTCAAATCAAGACCTTTCAGACCTCATTAGGTCCTTTGACACTAAGAAACAAAAGCATTCGGAACTTGTTTCTTGGAATCTGGACATAGTCCTAAAGTGGCTCTCCGGGCCACCATTCAAGCCCTTGAACGTAGCCTCATTCAGGAGTTTAACGAAGAAGACACTATTTTTTAGTAACCTTATCAACAGCCAAGAGAGTTAGTGAAATTCAGGCCATTGACAAGAGGGTCAGTTTTTCAGGAGGTGATGCAGTCTGCTCCTTTATTTTGGGATTTCTCGCTAAGAACGAGAACCCAAACAACCCCTGGCATCATTTCTTAAGCATTAAAGGACTAGCAGACACACTCGGACCAGAAGAGATTGAGAGGGCACTTTGCCCAGTAAGAGCCTTAAAGTTCTACCTTGTCAGGACTGAGAAGATTAGGGGTTCATCTAGCAACCTCTGGACTTCAGTCAAGGATCCATCTCATCCTCTTACAAAGAATGCTCTGTCCTTCTTCTTGAGGGATACCATTCGTGAAGTACACTCACGATTGAGAGAGGAGGATTGTCCTATCTCGAAAGTAAGGCGCATGAAGTCAGATCTATGGCGACTTCATTAGCTTTTAAATACAATCTCTCACTCTCTGCAATACTTCAAGCGACTTACTGGAGGTGCAGGTCCATATTTGCTTCGCATTACCTCCAAGATGTGGAAACAACATTTAACGATTGCAGTACCCTAGGACCTCTATCGATGGCTGGTATGGTATTGGGGGAGGGAGCATAGGAAGCATTCCTTCCTTCCTCGTCTCCTCACCTTGATTAATGGTGTAGAGTTCTTGGGGAATCTGGGGGCTATGTTGTACTTGGATACCCACCAGTCTTTTAGTGGTAGGTGGTGGTGTTTTTTAATGTTTTATTGTGTAGGTAACGGTTGTATTTCTGGTTTTGTATGGTACTGCGCCCTGGGCAAAGGCAAATTTTTTTGGTACTTCATTAAGTGTTCGGAAATATCCTTTGCTGTGAAGCTCCCGCTGATGTAGCAGATGACCCTTGGCCATACAGCCACATCTCTACAGTTAAGATGAGTGCACAACCAGAGGCAGTAACTTCCTGCTGTGACTCTCTTACCAGGTAAGGAAACAACAAGCATTTCTTGCAATGCTAGCAGGCATTAATTCCTGTAATTCATTACTTTTATTTTAATGTTTTGGGGAAGTATAGTCCATGCATCCCACCACCTGTCAATGTGGGAATCAACTGCGTGATTACTTGGTAAGTTACATATATAAAATTGACATTTTTATGATAAAATAAGATTTTATATATACTTACAAGTGATTACAGAGTGGGAGTCCACCCCCTTCCCCTCACATGGACATTGGGCATAAACATATTGAAGCCCTCGGCTCAGTTGTTCCCTCTTTTCCCGAAAGTGGGCGGGGTCAGTTACGTACACCATAACGTAAACAAAAGAATAGCTACTGCTGATTTCAGAATTTTAGCTGCCTGTTAATAGAAACTGTTATCTATGTAATTATTGTAAGTATGTATAAAATCTTATTTTATCATAAAAATGTCATTTTACTGTATTGTTCCTCTTGACATACACAAATTGAATTGTCAACCCCTTGAACACCCTTGAGATTTTTCAGAATCAAAGACAAGGGATATGGTTGGTTACCATTTTCAATTTTACTAGGACAAAATATTGCCCGAGGGTACTTTTTCCGTTTGTAGGTGTTTGTATAAATATCCAAAATGAAGGCTAAGGAGCCATTGCGTAGTACTGTATATCCCTGACTTGAGAAAGTAAACTGTGTTTGTGGTTGGTGGTGGTACTAAGGGGTTTGTATTTCACTGGTGTGTATTGTGACCTGCTATATTAGTTTATTTAATCCAAGTTGTTCTGAGTTCAGTTTACCAGTACCTAAATCACTAATTGTTGCTAGTAGTCCACTAGCCCAAGCTAGTCTTTTTATAAGCTGGTTGAATGCCCCAGTCGTATTTTGGGTCCTTAGATTATTGGTGAGTTTTTAAGATACCAAAAAGGAAGGTGCTCCTAACATTTGCAGATTTGGAGTAAGTCTGTAGTTTTATATCTAAAGTGTCTTAGGTGATGCAAGCTATGCATTCTGTCTTATTTAGAATTCCAAAACTAATAGACGAGCCATTTTTCAACTTGTGGAATTGAACATTACCTTGTTTTTACATAGCCTGGTATATGTGGGTGAATTTAAGTGATACATATTGTATTAAAAGTTCTGGTCAGAACATGAGTTATTAAGGCAAGGGTATTGTAGGTAATTGCATCACAGTATTTTGCCATATGAATAAGTGTCCACACCACAACATTGAATTTATACCTGTCATGTTTTCATTACAGGTTGCTGATCACATTTGTGTCGCCCACAAGCGACCTTCAAGTAATATACAAGTGCATACATGAAGAAGACCATTGCATTGCATACTAGAAGATTCATCGGACTTGCGTCGAACATCCATCAGGGCCTTATTCTTGAATAAGAATCGTAAATGGAACTACTTACTGTGAGAAGAGATCAAAGTGAACACAGAGTAAATGAATCTGGTGTTGAAGGGACACAGAAGATAATCTTCAGTACCATCTGTATTGTGCTGGGGCCCACCTTATACCTACAGCCTGGATTGCCTCCAGGTCAAATTAAAGGACTTTTGTACTTATCAGCTACCATATTATGATTATATTTTAATATGTGACCGTTTTAGATGTGATAGACTTTTTTTGCATATTTCTTTAATGGAATGTTCAGAGTAGAACAAGGTTAGGAACTATGTGGTTAGAGTAAAACAAAGTTAGGAACTATGTGGAATTGATGATAACTGTAAGACATCCAGAAAATATTCAAGTGTAGGCTATAATATAGGGTCTTTCTTCCTTTATAGACTTTGCCATTTATCACAAGGGCCCTACCCCAAAGTGTCTGTTAAGTTGAAGTGTTAGTGTAATCAGTTTGCGTAGCCTATAAACGGTTGCTTTGTCATACGTGTCTTCATATTGTTTTCCACGTGAGGTTAGGCCTCTTAAAAATTTCCACCATCAGGTTGTTATACCTAGCTAGCATACTTTCACCCAGAATTCTTTCGTGGTTTCAGGATAGAATTCCTGTGTAGAATAAAAATCATAGAAATAACATATAATTGCTAATAGATATATATATCCATAAATACATATGAAATATAAATAAACAATAAGTTTGCCCAATAGTCTTTGTCATATATAATTTTTTTTTCTGATTTGGCTGTTAACAACAAGCCATCCCCTGTTAGGGGTTAGTGCTATCAGTGCACCTCACAAGGTGCTGTCGGCATTGCTCAAGGTTCTTTGCAATGTTCCTTTGGCCCCTAGCTGCAACCCTTTTCATTCCCTCTATGCTAACCTCCGTTCATATGCTCTTTCTCCCATCTTACTTTCCTCAGCCCTCTCCTGACAGTTGTTTCAACATTAATTTCAATGCTGAATGGTCTCATAGGTCCTAGGGCTTGGCTTTTGGCTCAAATTATGTATCCCAGTTCCAGTTCCTTGCCGTTTAATTGTCATGCTAGGGGTTTTCCTAACCTCTTCAGATGTTGCATTCTCTACTGATTAATCTGTTATATTGATGTCCTCCAATTCATATTCTTTCTCGTCCCAGAAAGAATCGCTAAGCACAGCCTTCACTGTCCTACTTTGTCTTTTTATTTTACTTTTTCCCTGTCACATATGTTATTCATGTTTACTGTTATTTTATTCCAAACATGTTCTTTTTATTCTCTAAGAACAGCCTTCACTGTCCTACTTTGTCTTTTCATTTTACTTTTTCCCTGTCACATGTTATTCATGTTTACTGTTATTTTATTCCAAACATGTTCTTTTTATGAGTCCATATCTGCCACAGCGTCAGCTCATTGAACCACTTGTCTCTGGACCACCTCTTCTTCATTGACCTAACTATCCTCCTCTTGCCCAGTCCCAGCTAGAATTTGAAGTCGTCTTATTTCTGAGTCCCACAGAACCAACATTCTTGGCCATTGTTAGCGATTGCACGAGGTTCCTATGGTGTGGCCTCGACACGGTGCACTGTAGGCATTGCTTAAGGTTCTTTTCAGCATCCCTTCAGCCCCTTGGTGCAAGTCCTTTCATATTCTCTTTCTTCCATCTTACTTGCCTCCCTCTCTTAACAATTGTTTCAGTGCAACTGCTAGGTTTTCCCCATTACACCTTTCCAACCTTTTTACTCTCAATTTTCCCTTTCCATAGGTACTGAATTGGCCTTCGGGTCACAGCCAGTGACTTGTTTTTGTTCTATAACATCTCTGTAAGGGCTACCAGTTATGGTGTCACTTGCCTGTATCACAGTAGATGGTACTAAAGCTTCTCTTCAGGATTGGTTTGACCTGAAATGTATTGCTCTTTTTCTTTTACTTTTCAACTTGGCATTGTTCAATATTCAGTTGTATTTTTTTTCATTTTGTACATTGTTCAATCTTCTGTCATTATCAAAGATTGCTAAGTGGTCTGTTGGCCTTCAATTCTATATTTAAGAAACTGAATTTAATTTTGTTTTGTTATAAGAATTAAACAAAATGGACGCATATTTCCTTTAAGATAAAATTTACCCACTGCTGTCCAGACAGTGTGTGTCCTAAGTATTTTTACATTTCCCAGATATATATTTACGTATTCTGAAAAACTCAGTTATTATATGAAATTTAATAAGTTTTGGTGTTCAAACAAACCATTCATGTCAGCACCAAGAGAGATTTGGTGTTTAATCTACTTGAAGATAAAACAGATTACAGTATAGTTATTCAAGAACTTTTCCCAGGCCAAGCCCTGTGTGGGTCCAGTCACGTGAATTTGTGGTCTTGTTAAAACAGTGTAAGTGTAACAGTGCCTTATATATTCTTTTGTGATGAACTATTGTATTTTAACAAGAATTTGTTATAAGTGTCATTTTATATTCAGGAATATTTTTTTCATTTTGTGTTCATTACATGTAATGTTACATTGCTTATTGGCACTTATATTGCCTTTTCTAAAAGAAATTAGGAACATTGACTCCCCCAACTAATAATTAAGCTGTGAAGGAGAATAATAGATGTATTTTATTTTTACACTTTGGTAACTTGTTAGTAACATGTCAGTAAGCATGTTAATGGTCACTTCTTCAAATACGACAAATCTAATTTTTGTGATTTTTTCATCAAGTCATGTAGTGTACTATCGGCAAAAATAGTAAAGATAGATTTTTCTTAAATCTTAGGACACACATTGCTCGATAATGTCACACTTGGCAACTCTAGAAAGGGTCAGAGCTTCAAAGTCATCGTGTTTGTTGCCTTCTAGATTTCCAGTAACTTTAAACCATAAAGATTTTGTAGAAGTCCTGTACAGTAATCAATTATACTTGAATGCAGTAACAACCTCTATATTATTTGTTAATGTTGGTTTGGTAACATCAGTTCAGAGTAAAATATCGATCATCCTTTAAAAGCTACCATGAAACCTTGCTCATAAGTGATGAACACTATAATGAAGTAAAATTCATGTAATTGGAAACAGGATTTTAAATAATGAAATTTATTTTCAATTTGGGCAATATCCAATGGAAATCGTGAGGAACAATTCAGGAATGAAAACAATATTAGGGCGAGAGAGAGAGCGTAAGCATTGGCTTGTCTATATAAAGTATGTTTTAGAAGTGGAGGGAGGGGGAGAGAGAGAGGGTAAGGTATTGGTTTAGTGTAGGAAAACTAATTTCATTTATAAAATAACGACATGTTTTATAGTTATTTCTGTAGAGAAGATACATATGTAATTGTCATAACCACCCTCTGTCAATACCCTCTCTGCTGCTTGAATTCTTCAGTTTTGGGATATGCCCACCACTACAAAGCCTTAGAGCCAAATGCAAGAATATGAAGTAATTCTGATGTATTTAGCAGGATTCAAACCCACCTCATTCTGATACTTCAGAAGCAGTTTCAAATACTGCTGTGGACATTGAAATTACAGTACTTCATGTTCTTGGACCTAAGGCTTTGTAGTGACAAGCATATCCAAAAAGTGTGAAGAATCTGAAAGTTAGGAAATTATTGTGGATATTCCACTTACACAAGATTTACTATTTTCATCAACAAATCTTTTTGGGCCAGCTTTTTGTGCTTGCCAACTTGCTGGACCAAACTCTCTATTTTTTCTTTTTGTCTACAGTGGATTATGGTGTGGGCTTTTTTTTTTTTTTTTTGTCTACGGTGGATCTTGGTGTGTGGGACTTTTTTTTTTTTTTCTACAGTGGATTTATAGGTTCTAAATAATGAGCAGGTGGGCATGTACTGCTGGTTTATTAGGAAAGCAGGCTGCTTATAAAGCGCCATGCAGACGCCATACAAAGGAACACAATAGGATACAGGTGACCTGAGGTCAATTGCTCTCAAAGAGAGTTTGGACAGGCAAACACAAATAACATAAAAGATCAGATTACAAGAATTGATACAATAATACTCTGACACACATAAAAAGTAAACAGGCATAAATAAATCAGTAACAGATACGTATTTACAGATAAAAATGTGGCTATTTGGCTTGACCTAGATAAAAATGTGGCTATTTGGCTTGACCTAGGATTGTAGAAGAGTCACCGTAGAAAATGGGTAGTTCACCACAGAAAACCTGTTGAGCAGGGACATTACAATACTCCCCCCCACAACGTGGGTAACGTCTAATTAAACTAGGAATCTGCTGGGCCGCTGGAGAGTGCTGCGGCTCCTCGAAGTCAGCTGGGGGTTGTGGTGTGAGCAGGAGCGGCTGGCTGCAGGGGCGACGGTCCCTGATGACGGCGCTGCATGGTATCGTCGACGACTTCCCTGGAACAGGGCGGGCTTTAGACGGTCAACAGACACCCAATCATCCTTCCCTTGCACGGCTAGCTGGAATGCTTTGGTGTTCCGCTCCAGCACACGGAAGGGCCCCTTGTAGGGCCTGGTTAGGGGCGGGTGGACGGCGTCGTTCCTGACGAAGACATGGGTGGTGGAGGACAGGCCAGGAGGCGTGAACGGTGTTGTCCTATAGGTGTACGTCTGCTGGCAGGGGGGCAGACTTCCCGACCTTGTCATGGAGCCTCTGGACTGTCAGGTTGTGGCGGTCTCCTGTGACGAGTTCGCCCGGGACTATGAGGGGCTCCCTGTAGACTTTCTCTGCTGCGGACGGGTCGCTGTTGGCTCTGGGGACCGGTCCTCAGCCCGAGGATGACCCATGGCAGCTGGTACTTCCAATCATCAGCGGTGCAGCGGGCCAAGAGGGCCAGGGCCTGGGACGCCTTCAGGGTCCCGTGGAACCACTCCATCAATCCGTTGGCCGCGGGGTTGTAGGCGGTGGTGGTGTGGTGAGAGGTCCCCAGCAGGTATGCCAGGGCGGACCACAGGACAGGAAGGGCAGGACCCTGTCGGTGGTTATGTGGTCTGGGACCCCAACCGGCTGAGGAGCTGGAGAGGAGGCCCTTCAGGATCGCACTGGCGGTGGCTTCATGCATGGGCGTAGCTTCGGGGTCACCTGGTGGAGCGGTCGACGATCGTCAGGAGATATCTGGCCACGCCTGACGGGGGAAGGGGAGCCCACCATGGTAACATGGATGTGTCCGAACCGCCTCCCCAGCTGGGGACACCGCCCACCCCGATATCGTGTGCCGAAGTCAGCTTTGCTGGTCTGGCACCAGATGCATTGTCTCGCCCAGGCCATCGCGCCATTCTCATACAGGTGCCAGACGAACTTTCGGCCAACAGCTTGCAGGTGTTCTTTGCCGGAGGGATGGGACAGCCAGTGGATGACGTCGAACACCAGACGGAGGCGGGTACCAGGGGCAGGTCCCCAGGATGCGTCCATCAGTGTTGGCCCCCTGGCGAGGGGCACGCCCTTCCACTTGAGCGAAGGATGCCCGTGCGTAGGCTGGAGTCTCGGGTCGGTGGTCTGCTCCCAGGCAAAGGTCCTCGTAGTCAACCCGAGCTGCGTGATTGAGGCGATCCTGGAGGGGCGTCCTCTACAGGGTTCTTCCTGTACGGGAGGTATTTGATTTGCAGATGAATTTTGGCGATGAAATGGCCGTGAGATCCGCTGTTTGCCTGGAAGACCAAGCGCCCCCCTTGCTTTGTGAAGGTTGACCAGCAGAGTTCCCTGTCGAAGGTGCTGAAGGACTCTGCGGGGCTGAACATCTTGCTGAAGAAGGCGATGGGCTGGGGCTGGCAACGACCTGCTCCAGGACAGCCCCACAGGCGACGTTGCTGGTGTCCGTTGTCCTCCTGAAGGGGGCATTGAGGGGGAAGTCCTGGTGGGCTTTGCATGCATTGCGGGGGGCCTGTCTTCAGGAAGAAGGTAGATGCTGGTCGGGTTCCCAAACTAAGGCACCTGGTGGCCCTTCAGGATCTCTGTCGGGGGCCCTGGTCAGCAGTTGGGATGAACCTCCTGTAGTGTTGACCATCCCCAGCAGATGGTGGGCGCACACAGCCTTGACGAAGGTAGGGGTGGGAACCTGGTAACGAGTCGACCTTCGATGCAAGTGGACTTGACACCTCCGGGGATATCAGACCAGGAAGTCAGCTTTTTCGGCGCCGAAGGTGCATTTACCAAACCTGATGAGGAGGCCATTCTACCTGCTGGTGCTCCAGGATGGAGAGCGGAGGAACCAGGTGCCTTTGGGAGATCTGGAAAAATCAGAATGTCATCTACATAACAGACACAGAAGCCAGGGTCCCCAGGATGCTGTCCATCAGTCTCTGGACGGTTGGAACGCTGTTCCTCAGGCCGAAGGTGGAGAAGGCAAATCATTCTGACCCAGAGACGATTATGGCGGACGGGAAACCTCTGGAGCAACTGGCTACCTGGAAGTAGGACTTCTAAAGGCTAGTTTAGAGAAAATTTTGGCCCCATGAAAGAAGGCCGTGAGATTTTGCTTTTTGGATGGGGGTAATGATCAGGGGTTCAGTTGCAAGTTGAGCTTCCTGTAGTCGTACTGCAGGGTCTCCAGGAGCAAGGCCCTTCTGCACCACATGGGTGGAGAGGCCCACAGGCTGGAGGCCTTCCTGCATAAGCCCATCCATTCCATCTCGGCGAAAGCGTCCTTGGCCTCCTGAAGGCACCGAGGAAGCCTCCGGAACTTTGCATGCATTGGGGGCTTTGTCTTGATGCGGTGGTAGATTCCGTTTGCTGGGCCCCGGCACCTGGGCAGTCCGAGCTTGAATTGTATGGGGAGCTCTTCAGCAGTTGGGTGTACTGGGGCGACGGGCAGATGGTGGGTACCTGGGGCCTGTCGCCAGGGGTGGGACATAGTCCATGATGGCGACTGCCAGATCCATCAGGGCGCACAACAGGGTCCTCACATCCATGACTGATGAAGTTTGTACCTCATGGCATCAAGGATGGAGATCCGACAGGAACCTGGGTGCCATAGGAGAGGATGGGGAGCAAAACATCCGTCAGGAAGGCAGCTGGGTCCGCCGGCAGCCTCATCGGTCCTCTCTAGATGGTCCACATTGACGTCGAACGGGCCCCAGTGTCGACCAGCATCGGGCCGGAGACGGTGTCTCCCTGACGATCATAGAAACTCCACCTGGTTTTGGGCCCTGGGTTCCCTCTGCTGCCATGGCGGCCAGTTCATGTTGGGCGCCGCCTCTCCAGTTTTTTGGATGGGCGAAAGAGCAGGGCATTGACTATTTGTAAGGGCGTCCTTGCCGTACTCCATGGTGGTATTAGCAAGGCCCCGGTGGATGTTTCTTGTGCTCAGGTTGGCCGCCTCCTGGTGATGTTATCTCCTCCTTGCGTTATTCTCCGACTGGATGGAGCTGATGGGGTGTGCGGGCATGGATGCCCGCCGCTGCCTTTGTGGAGTCTGTTAGCTGCTGCGCTTTGATCATAGTCTGTAACAGCATTGTATATGTCGAGGATCTTATGACCTCCGGGAGGAGCTAACAAACAGTACCCGCCTCAAGGAGGAAGCAGGAGTTAGACATAGTCCATGGTCTCTCCCATCCATCAGGGCGCATAAACACGCACCTCATGACTAATACAAGTTTGTCTGGCATGGCATTTCAGACATCCAACAGGTAAAAATCTGCATCCCATGCCTTGATATTAATCCCGGCACACAGAATTTTGATTAACAGCCATCTTCCCCAGCCTCATTAAATTCATCATCCATCTTTATTCTTCCACAGTGGGAGGAGTAAGATACAAGTTTATGATCATAGACCGCTCCAAATAGCTGGCCCAAGGCAACCACTGAGGAGGCACCATCAGCTCATAGGCACTCCTCTCCAGTTGGATCAGCTGTTTCAGAGTGCCAGACAGCATCACTATTTGTTAGGGCGCAACTGGGACTCTCCATTCTTGTATTTCACTTGCTCCTCAATGTACATTAATCACGTCATATATGTTACTTGTTATTATTTCAGATTCTTTTACGAACATCTCATTGTATGCATCATTTAAACTCACGGCCTTTCCATATATATGTACTAAAAAGGTTTACAAATTCAAAATGCATTATATGTGTCTTAAAATTTGCCTTGTTAACAAACAATTATATTATACTGAGGTTCAGGTTTTTTATATTTTTCCATCCAATTTGCAGCTTCTATAAACATTCGAAATAAAGAATCAGTATTTCACTTCTGACATTTTCTTGAACCTCTTCACCAGGTAAAAATCAAGTTTTCCATAGGCCTTGATATTAATACTAAATAGATATTTTGATTAACAGCCATCTTCTTAACTATTATAAATTCACATCATCATCTTTTATTTTCAAAGACAGGTAATCTGTTAAGTAAAATTTTATAGTAACAGAGATTACATCTCAGAAGGTGTAGATTATTTTAGACCTATAAATCATTTTACAACATGGGGGCAGCCTGAACAGCCAAAAACTTCATAATTAAAAAACACTTGTAATTCAAATTCGTTTTGAAAATGTCAAGACTTTCGAGCTTATTACAGGTACTTATATTGGCCAGCCTGAGGAGCATGTTAAGCGTGCAGTCATTGACAACACCATAACTAGCCTGGTCCCATTTTCAGAAAACGTAACTCGTTAAGCATTTCTTGTTAGAATCTGATAACCAGTTGTTCCATACGGATTTGGGCCTGCTAAATCCAAAAAATCAATGTTTCAAGCAAAATTTTGAGCTTTTAACTTTCAAACTGCAAAAATTCAACATGGCCACCATTTTTTTAATTTAGCTGTAAGTTTGCCATGATATATGATTTAGGGATAATTTTGGGCCTTTTTCTGAGGTTCTGGCATCAAAGAATATATTTAATACAAAATAATGACTCGCTGGTCAATTCTTTTATCTATTTGTTACATGTTTAGTAATCTATTTGCAAAAATAGATAACATTTTGGTCATTTATAATACCATTCTTTTACAAATAACCCATCTTTGTCCAAATACTTCAGCCATCATTAAATTTATGGCAAGGTAAAATATAAATAAAAAAGTAATAATTACTGAATATTACCTGTGTCATTCCACTTATGTAGGTACTTAGTCCTTTTCAGGTCAATTATACAGAGATATACATGCTAAAGATATGAATATTAATAAACAAGAGAATACTAAAATACAGACGACATAATCTACACAATAACAAACTTGTCTGACTTCTTCATTTTAAAGCAAATCTGCAAAAATATAATTGTAGCTACAACCTCATATTTATATTATTACTGTTCCAAAAACCCTTAATCTTGTTGAAAGACAAAAATGAAGAAGCATATACTGTAAATGTAATCAATACCCATATTCTCCACACTTCTCAGTAGCATGGGAAATGTGTCTATTTCCTTGTCACCACAGTTCTAGAAGCTTGTAAATGTTTTCAGTGGTATAAAAAAAGTTATTCTGTTGTAGTGACGAATATTAACTAATCAATTAGGTACTGATCAGAACTTTTCAAGCAGCTGTAAGTAGTCTTTGCACTCCAGATGTTAGAATGGAAGTTTGTAATACCAATGTTGATCAAGTTCAGCGGTCAGCATTCATAAACTGCTGTACGCCTGCAATTACCAGTATAAGTTAATCTAGATTTTACACATCTTGTTTGACAGCCGCAAGTGATCAGTTGCAAACAGGATTCTGTTACAGCCGGGAGTGACAAAAGGACTGGAGACATATTGCCATCCTTCAATTCCCAACCCAAACTTGTGGCTGGTGGAAGATTGGGCATAGGACAAGTTGCTGGAACAAAGCCATAGTCTGTAAGTGCCACCTCTCTATGTGGTATTTCAATGCATCTCTTGTTGGTGGTAGCAGCTGTGGCTTAACAGCCTTCTTGATTAGGATGACCCTTACCTGGCCAGTTGTGACAGCTTCTGGGACACTGTACACCTTGCATATGAATGCTTCAACATATTCATGACTTCCTCTTACAGTGGCTCATGTCCGTGAACTCTCAGCATGTTTTTGTGCTAGAAGACTCCTAGTGCTCTTTTATGCTGTGACCAGAGAGAAAAGGCAGTGTCACACCCTGTGATTGCATGGAATGCCAGGGGTAGCTGAGCACCTGTAATGTCCAATTAATGTTTATGTATGACATCTTTCACTGAAATGAAATTTGGTTTCTTGTATGTTCCTGACTTCATCCATAGATCACTGGAGCCAATGCTTTTGTAACAATGGGCTACAAGTAGACAGTACATCTGTATCTCATGATGACACAATGATTGTGTTTGTCTTGGCACTGGCACAATGGAGAATAATCCTGTGTCAGCCTCTTCATGGTAGCCTTCAAGCTGTGTTACATCAATGCTTGCATCAATGGAATACACCTTTGAATCCTCAAGGAATCCTCCCCCAATGACCAATGCCTTTCTAATAGTCTTACTTTGTACTGCTTCCTGAGACAAATATCTGGCAAGGTCAGCTTTTTTCTTTGGGTGAGAGGAATCCCTGCCAATCCTGATTCACTTATTCTATGTATGGGTGTTCCCCATCTTCGCCTTGTCCTTGTTCCTACTTCAACAGATTCTTCAGTACATATATCTGTCAAAGACAATGTCAATGTGACTATAATCAATTCCAGGCTGATACAAATATCCCACAAAGATATCAGGAAATCTTTGAATGTTTTTGCACTTTTCGGTTTCTCCAAAGCAACAACAATGCTTGTCCATCAGTGATGAGTGTTGCACTACTAGAGATTGGAACTGATGCTGGGCATTCAATTCTCTTCGTAAGGTCCTCCTCAAGGATCGACTTTTGTCCAGAGCATAAAGAGCTGTTCATTTCAGTGATTGATATGGGGACCGGGAGACGTTCATGCTGGCGTAGTTCCTCCAAGTCTACTTTCCTGCTTGATTCATAAGCAAAGACAATCCTTTGCAGGATGGATCAGTCAGCCTTGATTGATTTGCTCTTTGGATAAGAGACCTTTTGGACATCATACATATTTGAAAATGTTGGTGCCCTGCATTCTGCCAGAGGATCAGAGAATTTCTTACTAGGCTGCCCTTCACCTGTGACCACAAGTCTACCTTTTACAAATTCCTCAAGTTGTCTTTGCCTTAGCATGAAGCAAGGCACTTGTGACTTCACTCGAAGCTTGATCCTTATTGGCTACATTTTCCAGTGTCTCATTAGGTGTGTCACACTCTGCTAAAACTTTGAACCTAACAATAGCATCCACAACTTGAGCCTCAGATATACAATCCTTCTTTAGGGGACTTATTTTTGCGTGTGTGTGTGTCAGAGTGTCATCAAGAGTGAGCCCATACAGTTTTCATGTACTCTCATGTTGAAGGAGGAGGCCCATCTGCTCAGAGCAGAAGTTGATTTTGTTATTCCAACAATCTCTCCTCTCCTTTTCCCAGTCCCATTGAGCCATTCCTGGGCCTGGCCAGGATCTGCTTGGTTGAATTTCCCCTTCCCCACCTTGACAACAAAATGTCCCTGTCTGAATTGGTCCTCCACCTCTGCAGGAAGCTGGTTCATCTCTGCAAGATATATGGCCCCCACTTTGCATAGTCTAAGTGGTCATATCAGTGGAAGTAAGGGAGGACACTCCTGAATGTGGAAATATGCAAGTCCCACATTCCATCGCTTTGAGCTCTGATGAACATTAGCAAGTCTCGCCATCAGTAGGTATTCCCACCAAAGCATGAAGTTGGGATCTTCAGCTTTGCTTTCACCACACTCCAATAGGACCTCATGGAATCTTTTGTTGAAAGTGTCTCAATGAGTTGTTCATCAGTTTCTTTCAAGGTTGCCATTTCAATTTGTCTCCCAGGATCATCATTGTTTTCCTGGAGATATTGCCAGAATTGAGGCAATACAATTTGCCACAATGCTTCAGCCATTATCTTGTGTGCACATATGCATTTCTCATAGTCCTTTCCCAACAATGCATTTGTTGCTGTCTTTGGACCCAACAGATTACTTTCTGTCCAAATCTCCAGGAGTCCTGTAGACTGCATGTGTTCACCAATTGCTTTCATGAAGTTCATGGAAATGTGAAGACGACCTAGTCTGGGAATCAGGAACTCCTGGTATTCTGGGTGTGCCCACTTGAGACCCATCAGCTTACAGTAGATGGGCTTGATCCACAGTCATTATAACATGTTTCTGACCTAGCGCATCTGCAATAAACTTGCACCTATGACCCACACTATTTTAGTGTCTATTTCATGAGCTGGTGCTAAGACAAGAGGCATATACCCAACTGTGGTTTGCTGTGGATCATTATTGTTGTGTTCCTGGTTGAATTGGGTCCAGCTTTGCTTTTGATCTGTAGCACTCTGCCTTATTGTGAGTGTCACTTCCTTGGCATCATTCAGAACTGGCTGATCGAGTACTGGTACTGGAGGTTTCATGAACTAGGTAGCTTGCACAGACTGGTTGAAAACTGGTTCTGTTATAGTCGCAGGCTGCTGTGGTTCAATTAGGGTGTTAAGAACTTTGGCACATCAAGTGTTTCTTCTTTGGAAGGTTTAAGGTTTGCTAGCATTGATGTATTAGCTTGTGGGCCATGCTGCCAGGTAGCAACCTGTGTGGCATGGAACATGTCCAAGCCATCCAGGTTAGAATCCAGAATGTCACTATTATCTGCTGTGAAGTGCAGAAATCGGTGAGGTACAAGATTTGCAGGAAGAATGCCCAGTGTTAGGACCTAGTGATTTCAAAGTTTCCTTGCCATGGCTGTATCTAGTTGCAGAACATTCTTGTAGCTAATTGTATGGCCAGGTCTGAAGAAATGAACGAGCTGCTTGGGCCTGGTTGCCTGACGTAAAGAATACCCAAGACCTACATGCTTAGGTGTCCATAGTTTTCAACCACTGACACCATATATAATGTCTTGTGCTAAGCTCATGGCTCTGTCTGAGGTGGCATCATTGTTGGTTTCATCACCCTCATCTTCTCTGACATTGCTAATATCAGCTATGCTATCACATGCATCTTGGCCACCACAGAGTATTGTAAGAAAAAGTTGCAGGTTTTCTGGAATGCAAGAATGTACATCATTGGCTGAAATGTTGGCTCCTCTGTATGGGGCATTGTTCAAAATGTCCATCCTTAATTTAAGTGCAACATGAACCAGTGAAAGAAAATTGTCATTGTCAGGCTAGTGCATTGGAACTGGACTACCAGTGATAGTCTCATCTGATGAATGAAGGGTCACAGCAATGGGTATGCAGGAGAGCTTTTTAGGAACCTCAGCAGTTCGTTTCTCATTTTCTTCATCTCTTTGCAACACAAGAAATTTATAAATTTCTCCAACAATTTGTTTCATTTTATTGGTAAAGATGCTCTTCGACTCAAATAGGAGGCTTGCACTTCTTTGTTAGTCTGAACATAGCTGACAATATCTAACCAAATTTAATTGACTTCAAGAACGTGACCCTGAGCAGCAGATAGCTCTAGTTCATTCTTCAACCATGCCATTGCTAAGTCAGATGACTCAGCAGTGTTTTGATTCTTCATTGTGCTTCTCTGGAACAGTATGTAGCACTTCAAATGGTACTTTCCCTCAGCAGCCATAGGTCATTACAGTCAGGCAATGCAACACTTAGCTTTTGGTCAAATTTTGAAGCTTCCATTACCTTTTAGCTCATGCTGAAAGTACATATAGAATGGAGGCTTTCTTTGGAAGAAACTTGGCAGAATAAACACCAGAGCTACTATGACAACTATCTCTTTGTTTGGCTTTTGATCCGGAGGCTTCTAGTCTTGATATTTTGCCTTTGTCTGTGAATGCACAATAGCAGGCTTTTTGCCATGTAGGTGACTCTGATGCAGTAAGATTAAAAATCCTGTCTATAACAATTTTGTTCTGGTCCTCCAATTTGTTCCTCTTGGTGGCACTGTCTTGCAGTGTTTGAAGTCCCTTTGGTCCAGCATTTACAAGTGTTTCCTTCTTCTGGGCCTGACAGATGATGCACATCAGCAAAAGTCTTCACCATAAAGTCCAAACACTTTTATAATCTACATTGTGTCTACACAGGATAGCTACTTGTAGTATATATTAAAGAGGTGGATGATTCTTGTGATGTTTCACAACTATATCTACACACTACCTGCAAATAAAAAAAAATATATGTTAGAGATAAGCAATCTACAAGCTGGCACAAAAATATGAATCTAAAAACCAATATGAAACATAATTATCACAATGCCACTGAAAGTCATCAAGGGTACCTTCAAGTTAATTTTTACAATTTAATTGGGTTCTTCAGTGTCATAAATCAGAGGAAAAAAAGTCAATTTTTTCATTAGAAAGATGAGCCATTACTATATTGGCATTTAGAATTTTATGGCAGCCATGTGTTTTTTGTCGTTTTTTGGACCTTAATATTCAAAATACTGCTTGGTAACCTTGATTTTTGGATTCACCAGGCCCAAATCCTTTAAGATCAGTTGGTTACCAAACTTTAAAGAGGAAATGCCTTAACAACTTTACAGGGCCCCTTTTCTGAAAACGGGACCAGACTAAACCTTATCAAACCATGCTTTGAGAAGCAATGTTAAAAAAAAAAAAAAAATCAAATCACTCATTACGAATTTTACCAGTGCATAAAAGGGATCACATTTATATAACCATAGGGAAAATAGTGCTAGATGTGAATTCGCAAATTTGTCAATATGTATGACATTGGAGATGAAAAATAAAGTTTAACACTACTTGGCAACGTTATGTTGAGTCAGATTTGGACGATACAAAAAGAATCAAGTCGTCTCGGATTTGAGCACGACTGTACAATGAATGAAATTAGGCCATGTTAAGAAAAGAATTAAATTTTTTACAGTTTCAGTACATAAGATATGAGTTCACATATAATACTAAGAGAATGTGAAAAAAAATCAGAATTTATAACATTTAATATTTTCACTAAAAGTTGCGACTGAATATTGGTTTTGGGTCAGTAGCTGAATGTTATACTGTATTTGACACCTTTTTAGTCAAGAAAAGTACAGTGTGTGTGTTTTATTAATAATAGATGTGCCCTTCTCTTTCTCTCTCTCTCTATTACTTAAACTCATACTCTCTCTCCCTCTCACAGCTAATCTTTGTTTCACTATAGTTTGCAATAAACACTCGCTGCTAAGCAATCTATCTCTCTGTCTCTCTCATCTAATCTTTATTTCACTATAGTTTGTGATAAAATTTCGCTGGTAAACAATCTCTCTCTTTCTCTCTACTAATCTTTGTTTCACACTCGCTGCTCAACACTCTCTCACTCTCTCTCTCACACACACAATTACTCAAATTCACTCACTCTCTCTCATCTAATCTTTGTTTCACTAGAGTTTGTGATAAACACTCGCTGCTAAACAATACATCTCTCGCTCTCTCTCTCTCTCTGTTAACTAAACTCATACTCTCTCTCCCTCTCATAGCTCATTCTCTGTTTCACTATAGTTTTCGATAAACACTCGCTGCTAAACAATCTCTCTCTCTCTCATCTAATCTTTATTTCACTATAGCTTGTGATAAACTTTCGTGGGTAAAAACCTCTCTCTTTCTCTCTACTAATCTATCTTTGTTTCACACTCGCTGCTAAACTCTCTCTCTCTCTCTCTCTCTCTCTCTCTCTCTCTCTCTCTCTCTCTCTCTCTCTCTCTCTCTCTCTCACACACACACACACACACACACACACACACACACACAATTACTCAAGCTCGCTCACTCTCTCTCAGCTAGTCTTTGTTTCACTGTAGTTTATGATAAACACTCGCTGGTAAACACTCTCACTCTCTCTCTCCCCTTAGTCTTTGTCTGTTTCACTATAGTTTGTGATAAACACTAACTGCTAAACAATCTCTCTCTCTCTCTCTCTCTCTCTCTCTCTCTCTCTCTCTCTCTCTCTCTCTCTCTCTCTCTCTCTCACATCTAATCTTTGTTTCACTATAGTTTGTGATAAACTTTGCTGGTAAACAATCTCTCTCTCACTCTCTCTTAAATGCATACTCACTCTCATATCTAATCTTTGTTTCACTATAGTTTGTGATAAACACTCGCTGTTAAATAATCTCTCTCTCATTTAGTCTTTATCTGTCTCACAAGAGTTCGTGATAAATACTCGCTGCTAAACAATATCCCTTTCTCTCATCTAATCTATTTCACTATAGTTTGTGATAAACTTTCACTGCTAAACTCTCTCTCTCTCCTAGTCTTTGTATGCTCCACTATAGTTTGTGGTAAACACTCGCTGTTAAACAATCTCTCTCTCTCTCTCGATTAAAAAATGGTCTAAAGTACCATATACAACTTAAAAGAGTTTTGATAGGAAATAGTCCAATATTATTATTATTTAAAAAGGCAGGAGTAAGCTAACTAGATATGACCTCATCAAAGAACTGCCCATTGTGGAAAGGCACGAATGAATATGACGATGTCATAGGGTGTGACATAATAGAACCATTCGTAAAAGTAGTGACAAAGAAGAGTGCGTGTAAACTACCATATGACGTCATCAAAGAGCTGTCCCTTTCGGAGAACCATGACTGAATATGACAACGTAAACGTGCCCAAGGTTGTGACGTCATTAAAGAGCCCATTGTGGGAACAATATGATCACGTCCTAAGGTGTGACAACCGTTCATAAAAAGATGACATAAAGGTTGAGACATCGTAGATGACGCAAGTATTCACTTTTAAACAAAATATGTAGTAAATAAAAGCCATTGAAGAACCGTATGCTCTTTTATTAAGTCCCATAAAATAATTTCATTTTAACAGAAGGTTACGCATAATGAAAGAAAAAGTTTTTTTTTTTATTTCTTTGGGTTAGCATTCCAGTGCCCCTAAGGAGGGGGAAGAGTGCCCACAGCTGGAGGTCTTAAAAGCCAGTCAAGGTCATTACCAACTTTGAAACCGACCCAAATGCAGCTGTTTTCTAACCTGACAGTTGATTAGTCGCGATGGTCAGACCTTATGTATGCTTTCCATGTGGTTTCCGGAATGTTTGCCAGGTGCTAGTGTTCTATATTGCTACTAAAGGTTGTTAGACGGTTTTAAATTGTCAATGAATAACTTTATGTACAGAGAGTACAGTGTGTGATCGTGGTAAGGTTCAGTACTAAGACAAAGCCTAGTTCGCACTTATGGCTGTAGCTTCGTATCTTAGACAAATGACCGATTGATTGACACTGTAACATCTTCATGAAACATGACGTGAAAACCTCCAAGGCTCAAATGCCCAGAATTTCGTTCCTCAAAGCCCGCCACCCAAAGTCCGGTTCCCTATAGATAACTCATGGACAACTCTAAGGAGTTTAAAAGTACATTTTGATAGTTGGTTTCTGCTTTTGCTGAGATTTCGAAACCAAATGGGTTCCTCTTGAGTCTTTTTTAATAGAAAATGGGTCTTCGTGTGTGAATTAAACCTCAAAGAAAACAGAGGAACAAGAAACAGAAGGCGGTGATGATGTTAAATGTATCTCGAACGTTTTAAACATCCTAAGACTGACTTTGTACCTGACAGGGTTCTTGACTTAGACCTATAAAGGTTCATTTACTTGCCAATATTCACTGATACGGCTATTTTATCATCACTTTCATTAATATTTATTTATAAAAATGCTTTACATCTTTTTAATATGGATTTGACTAAAATAACTTCGTACATTTTGAGGGCTTCACACAGCCTATTCCCCGGCATCTTCCAACATTTTGACGTCAAATCTGAAGTAAATTCGTCAATATTGGTGACAAAATTTAAGTTTAATCATGTTTATAAACATGGGAAACTTAAATTTACCACAAACACTGCCATCCTGATGTCACTTCTGACGGCAAAATGCTAAAATATGTCAGAAATAAGCTTCTGTGACATCCCATCCAATGTAAAAATGCTCTATATGAGTAACTTCAAATTCATACAATTTATATATTAATCTAATTTAGCTGAACTTTTTAATGCTGAAAATGCTCTATAGGAGTAACTTCAAATTCATAATTATTTTCTATATTAATCTAATTTAGCTGAACTTTTTAATGCTGAAATTATCACTTTTCACTTGATACTTTTATCATTAGGTTTTGTCGGGAATTTCCTCAACAGACGTCACTGTACTTTCGTTGTGCTGATAGACTGCATGATCAACCCACGATCTACGAAAGTGACTTAGCCCCCATGCAAGGATAAACGAGTCACGTACCAGGCTTTCTCAAATTTATTTACAAAAATAAAACCATCTCAACCATCACCCTTATACAGCAAACACACAAAACCCCTCAAAAAATGACAATAATGAACTTGCAATCTCCACACCTGCAACATAAAACACATGTTCCACACAACTGCCTTCTACCTCAAAGAAACCACTGGAATTTAATTACAATTAACACAACGCCACCACAGTACACAAATGCCCAAACAGTTACTCTTTCCCAATCATTCTCATTACAACTACACAGGAACACTCACAGCTGCAGACTTTACACGAACCTTTGGGAGCCAAAACACACACGTCTGTTACCAATGGGATCTCTGGACTGACAAGCAAGACACAAGCGCGCGGCAGTCTCAGTTCCCTGTCCAGGCGGTTGCTAACTGGGTCAACTCATCTCTTAATTACTCAGGCTTAAGGACCCCAAACTCACAACAAAAACTCAAGCGACAAGACGAAACATGGCGTTGCATACTGCGGCGGTACGTGCATTTCAGCAAAATATGCAATAACAGTTGTGTTTATGACGTGCCTTGGCCAGTAAGTTCCCGCCATTCTGTGAGCCCTGTAGAATCGGCGGGAGTTTGAAGCAAAAAAATCCTGTGCACTGAATTTTTTCGCAACATTCTCCATTCCCCAAAAAAGGTAGGAAGATTCAGGTGGAACGTACTAGTCAAGCAAACTGTAAGCGGACCATCCGCCAGAATTAGTCATGGCCCGAACTCATCCGCAGCGCTACGAGACGCGGTTGGCTCTCGACTACAGTACAATAACATGCAGAGATCACTCAAATGAAATTCAATATATACAATCAAAGAAAAATTCAATAGTAGACATGTGCATTACAATACAATGTGCATAGCAATAGCAATTATGGACACAATGGTTGTCACTAGCAATGTAAATCAATGGAACACAGAAATCAATTCACTCAGCTAAGCAAGCAATCCAAGTAGCAATCAATACAACATGTAATTCTGTTACAAAACCGACTAATTAAAGTAAGAATTACAACAATAAGGAATTATTCCCAAGTCGACCAATGAAGGTACACTTGGCAATAAGGAGATTACATACTGTGTATGGAAATGATTCAATGCAATCAACACAAGGCAATGCTCTCATCAAAGCACTGTCAACATCAATAATAAGCATGAGATATCAAAAAGCGCCAATAAGCATGAGACATAAAAAGCATCAATAATAACCATGAGACATCAAAAGGCATCAATAATAAATGGCTACATCAGTAGTAATCAGTGATATCAAATGTCAAATGAGTATAGCAACTCAATGGCCTGATGCACCTCTTGCAATGGCAAGATTTGCAGCTATCAAATGCAATACATTAACTGTTTACCACTCGACCTTCGTATTTTATCGACTGTCGTACAATTAAGAGATTTACTGCTCTGACTAGCAGCGTAAAGGTTGTAGTTTGTGCGACTTTGCACTCTTCATTCTGGTTCATACGAACTCACAATTGCTCCTGCGGAGTCTTGAGAGGAATCGTTTCTCGTTCCTCTGGGTGATACTGAGGTACAATCAGATATCACGCTTCCTTCACTACTGTGGATGCCCCTAGTAACCGCTCTTGCATACTCAGGCACACCCACCTACAACCCTACGCCTTCAGATCCCTTCCAGACTTCCACACTTTACAGTTCGCCTCGGGTCTACAATGCCAACTATTGCACAGTTCCATCTCAACTCCACTCTGCCATTCTCCATCTCTGCTCAACAGCAGCTCTTCTTCTCGGCCTCGATGCAGTCTGTTCCAACACTTCATTCTGATCCTGCCTATCATCACCTTCATCCCTATCACTAGCTAGCTACCTCTCGATCATCGATCTCGAGTCTATCAGTCTGGTGCGTTATGTTACCTATCTCACTGTCATTATCACTATCATCACTCTCCTCTCTTACCTGCATTCCAGTACCACCTTCTTCGTCAGCCTTGTGCTCACTCAGCTCAAGAGGCACGAGGTGTTCAACCGATCTCAAGTGCTCTTCTCCTTCAAACAGAACCTTCACAGAATGTATCACCCCTTTCTCATCAGGACAAATCTCCACTATTCGTCCCAGGGGCCACTGACTTCTCTTGCTGTTGTCGGCTTTTACCAGCACAATGTCTCAGACGTGCAGTGGAGTTGGTGTTCCTTCTTTGCAATCGCCCCAGATGAGATGGGAAGGTGTCAGAACCTCGTTTTCCCTGGTGTCGCCAGTGTACATCAGCGGTCTGTTATTAATCACAGCCCCAGCTTACTTGATGAGGGTCCTCAGCTGCTCCTCTGAGAAGATGGCACATCACATCATGGCGAGGGTCCTCTTGACTACTCCCACCATCCCCTCAAAGAAAACCCCCCTTCCAGGGAGATTGCGGGGTCTGAAACGTTCATCAAATCCTGCGCTCACGCAGGAATTGTTGAGTGACATCCTCCTCGTATACCTCACGCAGGAACGTGCTGGCTGCTCTGAACACCATGGCGCTGTCGATGTATATCCTCGATGGAGCGCCATGGGTTACAGCAAATCTTCAAAGTAATAGTACAAAGGTGTCTGCATCCAGCCCCCCTGTAACCTTCAAAGGGCCCGTGTAGCCTACTCCCTCTTTCTCAAACGGGTCAAGCAGGCGAACTCAGTCGGCTGGGAGTGGAAGAGGCTTGAAGGTGATATAAGCTCTGCACCTTCGTACTACGCCCTTGGCCAATGATCTCAAACTTGAAAGAAAGCAAATTACAGTAGCTGTCTTTTTTGACATCCAAAAGGCATACTGACACTACATGGAGGTATGCAATATTAAAAACATTACATAATAATAACAGCCATCTTCCCTAAATTTATTAAAAGTTTATGACTGGTCACACTTTCCAAGTGAGAATAGATAATGTTTATTCCAAGACATTTCACTTGAAAATGGAGTTCCACAAGGAGTGTCCTTAGTGGTACTCTGTTTACATTAGCAATTAATGATATCAGTAACATGCTACCGGCTGGAATTAAGAGTAACCTGTACATGGATGATTTTGCCATATATTATACGGCATCACGCATAAAGCATGCAGAACGAATGATTAATAAAACCATAATAAAAATAGATGAATGGACCTCATCTGTAGGCTTTAGGTTATCCACAGAAAAAACTCAAGCTGTCATGTTTTATCAAAATAAAAACTGGAAAAAAGGTGAAGAAATAGAATTGAAAATCAGAAACCATAATATACCAATTAACCAAACTGCAAAATTTTTAGGATTAATATTTGATGCACACATGAATTGGAAAGCCCATATAACTTACATAAAATCAAAATGCAAAAGGGCGCTAAGTCTGATTAAAAAACTATCACACACAAATTGGGGAGCTGATAGACATACTCTTACCATACTGTATAAAGCAACAGTGTTATTAATCATTGACTACGGAAGTGAAGTATATGGTTCAGCGTCAGAAGCAGCACTGAAAATATTAGATCCGATTCACAATGAAGGACTAAGAATATGCACAGGAGCATTTCGATCCTCACCAGTCTCCTCAGTACAAGTCGAATGTAGCGAACTGCCACTGTTCCTCCATAGAGAGTTCATAACAATGAAAAGTGCATTAAGAATCAAGGCAAGTAATTCACCAACAAAAAATCTATTTGATCTAAGAGATACATTTATAAACAAAAAATCTATTTGATCTAAGAGATACATTTATAAACAATCATCCATCTCCTTTCCTAATTAGAGCTAATAGATTGTTTGAATCACTGAATATAGATATACAAGTACCTCCAACAGTGAAGTTACCACCCCATTGGACTATGAATAAAATAAGGACTTGCACTCAGTTGAAATACTTATCAAAAAGTTCCTCATATACCCCAGAACACCATAGACAAAAACCATAGATCATATAAGATGAAAGCATTCACATTACGCGATTTATACAGATGGGTCTAAATCACAACATGGAGTAGGATATGCAGCTATATCCCAGAACAAGTCATATCAGTTATCTTTTGCCTAATAATGCCTCAGTCTTCACAGCAGAGTTGTGTGCAATCGCAGTAGCCATCAAAATTATAAAGCAAGTATCATTCAATAACTTTGTTATTTTTTAGCGACTCAAGAAGCGCTATAGAAGCCGTTCAAGGTTACTACTCAAAAAATAATATTGTACAGGAAATTAAATATGAACTCCACAAATTGTATAATAATGGAAAAAATATTGAAATATGTTGGATCCCTGCCCATGTAGGGATTAATAAAGCAGCTAAAGAAGCAGTCTGCATGGCAAGAGCAAATATAAAAATCCCAATTAGTGATTGCATAACAGATATCAAAAAAATCCAGCGTTGGAAAATGGAGCTCATCATGTCAGAGACAAACACATGTAATTCTGACGCACTCAGAATAGGCCATACTCGTTTGACACATGGACACTTGATGAACAGTCCATGTGGCCCTCCTCCCGAATGCCCAAAATGCAAAGTGTTAATAACAGTCAAACATGTGCTGTGCGACTGTCCAAATTATAAGCAACAGCGAGTATCAACCTTTGGAAATAAATCAATGGGGGAAATTTTATCAGAATCTTATACATTTTCAGTCATCCCAATTTTATCTTTCATTAAGAAGTGTAACTTAATAGACAAAATATAAATCCAAGTAAATAATGAAAATACAGAAGCCTGTAGGGCATTTAAGGAAAAAAAAAATTGTAATTCTGAATTTTAATTTTTGATTTTTATGAAATTTTAATTTATTCTTTTTAATCTTTAATTTTTTTTTGTATACATGGAAACAAGCAAATGTATTTATTGTATACATGCGTTTCAGAGTAAAGCATGTTAGTTATACAGTTTTTTCTTTTAAATTTCATTTTCATTTATTCATCATCATGCGAATGACCTGTTTGGTCCCAGTTCTGGGGCTATGTCTTAGACCTGGTATTTCATTCTAATCCTTCGGGCCAGCCCTATGAGAGCTGATTAGTCAGCTCAGTGGTCTGGTTAAACTATTTTAATAATGATAATGATAATTGGCGTCCAACACTCCTGCCAGTAAAGGGTCATTATTATATTTACACCACAGTGCAATGTGTTACATGAAGGTGCTCTAGATAAAGCACAGCTAGTCTTCCTTTATGGGGAAATAACACCAGCTGGCTTTTACATGACTTACTGTTCAATAATCGATTACTAGAATGAATGATACCTTCTCTCAAAGTTAAATTCAACTGACAAATGAAATTATCAATGTGTTTAGGCACACACACACCATTTTCCAAGCGATCACACACGGTTGGGAAATGGTGCCTTTGCTCAAGGTAAACTAATTTCAAAAAATGGATCAGCGCTACTATGCATGAACTTCAATATGTATTGCATTACTCTCATCACATACGTGAAAGCCACCCTACTTCCATTTGTGTTCCAAAGTTCGGCAGGTTCGGACAGGCTTCCTTCTTCACGCAATTCTCTAAAGTGCGTCAGTTACACCAGCTTTGCTTACAGATGGCACTAGTTCTCCAGGCTGGCGTAGACAGTCAGGGCCTTCCTTCAAAAAAGGCGACTCCGTTCAAATTCCTCAGAGCTCGCCCCCCCATGTCAAGATGTCCGCTGGGTTGCAATTGGTGGAGACATACTGGAGACCAAATCCACACTCCTGATGAACAGAGTTAATCTCCCCAACCCTATTCGAAATGAATGTATTCTTAGTTCCCTCCCTGCTGTCTACCCAGGCCATGGCAACTTTGCTGTCTGTCCACACAGTTACATTCTAAATGTCTAACAGTCTGCTTAAATGCTTGCCTAACCTGAACCCCAAAGTTAAAGGTAGCAATTCTAGTTTGGGAATTGTTAATTTAGCCTGCCTCCTAGGAGTCACCCCCATTTTAGACGTCAAGATGTTACTTTCTCCTTCTTCTCGTAAGTATGTTAAGGCTCCATACGCCTTGCTAGAGGCATCAGTAAACACATGCAGCTCACAATTCCCCACTTTGACTCCCCGTTTAAACTTTAGTTCATGAATCGACCTGAACTGTTCCAATATCTTCTTACCTTTCTCTTGGTTGCTTTTACTCAATACGTCATCCCAACCTACTTTCTCTTCCCACATATCTTGCAAAAATATCTTACCCTTTACAAACACAGCACTAACCAACCCAAGAGGATCAAAATTAGACACTAGCAAGGACAGTACCCGACGTTTCGTGAGCTCCTGCTTCCCTCCCAACTCTAATCCCCTGCAAGGTTTTAGACTTAACAAATCTTCCTCTCTATCCCAACGCATCCCTAGAAAGGATATCTGTTCTGGCTCAATCCCTCCAATCCTTCTATCAAATTCTGCAGTGTTACTTGCCCACCCAATCAGTGGCATGTTAGCTCCGTCTAGCAAGGTTTTTACTTTGGCATAGTTCTTCTCCATCTCCTCCAAGGTTTTATAGGTACCCAAAAAATTGTCTACGTAAAAGGATCTAATTAATTCTTCTCTTCCCCTCTCTTCTAAATGGGTTCTAAGTACCTGTTGCAGCAGATAAGGACTCGTTGTGACCCCAAAAACAACTACAGGCGTACTTTGAATTCATATGTTACAACCTGCCCATTTACTTTTTTCCACAAAAAACCTGCGTATTTTAAATCTTGAAGGTCTAAGATTACTTGATGGAAGGGTTTGGAGATGTTTGAAGTGAGAGAGTACGGCTTCTCTCTGAAATGAATCAACAAATCGTACAATAGCTTGACCATGTTCGGCCCTGAATACAAACAATTGTTAAGCAAAAGTTCACCCTTAGCCCTGGAGGAGGCGTTGAAAACTATGCGGAGAGGTGTCGTGAGACTTTCTTTTTTAACACCAAAATGGGGGAGATAATAGCCCTCTACCTTTGTGCTCTGAACTTCCTCTATGAAGCCAGCTTCCAAATAAGTCTGAAGGACTTTTTCATAATCCCTACGGTAACTCTCATCTTTTGCGAAATGTCGCTCTAACGAATGCAATTGGGCGAGGGCTATGTTATAGTTGGTACTTGGTCTGTCTGACCCACAGAAAGGTAGACTAACTTGATAACCTTGCTCGGTTTTCTGTATACTTTCGGTAACTTTGTCAACGGCAGCATGTTCTGAAATCGTAAACTGTTCATGTGGCACGATTCCTATTGTGTCCAACCTCCACCAGACGTCTACATCAGGTTCAGATTCTACTACTGTATTCTACATATCCTCAAGGTACAAACTTTAGCTACGTTAACTCCCTGCAAAGCCCACTGAGGTACCCTCCCATAAGGCATGATCCCATTATGTGTGACAAAAACACTCACCCGTCAATTTTATCCATAGCAATTACAAAGTAATTAAAATAATCTGCCCCAACCAACAAGTTTACATTCTTCAACACACCACCTTTAATTTCAACATCAGCCTTTTCCCATCCCTTCTCTTGCAAATGATTCTTTACGTTGACGAGTCCGATGTTGTGGATTGGAGCGTTCACATTGTCGTGTACTACTAACTTTGTGTGGACCACCCTCTCTCCCAGATGGATACAACATGCGGCTACATCAAACTCTCCCTTTACTACTTGAAATCCAAAGGTGCAATGTTCAGTGCCACGTGCTTGATGACAGACAACTTTAATTTGCGTGCCAGCCAACTAGAAGTAAAGCTGCGTTGACTGCCATTGTCTAAAAACATATGTGCTCTGTGAGGTGCCTCTTTCGAGTACAAAGTTGCCATAGCGGTAGGAAACAAGGTTACTGACAACTCATTACAGTTTTGGCATTTACACGCGGTTTCTCATTTTTTTATTTGACTGGGTGTCTCAAATTTATGTTAGCTCTATTCCCCTGGCGTTCTTGCCCTCGATTAGTTACTGGTTGTGACAATACATGAGGTAGTAACTGTCTGGTGGTAGGCTGGTTGGATGAACTCGTGCCATGTCTCGTATCACTACTTCGACCTTCACAAATGAGACTGTGGTGTCTGACATTACATAATTTACAATTTACTTTACTGCTATAAGTCTTACTGCTACAGCCTTGAGCGAAACAATTAAAACAACGTTGTGATATGACTAGTTGTCGTTTCTTCGTGGCGGCGTTAGGATACTTGGTACAATTAAAGGGTGAATGATTTCCATTACAAAATGGACTTGCTTTGTTACATGAAGCGTTTGAGTCTAACACAGGATTCTGACTTTCGTTATCTAGACTTTTCTCCCTCTGAAGGGCATCGTCCTCCATGCTACGAATAAGGAAATCAATGCTGTGAACAATTCATTTAGATCAAAATCACACTTTCGCAAATACGCAACGACTTTCTGATAAACTTGCCCGAGACAATTTTTGACAAATTAGGCTCAATAGCATTCCCTAGTCTAATGCAGACCCACTCAGTCTCTTGATTTGCTTGATCAGTACGGTCAATTCAATATGGAAGGCTTTTAATTCCTTACAATTACATTTCAGTACAAAAAGATCAGCTAACTAACGATGCAAGATTACCAAGGTCTGATGGTCGCTCCCATATTTTTTTCAGCAACTCCCACGCTACCTCGTAATTTCCCGCCATTACACTTTGAGATTGCACCACTCTAAGTGGCTCACCTTCCATGGATCCCAACAGATACGTGAACTTCGACACGTCGTCAATGTCCGTGTGTTCATGGAAATGTACGTCAAATAATTCTTGGAAGTTACTGAACTTGCTCTTCTCTCCCTTGAACGCAAGCAGAGGCAATTCCTTCAATTTAGGCAATCGGGTTTGGGTTGGTTTGCGGGTGTAAGAGTCCCAATTCGACTCGACTCATAAATAGTGTGGTCACTCCCACTGCTCAATTGAATGACTGCCGCACTTGATCATGCGTTAATGTTTCTAATTTGCTCACGTTAGATATATACAAAGTTCTCAACTGCTGTTCGTCAGCTTGAATTCTGTTCAACAAGTTCTGATATACAGTGACATGATGTGACTCAAGGAGTATCCCTTGAGCATGTACCAGAGTGTCATCTAGGAGGCCCAAGATGGCTTCCATTTGGGCTTCGTTGCTGGCCACCATTTTGTGAATGTGTGGGAGGGTGACTACTTATTTACGTTAACTTAATCTGTTAGGTGAAAAAAGGAGTGTACTTGGCAAACAATTCAAAGGGGTTAGAAGGAAATGACGCCAGCCCAAGTTACGTTACGTTACTGTCACCAAACAGTTAAAAACAATACACAGCCCCCTGTCCTCCTATTTAACTGTGGCATACTCGCTCACCTCGGACAATTCTCATTATTCGATTCAAGAATACACCTCTGATATGCGTATCAAAGTGCATGTGGTCGGACGTTCTTCTGGCTCTATAACCTACGGGGTTCATGGGAATGTGGCGTGCACCATAATGTTTTCTACGTGCACAATACCGGCGGATTCCTGTGTTCAGAGTCTTTACTCGGGCGTTATACTCAGATGGATTGATACGAAAACGGTTCGTTTCACTATATAGCCATTCTTCGGTATTACAGATGGCCACAGTTGTAGTGATCGACCTGACTCTTTCAATGAACACTGAGTCTATCCCACACAGTATCTGCAGATTCCCTAGTTAAATCATTCCCCCCGAGGTACACAACAGTCAAATTATACCTCCTTTTCCAGAAGGGAAGCTTGCTAGATTCTAGGCTAGTTATCAGGCCTCCGGGCCTACGATAAATTTCAATTTCTACGCCCTCATTCTTGGGCAAATGGGCTGGCAACTGTGAGTGCCCTATCACCAAAACTCTAAACACCATGCCTCGCCTAACCTCCCACAGGGGACTAGCACTTGGGTTGATCCAGTTCGAAGGACCACTAAAATGTCCGGAATTTCCTCGACAGACGTCATTGTATTTTCATTGTGCTGATAGACTGCACGATCAACCCACAGCCTACAAAAGTGACTTAGCCCCCATGCAGGGATAAACGAGTCACGTACCAGGCTTTCTCAAATTTATTTACAAAAATAAAACCATCTCAATCATCATCCTTACACAACAAACAAACAAAACCCCCTCAAACAAAGACACACTAACGAACTTGCAATCTCCACACCTGCAACACTAAACACGTGCTCCACACGACTGCCTTCAACCTCAAAGAAACCACTGGAACTTAATTACAATTAACACAACACCACCGCAGTACACAAACGCCCAAACAGTTACTCTTACCCAATCATTCTCATTATAACCACGCAGGAACACTCACAGCTGCAGACTTTACATCAACCTTTGAGAGCCCAAACACACGTCTGTTACCAATGGGATCTCTGGACCGACAAGCAAGAGACAAGCACACGGCATTCTCAGTTCCCTGTCCTGGCGGTTGCTAACTGGGTCAACTCGCTTCTAATTACTCAGGCTTAAGGACCCCAAACTCAGAACAAATCACTCAAACAAGCGACAAGATGAAACATGACATTGCATACTGCGGCGGATGTGCATTTCAGTAAAATATGCAATATCAGTCGTGTTTATGATGTGCCTTGACCAGTAAGTTCCTGCCATTCTGTGAGCCCCGTAGAATCGGCGGGAGTTTGAAGCGAAAAAATCCTGTGCACTGAATTTTTTCGTGACAGGTTTCGTTCTTTAAAACAACCTTACCTGGTTAACTTTTTCCACGTAAATTCAATGATATAATGCATTTAATTATAAATGGTAAAACACTAAATTTCATGACTAGAAGGGCATATTTTTATACCAGAGAAATATTACACAAACATTAAATAATTTTGCTTAGAATTATAAATTTTTACAGCATTTTTTGCTGATTAGTTTCAAGCTTTATTGAAAATCACACATCTGCTGCAACTGACATTTTACTTGAAAATTTAGCTGCATTTTTAATTATTTCAATTAAAAATTTTAAGGCTTGGCCTATTGACCTGAGCAAAAGAATTACAGTAATTTTTCAAGTACACCAAACAAAAAGCTAATTAACTTTATTCCATTTTAAATTACAAGTCATCCTCCAGCCTTTTGTTTCAACAAAAGCAATTAATCACACCATGACACATACAGTCCCCCCAAAAGCAGACAAGTGACCCAAACCCCTTCAGGTGGAACAAGTGCGCCTTGAGGCACTCCCCCCTTCCCAAAAATACCACCAATTCATCTTACAGACCTAATGACACCATTCAATGTATGTGATTGAGTCGGGTAAATGGTGAGAGACATGCAAAGCTAGTATCCTCCTGCCCCGTTCTTCCTCCCCCAGTAGAACAGCAGGTCGGACTACGTCAACCTTCACTGTACACATGGACCACCGGGCCACTTTAGGTTCTGTGTGATAGGTCTTACAAAAATCCATCCATTGCCAGGTCATTGGGGAGGAAAGTTGATTGACTGATTATAAAATTTAGGTCTTGAAGACCAAGCGCTGGGAGCCATCAGGATTATTCAGCGCCTGAGAGAAAAGTTAGCCCCATTAAAGTGTATTTAGGTGTATTTTGAAATTGAGATGTCTTCTCAAATCTTTCAGCTCCCAATTATTACAAGACCTTGAAAGGGAGTTTTATACTGATCGCCAGAACAGGGCTAAATATTTTCTAAAAAAAAAAAAAAAAAAAAAAAAAGTTTTATGTTGCCCACCAAATACAAAATTTTAAAAGTCCCTGCTTTTGCATATCAGAGTAGGGCCACATGGCTAAAAAATTGCCTAGAAACTATCTGTTCAGTATTGAACATGAAAAGTGCAATTTCATGTTGCTCACAAGAAAAGGCCTACACATTAAAAATACTGTTCACATAGCCTACTTACAAGAACAGGGCTACAAGACACCAAAAACAGAAAATTTGCATTGATCCACCAATAGAGGGCCAGTGAATAATGGACACTGCCTTTTCAAACGAATACTGGTTTGGAAAAACTTCATGGATGATTACTGCTTTAAACTGCTGATACTGAACTACTGATAAACCAAGAGTCAATAACTTATTGATACTCTTGGACTTTTATCCACAATAGGACAATGTTTAAAGACCTTTATAAAAATATGTTTTAATTGGTGCTTTGAATGTTTCTGACATTTGTTCCATTATCAAATTAGTACTTACAGAGACAGGGGACCACCCCTTATATCCTGCAATGTGAGGGACCATAATGGGAAAGCAGAGTTTTTGGATGGGGAGAAACACGTGTAAAATTACAGATCATTCTAACCTGACCTAACCTAAGGGGTTGTGTCCCTACCAAGCCAGGAAGTCTTTCCCCCACGCCCTGAACCCCCAAGCTAAACTAACCTCGTATGCCAGGTCCTCGCTAGACCTACAAGGCAAACCAAACCTAACCTAACATAGGGGGCTGCATCCTTACCTAGCTGGGGGGCTTCATCTCCCCTGGGACCCCCACCTAAACTAACCTAGCATGCTGGGTCTTTACCTACATCGTCATAGGTCCTCTACCTAACCTAAACTAATGGGCCATGTCCTTAGCTAGGGGGAGGGGGCTTTGCAAATATAACTATTAATAATGTTCCTACCTAATAATTCATACCTTATCTAATTTAGCCTAAGGCAACAGGTCCTTACCCTAGTGTATGACATTATATTGAAAACATTCCATAAACTTACCTTACTCTGAATCAGAACTATCAGTAAGATTGAAGTCTTCAGACTGGTCAGGACATTCTCTGGATGTAGAAGGCTGGTGGGTATCACACTCCAGGGTTAACCAGTGGTTCATGAACACTATTAACTCCCACAGTGGCAGGTGGCACTGTTCCCTATAATTCATACTCGGCATATGGAAGGACTGCACCTGGGACACTGCAAAGAATTAGGGAAAATACTAGCGCTAGTGTGAGGAGGATGAAATTCTGCAAAGAAATGGTATTTTTATAATAAAATAAGGTTTCACACATACTTACCGAACAATTACATAGCTATACGCTTCTTACCTTAACGGCAGTCGAAATCCCAAATTTCTCGGCGCTAAGGGCGCTGCTGACATGTAGGTGACACGACCCCGCCCACTTTCGGGATCCCGGTACTACTGTGCTTACATGACATTGGTTGAGCCGCCCCATCCATATGTGGGGAGGAGGAGGGCTTTAATCACGTAATTGTTTGGTAAGTATGTGTGAAACCTTATTTTATTATAAAAATACCATTTTCACACATGAAACTTACCGAACAATTACATAGCTGAATCCACATTACCCGGATGGTGGGTATATGGACTTTTAATACAAATAAGAAAAGCTCACATTGCAATAATGTTGTAGTACCTACACTCGTGAGAGAGCAGCTGCAGGAGAATACTGCCTCTGGTCAGCGCTCTCATCACTTGTAGGGAACGTGACAGTAGTGGTCAGGATCGTTCCTACTAATAGTGGGTATTCTGCAACCATGGAGGTTCACCGATGGTTGATCAGAATGAAATAATATTCGCCCTTGCCCTGGGCTACAACCAGATTAAAAAGCAATCAAAGACCATCACCTACGCATAACCATAAAAATAAACCAAACCCTACCATAAACACTGGAGGGTACTCCTAGTACCGTGTACCCCCAGGCTTCCCCAAATCTCGACCACCTTCTAATCAAGACGAAGAGATAGTCACAAGGAAAGGGAACTGGACCAAATCCCCTATGCTTCCTTTCCCAACACCATGCCCATCACCGACAAAAGGTCCTAAACGACAACAATTATCAAACGTTTCCACATCCTTCAGGTAATGGAGAGCAAAAACCGATCTCGACACTCCAGAACGAGCTTGCAGAATAGATGCTAGCGACGTATTATGTCTAAAAAAGCCATGAAGTCGCTACTACTCTAACTTCGTGGGCTTTAACTTTACACACCTGTAGAGTCTGATCTCTTACTGACATGTGTGCTTCCTGAATCAGGCTCCTTAAAAAGAACGAAATTGCGTTCTTAGACATAGGACGGTTCGGATCTTTAACCGAACACCACAATCGGTTCGAACTTCCTCTCAAAGCCTCTGTTCTATGAAGATAAAATTTAAGTGCTCTCACCGGACACAGAGCGTTCTTCGTCCTCTTCTCCTATTACTCCTAACAGGCTTTGAATGGAGAAGAAACGAGGCCATGGTCTCGAAGGATCTTCATTCTTCGCTAAAAAATCCTGAGTATAGGCACATACAGCTTCGTCTTGTGTGAATCCTATCTCTTTACTCATTGCCTGCAGCTCGCTGATTCTACCAGCTGAGGCTAAGGCGACTAAGAATAACGTCTTCTTAGTAAGATCCTTCAAAAAGCCGAATTAGAGGTTCAAAATTTGGCTTAGAGAGCCAGGACAATACTACGTCTAAATTCCAGTCTCCTAAACCTGGCCTCCTTGTCCTAGAGGACTCAAAAGATTTAATCAAGTCGTTGATGTCCGAGTTATTGATATATCTAAGCTTCTATGTTTAAAAACTGACGCTAACATGGATCTATATCCTTTTATTGTTGAAGTTGATAACTTCCTAACGTCTCTCAGATATATTAGGAAGTTTGCTATCTCTTGTATAGAAGTTTTAGAAGAAGTTGTGTGACTTTCTCTGCACCAGTTTCTAAAAACTCCCCATTTTGACTGATAGAGTTTGGCCGAGGAGACTCTTCTACAGTTAGCAATAGCCTCTGCCGCTCTTCTTGAAAAACCTTTCGCTCTGACCAGGTCCCGGACAGTCTGAATCCTGTCAGAGCGAGATACGACAACCCTTGGTGATTTCTGTCGAAATGGGGCTGTTTGAGTAGCGATGGAATTTGAGGCAGAAGCCTGGGAAGTCTACTAACATCCTCAGGAGATCCAGGAACCACTCCTTTCTGGGCCAAAAGGAGCTATTAGAGTCATCCTAACATTCTGGTGACTCTGGAACTTGTTTAATCCCTCTCTGATCATTGCAAATGGTGGAAATGCATAAACATTTAGTCCTGACCAGTCGAGAAGCATTGCATCCGTTTTCAGGCTAACAGGTCCGGAGTTGGAGAACAGAAAAAGAGGAAGTCTGTTGTTCCTGGACGTTGCAAAGAGGTCTATCGCTGGTTGTCCCCACAACTGCCATAGATCCTGACAAACTCTGATATCCAGTGTCCACTCCGGTAGAACTTGATGCGAACGACTGAGTTCGTCTGCTTAGCAAGTTGAGCTTCCTTGCACGTACCTGGGGAAGAGGGTCACTTTGTGCTTGGAATTCGCCCATAGAAGAAGATGCTCCGTCATTCTGTACAGGGAGAACGAATGTGTCCCCCCGATTCCTTATGTATGACAGCGCTGTGGTGTTGTCCGAAAACACCGCAACCTTCTTCCCTTCGACTAGAGGGGTGAAACTCTGAAGCCCAAGAAAAATTGCTATCAGCTCCTTTATGTTGATATGAAGACCTCTCTCCTGATCCGTCCAGATGCCTCATGTCCTCTCTTTCCCCAACAGGGCTCCCCATCCTGAGTCCGATGCGTTGGCATACATTTCTAGCTCTGGGTTTGCTGTTTCGAGGGACAAACCCTCCTGAGCTCTTTCCTCCGACAACCACCAACGAAGATCTTCCTTGATTTCCTCGGAGATTGGAATAACAGTCGAATCCGGTTGAATCTTCCGATCCCAACTGGCCTTTAGGTAGAATTGCAGCATCCTCATGTGAAGACGACCAAGAGTAATAAATGTAACCATCGACTTACCGGGGCCAGGACTCGAGTAAATACTTGTGGGGCTGTCGAAAGTCCAAAACAGAGCGCTCTGAACTGATAAACTCTGCCGTTGAAAACGAACCGTAGATATTTCCTGAGATCCGATGAATAGGTACATGGAAATATGCATCTTTCATGTCCAGTGACATCATCCACTCTCCTGGTCGAAGAGCTGACATAACCAACCGGTTGGTTTCCATACGAAATGATATTTTAATGATAAAATAAGGTTTGTTCATACTTACCTGGCAGATATATATATAGCTGTATTCTCCGAAGTCCGACAGAATTCACAAACTTACGACACACGCAGTGGGGGAGTCCAGGTGGTTAGTACCCATTCCCCGCCGCTGGGAGGTGATATCAGGAACCATTCCCATTTTCCATTCAGATTTTCATAGTGCCGTTGTCTCCTGAGGGGAGGAGGGTGGGCACTATGAATATATATATCTGTTAGGTAAGTATGAACAAACCTTATTTTATCATTAAAATATCATTTTGTTCATGAAACTTACCTGTCAGATATATATATAGCTGAATCGCACCATTGGAGGTGGGCAGAGACAGCATAGGATTGAGAAACAAAACAATGTAGATGATTACACATCTTGGTTCCTTACCTTTTAGCATAGCTGACTTCGTGATTACTGTCACCCAAGTCTGCGTCTGCTTTACTGGAGTTTCCAACGAGGTAGAGACCTATATGGTTGGAGAGTTCCAGATGATCTGCCAACGGGACGTGACCACTATGTGACCAGATCATAGCCCCAAGAAGGAAGCAAAGAGACAAAAATAACCACCTGGCCTACCAAACATCGTGACTAGTTAAAAACTAAGGAAAGGGAAGACTGCCCCCACAGTCTACCCCACAACCATAAAAACACAACCAAAAATTTTTTAAAAACTATTCCTAACCAACATTACAGGATAGGATGGGTACTGCCTCCTTCCCCAAGATCGCATGCCAGCCGAAACGTAAGGTCCCAATGAACAGCAAGACTCATACACTGTTCTTACGTCCTTTAGGTAATGAGAGGCGAACACAGAATGACTTCTCCAATAGGTGGCATTCATAATATCGTTCAGAGCCATGTTCTTTTGAAAGGCTACTGACGTTGCAACAGCCCGAACCTCATGCGCTTTAACTTTCAAAAGTTCGAAGTCACTCTCCTGACAACTTTTATGCGCTTTCTTGAATGGTGGACCTCAAGAAGAAAGCCAGCGCATTCTTTGACATGGGGACGTCAGGTCTTCTCACCGAGCACCATAAACTATCCGCAAGACCTCTTGACTCTTTGTCTTGTCCAAGTAGAACTTTAGAGCCCGAACAGGGCATAGCAATCTTTCTGGTTCCTGACCCAGAATACCCGCCAAACCTTTCATTTCAAAGGACTTGGGCCAGGGGTGAGACGGGTTCTCATTCTTGGCAAGAAACGACGGTTGAAGAGAGCACAACGCATCGTATCCTTTAAAACCAATTAACTTGGATATTGCATGAATCTCACTGATTCTCTTTGCAGTAGCGTAGAGCAACTAAAAATAACGTCTTCTTTGTTCGTCCCTCAAAGAAGCAGCATGAAGGGGTTCAAAGGGGCTTTGCATCAGGAACTTAAGAACTACGTCCAAATTCCAAGACGGAACCAAACACTGATGCACCTTAGTCGCCTCGAACGACCTAATGAGGTCATGCAGGTCCGTGATTGTTGCGATATCTATTCCTCTGTGCCGAAAGACCACCGACAACATACTCTTATATCCCTTAATAGTGGAGACTGCCAGCTTCGGAACTTCCCTAAGAAAAAGAAGGAAGTCTGCAATCTGGCTCACAGTGGTCGAGGAAGAGGAAATCCTCTGCGTTTACACCACTGTCGAAATATCGCCCACTTCGACTGGTAAACCGCGATCGAAGATGTTCTCCTGGCTCGCGATCGCTCTTGCCACCTGCTTGAAAAACCCTCGCCTCGCCAGCATTTCGATAGTCTGAACGCAGTCAGACCGAGCGGAGAGGTTTTGATGGTATCGTTCGAAGTGGGGCTGTCTGAGTAGATCTGGACGAAGAGGCAACACCTCGGAAAGTCTACCAGTAGCGACATTACCTCCGGGAACCACTCCTTGTAAGGCCAATACGGAGCGATCAGGGTCATCCTTGTGTCTTTGCGACGACGCTAACTTCCTGACCACTTCTCCCAGGATCTTGAAGGGAGGGGAAAGCGTAAAGGTCCAGACGAGACCAGTCCCAAAGAAGGGGCGTCTATTGATACTGCTCCTGGATCCAGGACAGAGAGCAGTAGAGCGGAAGCCTGTTGTTCTTCGATGTTGCAAACAGGTCCACTAAGGGTCGACCCCATAAACCCCACAGTTTTTGGACACACCTCCTGGTTCAGAGTCCACTCTGTCGGGAGCAGTTGATGACGACGACTTAGCAGGTCCGCTCTCACGTTCTGAACGCCTGCTACAAACCCGTCAGGATAAACGTTCCTGGAACTCGCCCACAACAGGATCTCTTTCGCAAGGACTAACAGGAACGAGAATGAGTGCCTCCCTGTTTTTTCAGGTAAGCTAGAGCTGTGGTATTGTCCGCGTTTTACCTGGACTGTGCGACCGGACACTTGATCTTCGAAGAATCGAAGGGCCAGAAGAATCGCCCCTAATTCCTTCATATTGATATGCCAGGTCACCTGTTCCTCTCCAGGTGCCTGACACTTCTCTCTTCCCATTGTTGCTCCCCACCCCGACATTGACGCCGGAGAACAACACTAGGTCGGGTTCGAAGGCTGAGGGACACGCCTTCTGAAAGCTTCAGGGATCCAACCACCACCTGAGATGCTCCTTCACCTCGAGGGAAAGTTTGAGAGACAACTCGAGATTTTCCTTGTCTTCCCAGTTGTCTTGCAGGAAGAACTGAAGAGGCCTGAGATGTAGTCTCCCTCAGGAAACAAACTTTTCCAGTGAGGAAATGGTCCCCAGCAGACTCATCCACTCCCTCACCGAACATGTTTCTTTCCCTAGGAAGGCTAGGACTTTCCGTAGCACAGCTGTTGACGTTCGGGACGGAAAAGCCCGAAAAGCCACTTAGTCCATCTGAATCCCCAGATACACGATGGACTGTGTTGGGTCAGGTGTGACTTTTCGAAGTTGACCAGCAGGCCGAGTTCTTTCGTCAGGTTCAAAGTTGCTTGTAGATCCTCCAGACACCTCTCCTCGATGACGCCGAATCAGCCAGTCGTCCAAGTAGAGCGACACACGACGCCTGTCAGATGCAGCCACCTTGCTACATTCCTCATGATGACGGTGAAAATCATGGGAGCTGTGGACAGGCCAAAGCAAAGAGCTCTGAATTGATACACCTTTCCCTTCAAGACGAACCTCAGGAACTTCCTTGACTGAGGATGTATCGGCACGATGGAAGCACGCGTCCTGAAGGTCGAGGGATACCATCCAATCCCCTGGTCTTAAGGCTCCTAGAACAGACTGAGCCGTCTCCATCTTGAAAGTTTCTTTCACGCACGGCGGTTCAGGCTGCTGACATCCAGCACAGGTCTCCAACTTCCTGACTGTTTCGGGACCAGGAACAGCCTGTTGTAGAAGCCCGGGAATCCAGGTCTAAGACCTGTTCTACTGCTCTTGACGAGCATTTGCCGCAGCAGGTCGTACAGGATCTCTTGTTTTCTCTGGACCGCACGACGGAGAGAGGTCCAAGGGCGAAAGGCTTAAGGGAGGGGGAGAAAGGAAAGGGATCTGTATCCTTTCTCTAAAACCGAAAAGGACCAACTGTCTGCCCCTCTCACTTTCCAGGCCTCGGCAAACGCAAAAAGCCTGGCACCCACCGGTATCTGGAGGAGAATCACATCACTTCTTGCCCCTACCTCTAAAGGGCTTTCTCTCGAGAGGTTCTTTCCTCGGGAAGAAGGCTTTGAAGATGATCCGGCACGAAAGGGCTTCTTCATCTTGGGTGACTGCTGACTGGGTTGACGTCGTCGAGGTCACGGAACCGCAGGGCGCCTGGATGACTGAGCCAACAGGTCCTGTGTGGTCTTCTCTGCAAGCTTGCAGCGATGTCCTTACCATCGAAGCCGGGAAAAGATGACTGGAAAGGAGCAAACAACAGTTCTCCTTTCTGTGCCAAGGAGACGGACTTCGTGGCGAAACCGCAGAAGAGTGACCTCTTCTTGAGCACTCCAGTCGCAAAGTCGCGAGGCCAATTCGTCAGAACCATCTCGGACCGCCTTGTCCATGCAAGACAAGATGCTCGAAAGGTCCGACAAAGGAGATCGAGTCCTGACTCCGAGACTTAAGGTCCAAAGCTCCAAGGCACCAGTCAGGAAGTTGAAAACTTCTAGCGTCTTGAAAGAGGCCCTTCAAAAGATGGTCCATCTCCGTAAGAGTCCAGGAACCTTGGCCGTCGACAGATGAGACCTCCTACTCGAATCAACGAGAGGCGAAGTCTCCCTTAGATGAGGAAGGAAGACGTAAGCCTAAGTCTTCTCCGGTCTCATACCACATGGCCGCTTTTACCCGGAGAGTCTTGAAGGGGAAGAGGCGAAAGAAGACTTTCCTTGAGCTGCGGGGAGTCCATCCACAAATGGACTTTCTTGAAGGCCAGCTTAGTGGAAAGCGATTTAGTCATCTTCAGAAATCCCGGGCTTTCCTAGACTTAGTCGAAGTCAGTTGAGAAGGAGAGAGAGGTACTGCCGGCAGAAACTTGTCGGGAAACAATTCCTTCAAAAGCTTGACGAGAATCTGTAGTCCGGACGACGAGGACTGATCCTTAATCTCTTCTTCAGACTCCGAGACCTTGAGTCTATCTCCAACATCGGGCGGGAAGTGCAGAGAGAAGTTGGAGAGAAACACGCCGCAGGGACCTCTGCTTGGAAGAGGAACTGGCGTGCAAAGCAGCAGGAGAACCAGGAACCACACGAGAGACGACAGCAACGGCAGGTGGAGCGTCTTGAAGGGAGTCATGAACGTCCATCGGGCGCCACGTCTGGCAGCATGACGAGCTTCTTGAGCGGCCCAATCGAGCGTCACGTCTGGCAGCATGACGAACGTCAGGATCGTCCCCTTAGAGAGCGCCACGTCTGGCAGCATGACGAACGTCAGGATCGCCCCAGAGCGCCGTCATATGGGAGCCTGACGAGCGTCATCAACAAAAAGGTGAACGTGGCGTCTAGAACGAGAAGGGAGGGAGGACGTCCTGGGGTGACGTCAAGACGGTCCTCCCAACACCCTCGGGGGACGAGTCTAGAGTTCCTTCCACGACGAGCAGGCGAAGCAGACGAAGGTGACGAACGAGGAGCAGGAGAAGGAGAACGCCTAGATCTCTTCACTGGAAGTCTAACATCCTTCCGACGAGTACGGGACCTGGACTCTCTCTCTGCAATGAATGAGGAGAGTTGCTGCTGCATGGAGGCAATAAGGGTCCTCGTTGGTGACGCCTCTCTCTCTGGAGAATTACGTAACCTGGAGGAAGAGGGACGAGGGGACGTCCTAATCCTCTTCTCCTGAGGAGGGAGAGCTCTGTCTCTGGAGCGACTTGGGCGCTCAAACACGTCTTCTTCGGATGACGTCCTGTACTTCTTTTGCGGGGGGAACGCATCCACAAACTCTGGCGAGGAGCACAGAGTAGGAGAGAGAGGACGTGAAGCGTCCTCCTCCCTAAAGCTTCTCTTAAGAGGGCGAGAGTCTACCTGACGGTTCCAACCCTGCGTGGGGAGGACGTGTCAGAAGACGAGAAGCAGTCCTTCAGGACACGAGCACGAGCTCGCGCCTGGGCAGCCTGGGAAACGTCTTCAGGACCTGCCGAAGGGACGCCAGACCGGTGGGGTTCCCGTCACCCTCCTTCGGCTTTGACATGCTCTCTCCCTGAGTCCTGGGAGTCCAGCAGAGGTCCAGGCCTAGAGGCATGATGGGGCGGTCTGACGCGCCCCTCCACTGCACTGGGGCACTAGTCACTTCACAACACTTTTCTTGGAGAGCTGACACCTTAGATTCTAATGCACGAATCGATTCCATCATGGCGGAAAGCATATTAGTCTCCACTGGCACGATCTCAGGGCTGGAGACAAAACCACAGGGTTAGGTTCTAAAGGTACAGGGAGTTAGGGCCGACATCGACACTTCCGCAAAGAGAAGCACTCCTGGAGGAAGACCTCCTCAGTCGATCACGCTCCAACTTCTCACATATTTATCATACGCTCTCCATTCATTTTCAGTCAAAGAAGCACATTCATCACACCTATCATTCAACATGCATATATGCTTCCTACAGTTAGAACATACAGTGTGAGGGTCAAACCAGCTTTTGGCAACCTCACCTTACACTCAGACATCACACACACACGGTAACTAGCAGAGCTAGACCCAGACATAATGATAGTCTAATTCAAATCAAATCAAAACCAAAGAAAAGTCAAAAAGCGTATGCCGATCTACCCGATCCAAAGTCAAAATACCAAAAGACAATCAGATACTTAAGCAAAAAGCAAATCCTATGACGGAGGTGCAGACAACAGGTGTTGACAACACCGGCGACAGAGAAAATCTGAATAGAAAATGGGAATGGTTCTGATATCCGCCTCCCAGCGGCGGGAATGGGTACTAACCACCTGGACCCCCCACTGCGTGTGTCGTAAGTTTTGTGAATTCTGTCGGACTTGGAGAATACAGCTATATATATATCTGACAGATAAGTTTCATGAACAAAACTTCGTCTTCAGAACAAAGATATTGAGTGCATTTCACATCCAGGACAGGCCTCCAGCCCCCGATGACTTGGGAACTAAAGAACAGCCTGTTGTAAAGTGACAGGTGAGATGTCTTCCACTTTTTCTATGGCATTCTTGGAAATCACTGTTCTACTTCTTGGCAAGAGCCAAAGCTCTTTCTGATCCCTGTAGTATGCTGTCAAGGCGATGGGAATACTCGACAGTGGTGGATCTTGCACAAACGGGATCATATAACCTTCCTTATGGACTGTGGATCACCCACTGTTCTGCCCCTCTTCGACTCCATTCTTGCCAAAATAGGTGAGTCTTGCTTCATGTGTGTGAGGGTAAAATTATTACTTGTCCGACTGTCTAGAGGGTGGTTTCTTACTGGCTGTGACTTGTGGATAAATTGGTCAGTCCTTGGTCTGGGTTGCCATCTAGTCTTTCCCCCCCGAAAAGGTTGCTTCTGAAGAGGCGATCCTTTAGCTCCTGTAGGCGGTGTCTCCTTGGTGCGTCATGTCGAGGAACGAATCAACAAGTCGTTGGTAGATTTTTTCTCCAAATCAGAGAGAACCTGCTGAATAACCTGTTCCGGGAATAAATGCGACTTACATAAAGGCAAACATGAGAGCAGACTTCTGGTTAGAAGTGACTCCCTTGGATTTTGAAAGAGCACCAAAGTTCTCTCTTCTTAAGGACGCCCAGAAAAAAAGAGATGCAAGTTCCCTGAGCCATCCCTGACTGCCTTGTCGGCACACGATAATACATCAAGCCAGTCTGTCACTAAGCTATCCTCCAGTGATTGACAATCCTCTATTTTCCTCGCTAATGCAGCAATAGTCCAATCTAAGAAGCTGAAAACTTCTATTACCTTAAAAGGTTCTTAATCAGGTGGTCGAAATCGGGGAAGGAAGAAAATTTCGCAGTGAAAATATTGTCCTTCTGTTAGCTTCCACCAGACCTGAGAAATCCCCTTGGGAGGAGGCAAACACTCCCAAAGAGGGTAAATTCTCCCGACAGAGTAAAATTTATGTCTTCTGTAACTTGGACGGTGGGACTGAAGGCAGCTTTACCAGATTCCTCTTCTTCTCCAGCCACTTCTGTATACTTCATTACAAAAGGCTCTTTTAGCCGACACCAGCAAAAGCACTCGTTTAGGTAGACTCGCCAAATGTACTTTCCTATCCTTAACAAAGGTGGAAGGAGGAGAAGACGGAGGCGCTGGTTCGAATTCCGGATAAGAAGCCAACAAAAAACTTCATCAAGCTGGAGTAAGCTGAAACCGCCTGATTCTTGTTCCGACTGATCCTCTCCATCCGACATTGTCGACTGCTTGGCTTCTACCTCAGTACAAGCCTTAACTTTCTTCAACGACTTAATTAAGTCCTGAAGCTGCCTTAATGGTTCCAGAAAAGCTTCATCTTTGTTGTTCGCATCATCTCCTGATGGTGCGGACGAAGGAGACAACTTTCTTGATGATAACTTGCGAGTCGAATTCTCTCTCTCGTCAGATGGCGAACGAGTCGAAACTCTCCTTGTTCCAGTCGGCGAGGCGTAACTATGCAAGTCCGACACTGATAGATTGAGATTGCTTGCAGACAGCGCCCAAACCTCTACTAGGCAAAAGATACACCGGGTTCTTCCAAAAGCTACACGAGGGTTGAGGAGACTTTTCCCTCCCTCTCTTCACAGGTGATGACAAGCTATCCAATGGCACTGCGCGCCTTTTCAACGGGCGTGACACTGTACTCCACTTTATTTCGCCTGGGATCAGGCGAAGATACTCCGAGTCCGACGACAAACCTACACCAGACACATCTACACCTTTCCAATGGTGTCTATTCACCGTAATCGAGTCGAAATTCACGACTGAGTCGACGACCGCCCGTGGGCAAACCCCTCCAGTCTCCCTTCGATTCACAGTATGTCTTCTCCCAGGTGCTGGGGAGCGGGACAGTGACCTCGGTCTAGGAGACGTGGAGGGACAGACAGCCGCCTCCTCGGATACGACACTAACACTTTTCACTTCACTAGACTTTACAAATTCACGAAACAATGTACCTAAATCCATGACAGACTTAGCAAGCAGCTCAAATTTCCTATCCATCTTATTTTCTAATTGGGCAATGGTGAAACCGGAATCAGAAGCATGGGGGAACCTGAGCCGGAGTAAGATGTAATGAAGTAAGAGGACTAACAATAGGAGAGACGTTAGACAAAATAGAGAGAAGACAAAGGGCTTCTTTGCCTCTAACGGCAAAGGAGTAGACTCTAATCTAGCCCTACTACCTGCCCTAATGGCTGCCTTTCTTTTCCTATCTTTCTCCATTTTATCAAGGTGAGATAAAAAATCTCTTCCATCCTTGATCATCCAGATCTTTACATTCACTACATGTACGCTCTTTAGTACACTTTGCTCCCTACATTTTACGCACTTTGAGTGTGGATCATAACATAATTTGGCTAATCTAGTTTTGCAGCCTTCGCTGCAAAACCTAACAGATGAACCTGAATCTGACATAACTTTACAGCTAATCAGATAAATAAAGAAAACAGCTATGCCCCTCAGACACAAAAACAACCAAGAAAATTGTACTTCACCAAATCGGATGTCAAACAAAATGGCGAACAGTTGACTGCAGCGAAAATCCACAGGTGTTTAACCGTGGGCGGCAGGAAACGAATGTCATCATAAAGCACAGTAGTACTGAGGATCCCCGAAAGTGGGCGGGTCGTGTCACCTCCACGTCAGCAGCAAAATTAGCGCCGAGAATTTGGGATTTCGACTGCCGTTAAGGTAAGAAGCGATAGCTATGTAATTGTTCGGTAAGTTTCATGTGTGAAATTTAGCAATAGTCAAAATAATCCAGGGAGCTAGAATAACAGTGCTGAACCTGGGGCATCATGACTGCAAACAAGGATTTTTAAAGAAAACTAAATTTCCAAAATCCTACAAAACTTCTGAAACTTATACCAAACCAATAATTAAGTTGCAGCATTTTCTCATAGGCCCACAGTTCCATGAGACAACATTCCTGATACATACTCCATGCTTACCCACAACGCACTTGGACAAACACAATCCAATTGGGAGCTCCAATTCCATGACTGTTAACTATACCAAAGAACTTAAAAAAAATAAAGTATGTAACAACATGTCATACCAAACTTCAGTAACAGTAAATTCACAAAAGAAACGAGCATCTGTATTATACTAAGCATGTAGGGAGACTTGAGATCATAATATAAATGCTCTGACCTCAAGCAATACTTTGAAGTAAAATAACCTCTTCTTTTCCAGTGGACATAGCTATTATTTCACAAAAGTGTAGCAACAACCAAAACCCAGCTCTTGTTAGCAAGAACTTGGTAGCCTACATTCACTGCAAAGAATCTCCAACCAAAGATTGTGATGGTAAAAGTACAAATGTTATGGTCAACATTTGAGAGAACTGGATATGTGGGCACCAACTGGTATCACACAACTAGGATGATAATGATAATGAGGATGACTCACCTGCCACAAAGTGTGACAGTACTTTAGCAATTATGCAACATGTTCCAGTAAAATTTAACTTTAAGCCATTATTGCTTTAATGAGTTCTTGGAAAGTTTCTGACATTCGCTCTGTTTAAAAGTAGTTTAGAGATAGCAGACCCCACCCTTATATCCTACAATTTGGGGAACCAGAGTAGTAATGTGAGGTTTTTGGGTTGGGGGAAAAACACAAAACGAATAAAATACAAAGATCAATTTAACCTAGCCCAAACTTCAAGGTAGTATATATTCCAGTAAAATTTAACTTAAAACCATTATTGCTTAATGTTCCATTTTTAAGTTTCTGATATTCGTACTGTTACAGAGACAGTGGACGGACTGGAGTGGGAAAATGACATTATGATAAAATAAAGTTTAATATATACTTACCAAGTAACTACATAGCTATTAGTTTCACTTGACAGCGGCAGTTCAAAATTTGAAATTCACGGCAACATGCTATTGTTTTAGTATAGGTAACTAGACCACACCCACTTTCGAGGAAGAATAGGTACAACAGTGCTGAAGAGCTCAATTCGTTTGTGCCCTATGTCCATGAGAGGGGAATTGGGAGAGCTTCGATCGTGTAGTTACTTGGTAAGTATATGTAAAACTTTATTTTATCATAAAAATGTAATTTTTATATAAGTAACTTACCAAGTAACTACACGCTGAATCCCACATTGATAGATGGGATGCATGGACATGTTCTACCCAAAAACACTCAGTAAAGGAGATGAATTTGAAATAGAAAGATAGCCAGCATTGGTGTAATGCTTGTTGTAACCTTACCTGGTGAGAGAGTTGCAGCAGGAAGATTGCCTCTGGTTGGTGCTCATCTCAACCTGTACTAACGCGACAGTAAAGCCGAGAGTCATCTCTGCTTCAGCAGAAGAACCTTGCAGTCGAGGAGTACTCCCAAGACTGACAAGGTCTTACAAAAAGAATGCCCTTGCCCTGTCCATAGTACAATGAACACAATCAGAAATTTGTTACCCCACAATATTAAAAACAAAACCATCACCCAACCATTAAAAAACAATGACTGGCTGGTACTCCTGGTACAAGTACCACCAGGCTTCCTAAAGCTTGGCATCCTTTAACAACTCGAGGAAATACAGGATTGAAGGGAATATCCCCTATCCTTCTTCCCCTAATACCATGCCAGCCACAGCCAATGGACCTAACATACTAAAGTTATTATAGATTGTCTCCACATCACGCAAATAATGTTAGGCGAACACTGATTTTGTCTTCCAGTAGGTTGACTGGAGAATCTTGTAGAGTGGCAAGTTTTTAAAACCAACGAAGTGGCAACTGCTCTAATCTCATGAGCTTTGACTTTAAAAACAGGAAGACTGTCTTCTTGAATTTTCGAGTGTGATTCTGAAATAAAACTCTTTAAAAGAAGGGTAAGGCATTCTTAGATAATGGCCATGAGGGGTTCTTCACCTAACACCATAGATTCTGAGAAAGACCTCTAATCACTTTGGTCCTATCCTAGTAGTACTTAAGTGCTCTAACTGAGCAAAGAGCTCTCTCCTGGCCTGCTGGTCCCAGGATATTTAACAAACTCTTGATCATGAATGAACGAGGCCAGGGGCTGGATGGGGTTTCGTTCTTTGCCAGGAATCCAAGTGTGAATGAACAGACCGCATCTCCCTGTGAAAAGCCCACTAGCTTACTGAAGACACGTAATTCGCTGATCCTCTTTTCCGTACCTAAAGCAACTAAAAAGAGAGTCTTCCTGATAAAATTCCTCAATGATAAAGAGTGAAGGTGCTGTATTGGAGGGCCAGAGACCATTTGAGGATGACATCTAAATTCCAGGCGACTGACATAAACTTCTCTTGCTTGGAAGTGTCTAGGTACTTAATTAGATCGCTTATGTCTTGATTAGCAGGCAAATTGAGACCTCGATGGCTGAACACAAAGTTTAGCATAGACCTATAACCTCTGATTGTGGAGGCGGCCAAGCCTCGAGACGACCTCAGAAACATAAAAAATCAGCAATCTGTGCTACAGGGGTTTAAGAAGATGATACACAATGTCTTCTGCACCAGTCACGAAAGACTATCCACTTCGCTTGGTAGACATTAGTGGAAGACTGACATCTGCACTGGGCAATTGCTTCTGCAGCTTTTCTTGAAAATCCCTTTGCTCTGGCACACTCCCTGACAGTCTGAAGCCTGCCAGAGTGACAGCAGATAATCCTAGATGGAAGCAATGGAAGTGAAGCTGCTTTAGAAGGCTTCTCTTCTGAGTAGAAGTCTGGGGAAGTCTATTCAGAGACTTGAGAAGGTCCAGGAACCACTCATTCTGAGGCCACAATTGAGCTACAAGCATCATGGATACACTGGTGTGGGTCATGAACTTGTTTAGGACTTTTCTCACCGTGCTGAATGGTGGGAAGACATAGACATCCAAGTCCTACCAGTCCTGGAGCATTGCATCTGTCGCCCATGCCCGAGGGTCCGGGGCTGGGGAACAGTAGACGGGGAGGCGTTGGTTCTTTAACGTTGCTTTCCCCACCGTTTCCACAGGTCAGTGCACACCTGTGGATTCAGTGTCCATTCTATCAGTAGGAGCTGTTTGCAGCGACTTACCTAGTCCACAAGAACGTTTAACTTTCCCTGGATGAAACGAGTTATTATCCTGGTGCAGTTGTTCTCTGCCCAAAGAAGAAAATCCTTGGCTGCTTCGTAAAGGGCCACTTCGTAAAGAGAGAAGGAGTGTTTCCCTCCCTGATTTTTGATAAAGGCCAATGCGACCGTGTTGTCCAAGTGAACTGTGACTGTCTTGTCATATGTCTTGTCGCAAAATGCTGAAGGGCCAAGTGAATTGTCTTCAGTTCCCTTACATTTAAATGTAGTCTCTTTTCTTCTAATGACCATTTCCTGGAAATCTCCATGTCATTGAAAAGGGTCCCCAAACCCAGATCCGACACGTCTGAGTACGTTAGGTTGGGGCATACCGGGTGCAATGACTTTTCTACTAAGAATCTCTCCTTTGCAAGCCACCACTGAAGATCCTCCTTGATCTTGGGAGTGATATGGAAAATGAAGGAGTCTGGGATTGTCTTCCTCTGCCAACTGGCCTTCAGGAAAAATTGCAGGACTCGTGTGTAATCTTCCTAAAGGCATAAACTTCTCAATGGATGAGAGTGCCCAGCACTCATCCACTCACTGGCTGTGAACGATGGGCGAGATATGAAGTTCCTTACTTTCTTCAGCCAGTCTTGAATCCTTTTGTGGGACAGAAAAGCCCAAAAAGTCAGAGCATCGATCCTCATCCCAAAATAGAGAATCAACTGTGTCGCAGTAAATTTCTAACACTAATTAAAAGACCCAACTGTACTGGGTTAGCAGAAGAGTCTTTTGAAGGTCCTCCGTGCATCTTGTCTTCGATGGGGAGTGTAGTAGCCAGTCATCTAGATATAAACAGACGTTGATCCCCATGAGATGGAGCCATCTTGCTACAGGGGCAAGAACAAGGGTGAATACTTGCTGAGCTGTAGAGAGGCCAAAACAGAGAGCCCTGAACTGAAGGACCCTGCCCTGGAGTACGAACTGCAGATACTTCCTGGAGTCCGGATGTATGCATCCTCCATGTCGATTGTTACCATCCAGTCTCCCTGATGAATGGGTGACAGGACTGAGCAGTTCGTTTCCATTTTGATTTGGTGGTCTGCACAAAAAAAGTTCAATGCACTGACGTCCAGGACAGGTCTCCAGCCTCCTGATGCCTTGGGGACGATGAACAGATGGTTGTAAAATCCCTCTGTACTTACGTCTACGACCACCTCCAAAGCTCTTTTCCTGAGTAGGGACGATACTTCTTCCTTCAGAGCCAAAAACCTCTCTGAGCATTCCAAGTAGGCTGTTAAGCGGATGGTCTCGTCACTTGCAAGGTTACTTCAGATGGAGCTGTAGATCAGGAAGATCTATTTTCATCGCACAAAGAAGCAGACACACGACTCCTAACACATGTTGCACATGCATCACAGGAATATCCTTGTGTAGTGGTGTGGTCTCCAGACACTGACGTTGCGGTTCTCTGCATACATTTTTGTCACAAGTTGGAAGCAAAGCAAAAGTTTTGGTTTCACACGGGGTAAAAGATAAGGCACAATTCATACCAGCTCACTCCATAGCTGGAACACTAGGTGATCAACTATGCAAAATGTTGCCTGCAGTACACACAACAACTGGGTGTGATTCAACCAGCAGTCTGGTAAAAATTGGCAAACTAAAGCCATGGAAACTTGTCAGGAAGGATCCACAAAAGTTCAGACACCTCACCAACTTTGGTACTGTGATGGAGATAATACCTCAAACACAGCTGAAAACCGTGGAGCTTCTGATACCTATTCTCTATGATCCTGCTGCTACTGTAGGTGATGTGGATGGTGTAAGATAAAAGCTCTTCTGTCTTAAACAGGCCCAGAACGAACTCTTCCGCCAACTTCTGATTGTCTTTTGCAACACACCAAATGTGCAAATAATCAGACCCCTAATATGGAAGCATGCTCTAGAAGCCCAACCTAATATTCCTTCCTTAATTGAAAATGGCTGGCATCATGACAAAGATGGGCAGCTCACTCCCACACTCATGACACAATCACCTGCTCCTGAAGCAATCCTGGAACTTATATCATGTGGATGCAAAAAAGCAAAATGTCAGCGTAACTGTAGTTGTTCCAGGCAAAGCATGGCATGTACAGAAGCCTGTGAGTGTACAGGAGGTGAGGACTGCCTGAATCCTCATAATGTCGGCCATGCAGACCCAGATGAGTCTGATATCACAGACGACTCAGACTTGGACATGTGAATACAGTATATGAAAAGGTTATGTTAGTGAAGCTTTACCTATGGTTGTTCTATGAGTAGTAAACTGTACATCTTATTATCTTAAAACTATTAGAGAAAATTAATATATCTTCTGCGGATGTTAAACGTGCTAAGAGAAAGCCAGGCACACAGATATTGTCATATTATGCCTGATGGGGACCTATGGAGCCTGCTTTGCCTGTATCTTCCTAAAGTTGGATGTAGGCATAAGTACATCTGAGTTCTGTTTTGGTAAATACACTAAGCTGTGGTTATCAAGTAATGATATAAGCATATGTCAACACAAGCTGCAGATTAAACATTTATTCAATTTGAATACTTAGTACTATTTTGTAACCTGACTGTAAATCTGGATATCTGTTTGACTGATAACGTTGATATGTCAGAAGTGACACTCACTCAGGGTGAAAATCTAGAGATAACCACAAATCATGAGTCATAATATAATTTGATACTTACCTCTATCAACCAGTTATTTGACAATACATTAACTATATGGTCAGTGATCTTCCAGTGTTTTAATTTTTGAGGAGTCTATTTGTTTTGATTTGTGTTTTGCTAACATTGTAGTATAAGAGCAGTAAAATGTTCCTTTTTATTTCATTTGTACATTTATTTATTTTTGGTTTATTTAATATATTACAGTTTTACTATCAGTGAGTAACACATGCATTTGTTAGTACAGACAGCAAATCAAAGGCAGTGTTTTCTGTTGTGACTCTGCAAACCTTTATGTTGTTTGCCTGATGATGCTGAGAAAAAGGAAAGGATATTTGCTCAAAGTGCCCAGGTATTTATAAATGATAAATAATGAATGGTGTAATAACAATTTCACTTAGTCTGTATCTGCACCTGCTCGTACTCTGAAAACGCAATATTCCAAAACTAATGGTCAATCAGGATAATAGAATACAACATTAAGTTACATGAGCTAAGGAGTGCATATGTCATATATAAATTTGTATTTTGCTAACATTCTGGAATGTATGCAGTAGGTATACTCAAATTTTGTATAATATATAAGTTTTGTTATTAACAAATAATAATGTGTGTACTGTATTTGTCAATATATATATGTCATGATCTGCATACTAGACTATATTTTTGCATGCCTTTGCAAACTTTAAATTTGTTCGCCTCAAGAGGTTGACATGTGAATAGGGTACTTGCTAAAAGTAAAATACAAAGGGTAATCACAAATGATAAATCACAGGAGTATAATTTGATATCTGTCTGTATGAATCAGTCATTTGAATGTGTGGTAACGTGATCATCCATTAGGTTAAAGAAGTCCGTTATCAACATCTTTAATTCCCCATATGTACATGGGTAAAACACTATATAAAAATCTTGATAATACCTTTTTTTTCAACAAAACAAACAATTTTTAAGGTTAAGATATTGATATTTTTTTAAATAAAAGATTTTGTCCTGATTTATTTGCTTTGTTTTACTATTAGCAGTCTCTGAACAACAGAGGTACATTGTATAATTTTTCCACAAGCACAAAATCTTGTTTTTCGAAAGAGGTACAAAAGTCTGACTTTGCCATGCCTTGCTGCCACCTTAGAAGCCTACATACATCCTACATAAGTTACCAAGGGACACATCTACCAGTATAGCCAAAATGTTGCTTTCTGTAAGGGGGTTGCTACGACCATCAAAAAAGCCAGCCTGGGTCCCAGGGCTATATGCTTTAATGTGTCTTTTGAAAGATCTGAGATTCATTTTATTAACAAGCAGTTATAGAGATTGTTAACCCCACCCATATATTCTACGATATGGGGGACCACAGTGAGATAGCAGGGTTTTTGGGAGGGGGAAAGCATAAAATAACACAATGATCAATTTAACCTAACCTAACCTAGGGGGGAGTGTACTTCCCTAGCTGGAGCTTCATCCCTGGATCATCTACTACCTAACCTAACCTAAAATGCTGGGTCATCGCCTAAACAGCCCACCTAACCTAACCTAGATGGGAGGACTTTGCCCTACTGGAACCCAACATAACCTTACCAAGGAGGCACCATCCTTATGTATAGCCAGAGGCGCTTCACCCCCTGGACCCTTCGACTAACTTAACCTAGGTTAGCTAACCTTAATTCCACCACCTAACCTAACCAAAGACACTGCAAAGGAACAATAACATGGTTGTAAGCTATCTAACCACCCCTAACCTAACCTAACTTGGGCACCAGGTCCTTACCCTAACGCATGATATCAATTTCAAAAATATTCCATAAACTTACTTTAACCTGAATCAGAAATACCAGTACAACTGATATTTTAAGACTGGCCAACATCTTCCCTAAATGTCGAAAGCCATTAGGTGTCAGACTGTAAAGGATTAACCTGTGTTTCACAAACTAAATTAGCTTCCACGGTTTCAAACTAAATTAGCTTCCACGGTTTTAGGTGAGAACCTTCTAAGAAGGAATTGCATTACCAGCTCGTCTTTGCCTTCATAAGTTTTACTACAGCACTACAATATCATATGTGCCATTCTTCCCTGAAATCCAAGGAAAAATTGTTAATGAAACACTGCAAACCATTAGGTAATACACAATGTTCCAGGGATAAACAAAAGCATCTGTGTGAGGAGGACAAAATTTAGCATGAAATTTAGCAATTAAGCCAAAATAGTCCTGGGAGCAAGAACACAACAGAACCAAAGGTGCCATGACTGTGAACTGAAGCAAGCTTTTTCAAGTAACGCCCGATTGTCGAAATTCCGCACATTTTGTTAAACTCACAACAAAACAGCCAATCACATTTCACAGTTTTCAGTGAAAATAACAAGTGTTCCAGATACATAACCTATCCTTATCCATCTGATCAGGATCTCCACTCCAGTGAGTGTTAACATAACTCATACAAAATTCAAATAGGTAAGAACATTCAAAGGAAAAAATTTGGTAAACAGTAAATTTGTGGCAGATATAATCATAACTTTCATACTAAGTTTGTTAATGAAACTTAAGATTACAACATAAAACCTACAACCAAGAGTAATAGGTTCAATATACATCTCCACTATCACCACAAACTATTATTAACTTCCATTAAACAGATGATGAGACTTTAAAAAAAAGTTTTAAATCCACTGCATAATCAGACCATAATTCAATGGGAATATGAAAAAGTATATGTAATCAGTATGTGCTATTGCATAACTTTATAAAACCAAGGACAATCGAATTACATTAGGTTAGAACTTTACTTCTAATTAGCCTCTTTTGAGAATATTTACACATGTAAAAACTAACGTATACTGGGAAGTCCATGGTAATCCTAAGATAGAACTCTGCACGAAGATATTGTTTATTAATGACTTTTTTGACTGAACAATATAGCAAAGGGTGTATATACTGCAGTACTTTATAGGTGTGATAGTTTGTAAAGTTGTTATAATTACCAAGAAAACTGACAATAAAGTAAGAATCCATAATGGATGCTCTTCAAGTTTTCCTAAATAAATAAACCTTGGTAATTGCAACAAACACAGTTCTAATCTCACAGCCTATATTATTAAACCAGTGGCAAAAATAAAAAAGCAAAATCTGTTGCCAAGTCAGAGCCTATTGTTACATTCATGCTATTCATAATTACTAAAAATTTGTATTTACTAGCAAATAATTTTGCTTTGTTTGCAATTAAACACTTGAATTTAATTCAAAGGTTCTGGGCTATATGTATTCCCTCTTAAACCTGCATTGTAGACAGTTCTGGCAACCCCATTCATTTCTTGCCTAACCTAGCTTGGCATATTAGGCTATTACACTTACTCCCCGTGATTCAAGTGGAAATTTCACCATTAAATAAAACATTCAACAAAATGCCCGTGTAATGAAATGAGTATAGGACCTTTGATTAAACACAAAGGGGCGGAAGGGGGATGGGCAAGACAATGAATTAAGAGTGCGGCCTAAGAACCACAAAGATTAGGCTAGCCTAACTGACCCAATTATTTAATAACTGTTCAATCTAAAACCTTCCTGGTGGCTGAAATATTTTTTATGTTCCCAATTGGGTAGCACAATTGCTTACCTTGCAAATGATTGGGGGTAATGTAACTTCCAATCTTCGACTGAATTATGCTACAAATAGTTAACAGAATCCTCCATTTTTTCTTAGGAAAGTCAACAATTTCTTGCAGCAAAAAGTTCTTACCCAATCTAGGCTTAATGGTCATTTGCTTGTTTAACCTGTGTTAAATTAAAATAAGTTGCAATTACTAACCGTATAGCATTTAATCTTGGCTGACAAAGACAATAGGCTTAGGCTATGCACCACATAAAACAGGGTTGCCATCGAAAATTTTGTTTCCGCTCCACAGAGGCCCAAAAAAGCTAGATTTGGAATTCAACCCGGTTTTACACGCTCAAGTCTCAAAATGCATAAGAATAATCCATTGCTTACCTTTATCAGAGTATCAAAATAACAACTCTTCGTGGTCTTCGTCGTCATCAGATGTGTCCGCTGGATGGGATGTGGTTGCTGTGCCGTATGCTTCTTTGGTGCCAATCGTATTCAAAAGTGTTCGGTAGAACTCCATAACTTGAACAAGTTCTGCCTTTCGGCCTTATCCTGTTTCTCATCTTAGTTTTCACAACATTTATCTGACTAAAAATTCTTTCTACCTACGCATTAGCACCAAAACATATAAGCAAATTGTCGTGAATTTTTCGACATGCCTGGTGACCCGGATGGTATGGGGGAGGGATGGTCAGGCCTGAAAGGCACTACCAGCAAACACAGAAGCGAAGGTCCATCAAGATCAGGCAGGGTTTTGCAATTTTATTTAAAAATAGACTAATTTAAATTCAACATACATGAAAATTGAAACTTAAGCACACCCTTGAAGACCATGCGGTCGGTACTAGACACAAAGCTGAAGGCTTTACAAAACCCTTAAAACTCAGAAAAACGTGCTTCTAAAAGCTACAATTTTATACAAAACTTATTTCCGAACAATTAGGCTACACTTTAACCAAATATTAATTGCATCAAGCCTCGGATGGCAAAAATATGAAAGGATCAACTATACCAGTTATCGCTCTTTGCAACTAAGGCCGGCCCACTGCTTACGTCACGACCACTCTGAAGCTGATTGGTTGGCGATGGTTTCGGAAAATAGGTCAATCTGTGGTTCTCTTCATCTTCATTAATTTAGCTATGGTTGTTTTACTGAGGTAAATTAAGTTCTGCTGATTATCAAAAGGAAACGTTATATCATCCCTTGAAATAAAATCATAATACACACCTCCCTAGAAATAACAGGAAAAAAATAGGAAAATATGCAAGAAATCAGCAGTGTTCCGCGATGTTACAATGTAGTTTATCGTAACTGAGGTTCACCTGACCATGGAGATGACACAGGGAATGTCTACGTTCGAATCGGTGCACTTGAATTACAGGGCAATGATGATTACCGTCTGATATTATCAAGCATGAATGTCTTTTCCTGTAATACTACAGTGTAATATGAATATAAGAAGGCCCATAAAACGCTATTTAAACGTTGAAACCATATATTTCGGGCACTTGCTTCTGTGCCCCTGTTCACTGGTAGAATATGGACAGAGAAATGTTACAAGGGTATATATACAAAACACCACTCTAAATTTAAACACAAAGACTGTCTCGGAGGAGCTATGCAGACTGGTATTTCATACTGATTTTAGGAAATTTTACTACATTTTAATAATTATAAAATATATTTAATTGGACTCGTTCACACATTCGGTGGGATGACAAGCAGTGACTGCACTACAAAACCAGGGCAGGACACCAACTTAGGTTCAACGTTGGCATATTTATTTCTGTTCTTAAAACATATTCGTTATGAATAAAATTTCACTCGAAAATATATCATTATATTTTATTAACCCCCCTGCGCCTTTTATAAATGATTTTTTACATTGTTGAATCTAATTCTGTGAAAAAGAACCAGTCTCGTGTCACTGGAGTTTACTCGCAAACTGACAATCCACTGATTATGGGAACCGCAGACGACAAGGGCTTCTTCCACTATGGGCTACATTCTTTCTGTATGTCTATGAACCTTCATAATTGACTTATTAATCGTCTGTATGAAGGTAAGACAAGTTTTGTTCACCCTTCAATAAATCTTAGATATAAGACTGATGTACATTATTGTTCACTTAGTCATTTTTTAATAATTGAAAGTTGTCTTGGCAACTACTGTAAAGTCCCCGCTCAGCAGGTTTTCTGTGGTGAACCTCCCGTTTTCTGCGGTGCCTTTCCCACAAGCCTAGGTCACGCTAAATAGCCACATTTTTATCTATGTAAATATGTATCTATTACTGATTTATTTATGCCTGTTTTCGTTGTACGTGTGTCAGAACATTATTGTGTCAATTCTTGTAATTTTACTTTTCATGCCATTTGTATTTACCTGTCCTGTGTCACATTGAGAACAATTGACCTCGGGTCACCTGTATCCTATTGTATGCCTTTGTATGATGTCCGCACCCCGCTTTATAAGGTGACCTGCTTTCCCAATAAACCCGCAGTACTTGTCCACCTGCTCATTATTTTGCACCTCTTACAGTGGTGACCTCCCGGAGTGGTTCCCGAAGCCATTAGTGGACTCATACGGCGACCTAGTCTTGGCTTCATGAACTACCCCACGCCCCTAACGGCCTAAATATGGCGCTCTAACAAAGCGTTCAGGCGTGCCGACTCTCGTCGGCAGATCACCAGCGTCATTAGCAGACCCACACGGCGCGCTCCCACGCGCGTATTGACGCGAGTATAACCCACTCCAAGTAATAAGAGTGCAGTGGTGAGTATGGACACAGACATTCCCTCCCACATACAAATAACTGCAAACTTCGAGGACTCAGATATCTCCCTCACGCACAACCCGCCTGCGCCCTCCCCCACGCCGAGGCTCACGTGCTCCTCCATGCCGATACCCGCTCCCCGCACGCTGCACACCCTGATGGACCAAACAAGGCCCGCCCTCACCATAAAGCTGCCACCCTGCACACACAGCAACCCGTCATCATGGCTCTACAGGGTCAAGGGGCAGTTCAGGCTAGCGGACTCACCGACGAGGTGCTGCAGGCAGACACCGTGATCAACGTCCTCCCCGAAGAGGTCTACAGGAAGCTTGCCCCGTGGGTGTCTGCCACAGGTCCCGTCACCTACGAAAAGCTGAAGGCTTCGCTTGTCGAGACCTGCTCCCTGCAAGTCTCCGAGAGGGCCGCCTGCGCCCTTGACCTCATAAACAACCTCCGACAAGACCAGAACCTCCGGGAGACTTGGAGTGTGATCCAGGACCTCCTCATCCTGCCTGGGATGGACGCCAGCAGCAGGCAGTCGGTGATAAGCCTGTCAAGGGAGATATTCCTCCATCAGCTCCTCCAAGAGGTTCGGACCTGATCAGGACGGCGCAGCAGCTCACAGACGCCATGAGGGCAGCGAAGCAGGCATCCACGCCCGCACACCCCATCAACTCCCTCCAGCCGGAGGAAAGAGCAGAGGAGGAGATCAGTGCTGTCACCAGGAGGCGGCCAACCTACCACCACAAGAAGCAACAACCGGGGCCTTGCTACTACCACCAGCAGTATGACAAGGATGCCCGGAACTGTCAACCCCCCTGCTCCTTCGCCCATCCAAAAAATGGGGGAGGCGGCAGCCAACAGCACAGGCCGCCTTGGCAGCAGAGGAACCCAGGAGCCCAAAACCAGTAGGGTTTTACGTCCGCGACACCATCTCCAGCAGGATGATGCTGGTCGACTCTAGAGCCATACATTCAGTGTTCCCGCCATCCAGAGAGGACCGCAAATGCCTGCCGGACCTGGCTGCCTCCCTGACAGCCGCCAACGGGTCCCCCATCCTCTCCTATGGCACCAAGCTCCTGTCGATCTCCATCCTTGGCCAGAGGCACAGTTGGAACTTCATAGTTGCAGACGTGAGGACCCCAATCCTGGGCGCAGACTTCCTCACCCACTTCTACCTAATCTAATTCCTAATGACAAGGCTAATAACTCTAATTTGGATATCGTCAACAGTTGTTGTTTCCTAGGGGTTACTCTCATTTTGCTAGTCAACAGGTTAGTTTCTCCCTTACTTCCCCTGACATAGGCTACCGCCCCATATGCCTTACTTGAGGCATCAGTAAAGACATGAATTTCTGATTCGCTTATCAAAATTCCTCACTTAAATTTTAACTTATGCACGTTGACAAACTCTTCCAAGTTTTTCATAGCCTCTGTCTGTTCACCTAAACTCTTCCAAGTTTTTCATAGCCTCTGTCTGTTTATGTGTCCAGACTGACCAACCCTACCAGATCAAAATCTGATACTAACAAGGAAAGGACCCTACATTTCGTGGGAACCCAGTTACTAGGCAATGCTCTCACCCCTTTGAAGGGTTTCAAGCACATCTGATCACTACTCCTATCCCAAACATCCCTAACACAGAAATCTCAGTAGGCTCCTTAACTCGTACCTGTTGATCAAAGGCTAGGCTATTACTCGCCCACCCTCTCACTGGCATGTTAGCTTCATCCAAAAGCTGTTTAACAGTTAAATAATTATCCTGCATTTCTCCCTCTGTAGCATACTGTAGGTGGCAATATAATTGTCAACATAAAACGATTTTATTAACTCTGCCCTCCCGGCTACCCTAAAATGAGTCTGAAGGACTTGAATGAGAAAAGGACTGGTTGTAATTCCAAATACCACGACCCTGAAAGCAAAGCTAGCCACTTGTGATAGCGCCTTGTACCACAGGAATCGAGCATATTTGGTGTCCCGTGGATCAAGGAGAGCTCGATGGAAGGCTTCAGATATGTCAGCGGTTAGTGCATAGGGATTTACTCTAAACTTTAACAAGAGATCGTATAATAACTCAACTAAACTAGGACCTGGATACAAGCAATCATTCGAGGGGATTCTTCCCTTCGACTTAGAGGAGGCATTAAACACAATCCTAAGGGGGGGAAGTAGAGCTCTCTTTCTTAACACCAAAATGAGGCATGTAGCAGCCTTCTACTCTTGAGTTGGGGACTTCCTCTATAAACCCAGCTTCGAGATAAGTCTGAAGGACTTGCTCGTAAGCGGTTCGGTAACTAGGATCTCCATCAAATCTCATTTCTAAAGCATTTAATTGTGCATTGGCATTATGGTAATTGACACTCGGACGTTGTTCATTGCAAAAGGGGAGACTTACTCGATAACCCTGATCAGTTCGTACTACACTGTCTTTTACTTTCTGGATGGCTACGTTCTCCGATGTGGAAAACTGCTCTTTGGGACTGATACCAATCGTATCAAGTCACCACCATCCATCGACATCATGGGTCGGTTCTACTGTTCAGCAGACACTCAAGGCTTTCACGGAAGTTGTGGCAGACACGCAAGGCTTTCACAGAAGTTGTGTCAGCTCCGTCAAGTGCCCACTGAGGGACCTTCCCATAAGGGGATATATACCCCTTGATGAGTCACGAAAAGACTGACCCCATCACACTTGTCCATAACACATACAGACACAAGAATTAGGACCGGACAAGGAATATGGCTTTAGATCACCACGAGCTAGCATACTAGCTACCTGTGCCTACTACTCAATTCTTCTTTTTTTCCATCTGTTGGCCTCTCCCACTAGCCAACACTCACTGCTATCATACTTTTATCATCATCTGATGGGTACCTTAGGGTTCAAAGAGGCTGCAACCTTGCCTGTTATATCTTTTCATTTCAAAAATCACCCCCACCAAAATCACTTTCATGCATCATAATAGTTTTCATCCAACCTACCCATCTCACAGACTCATCATCAACATAGAGTTACGGGCTGCTCTAGGAGCAAGAGCCCGTGCTGGTACAAGGCCAGCTAAATCTAAAACAACAACAACAATAACAAATAAATCAGTTAGTACCCAGTTCTGTCTCTTTGACCTCACAAGCTAATAGTTTTAAAGTAAAGCTAAATTTTCCCTCTAGCAGCTAGATCCATAATTTTCCCGGCTAGATTTAAACAAAAAGAGCCAGATATAGCGGGAAAACCGCCAGAATGGCAACAGCGCATAAAAAGTCGCAGGGTTGCTTTCCGCTGTCATTTTACAGGTAACAGGTGTGCCAAGTTTATCATTACAATTTTCTTTCTAAAAGTGTGCGCAGCATGCGTGTGAGTGCGTGCGCACACGCGTGAACAACGATTATAAATTGTTTCAATGCAATATTTTGTTAGTCATGGAATATGGCGGACTTGGTATAAAACAGTTTATAGTTGTCTTAATTGGTCACTGGAATTTCTGGAAACGACAAAGGAAACGTAGGCTACACAATGGTTCTGAACTTAAACGAATATTATTAGGTAAATATAAATAGAAATCAATATTATACAAATACATTAGGCCTATATATACATTATTTATGTATTCATATATCTATTTATTTATTTATGTGGGGTGCAGTACTTATTTTTACAGGTTTACGATAACATACACGCGTTTTCTTTCAAGAAACGAGATACTTTCAAAGAAAACTGGTTTAGCCATGAAATTTCCCTCTCACGAACTTGTGAAAGCTAGTATTTCTATGTACCATTGATATACACGCAAGTTCACATACCATTATATTTCTAAAAGAAGAGCGGAATAAATAAACAGAACTAACGTAAAGGAAAGAGAATAACAAAAGAATGGAGAGAGAAATAACGATAATCCGTTGGTCTTAAAGCATCGTAATCTGGGACTAGGCCCCTACCGTGTTTTAACAATTGATAATTGGCGAAATTCAAGTGCTCATCGAAAAGTGAGCGCGATTTTCAGTTACGGTAGACTTCTCTTTATCTATCTATCTTTCTTTATTGTTACCCGGTTCGAGGTTACATCGGCACACCGTAGAAAAACAGACATCTCTAAAAGAAAACTATTGTGCCGGCTTTGTTTGTCCGTCCGCATTTTATGCTGTCCGCACTTTTTTTCTGTCCGCCCTCACATCTTAAAAACTACTGAGGCTAGAGGGCTGCAAATTGGTATGTTGATCAACCACCCTCCAATCATCAAACATGCTAAACTGCAGACCTCTAGCATCAGTAGATTTTGTTTTATTTAAGGTTAAAGTTAATCGTGCTTCTGGCAACAATATACGATAGGCCACCACCGGGCCATGGTTAAAGTTTCATAGGCCGCAGCTCATACAGCATTATACCGAAAGCACCGAAAGATAGATCTATTTTCGGTGGCCTTGATTATCCGCTGTAGTGGCTGTACAGAAAACTCGATTGCTCCGAAGAAACTTTCGGCGTATTTTTACTTGTTTTTATTTCCTTTACTTTGTATTTTTAAATACTTTTGCCGCATTTAGTAACAGAGAAAAGAGAATGGGTTCTTGTACGTATGCCTCTACACACTGATTTTACCTCACACCAGCCTCGCCCACTCATAATGTCTTATCAGTGTCAACAAATTAATATACCGAAACTCGAATTCAGAGCCACAAGATGGTTACAGGGTTTTCAGGGTTTATGGTCAATAAATTGCTTTATGTGATAAAAGGCGGAAACGTATTTAAAAAAAACGTTAGAAGCCCGGGCTCACATACGACATGTACACTAATAACACGTGATTTTTTAAAATTTAAATCAATCTTTTTGCAACATTTTATACATCGATATACTGTACACATGGCTTCTAAAAAGTATAGTTCGGCTTTGTTAACAGCGAGTTTCTCTAATGTTCTCCCTCCGGAATTTTAGAGCTACTGTAGCATTACCCTCCTACCCAGTGCACTACAGGTCTTACCCACTTTATTCTTATGACGTGATTTCTACTTACTTTCATAAAACAAGCAATACAAGAAAAGTAATTATTAAGATCAGCATGAAAGAAAGACGATGACAAGTAGGCTATGCAACATCCGGATTAGAAAGGAATTTTGTGAGTCCGACTGGATTCAGTCGTAACTCATTTTACAATTCATTGACGACACAATGAATTTTATCAATTAAAGAAAAAAATATGAAGAAATATCGACTTTGGGATTACAGCGATTGCAGTTCAGTTTCGTCTGAATCTCTGAAACTGGAACATTTCCCACGGTCTGCTACCTTCTTTGGTCGTTCGTTATACGTTTGCCTACATTTCTTACCGGCACTTGGATGTTATATCGTTACAGTTTCGGTATGTCTGTAGTAACTCAAAAGGATTGATTTATTTTTCGTTATTTTTGCATGTTTTTCTTTCTAATTTCGTTTGTCACATACAGGTCAGTGCTTTGGTAAGAGTTCAAAGTCTAGAATAGGATGGAATTACACCAATCAGCAGCCGATATAATCAGCAGTGTTACCAAGACCAAATGTTTACTGGAGACATATTTCAAAGACAGATCACCTAACACCAACTTTTTTTTTTACCGTAAAAGTTTTTCCACTGTTTGCATTAGAAATGCCAATTACATGGTGTTGATTATGTATGCTAAAGAATTACATTTAAAGTTGCCTACCTGTTCTCAAGTAAAGGTTTAGGTCTGAAGTTACATTTGTAGCCAAGACAGGCAAGCCAAGACCTTCAGCTAGAAAAGTAGCGAATTTTCTAAATGTAACTTGACTGAGATACTGATAATTTACAAGTCAATATCTTTCAGAATTATACCGATACTCATAATAGCAATTTAGAAATTACCATATAGCCTACATCTGTGAATCAATAAAACTGACGCACATTGTATTGAGGCAATTAGCGTGATCTCTATACTGAGCAGATTTAATTTTACTAATCCATAAGTATCCCAACCATATAGAACCCGTTCATTTGAAACCTATAGATTTTTACTGGAAACTAAAGGAGTGTCCTCAATGTTTATTATCATTCTTTAAATATGATGGAAAGAAAACTCGCCCTTGACCGGCGTAAACAAGAACAAGTTTCTGACTTCCAAGTATTTCTTGTTTAGTGTTGTTCTAAAATACACTACTTAATCGTCTTATAACGTTGACAGATCCAGATTTAAGGGAGGACAGTGTGACCATCCTATGTGAAATTCTATCACTCGTGTCTTTCCAATGTATTCTTCCTCAACTTTCCACTCCTCTCTAGAGCCTCCCGTCTCACAGTTATTCACGCAGCTCTGGGCCTTTCAACTTTTCTGTGGCCCAACGAGGGCCAGCTAAAGCTATCAGGAGCTGTGCGAAGGACATGTCCAAGCGATCTCCATCCCCCTTTCATCATTATCTTTTTTTTTTTAATGGTACCATTTCTCACTCCATCCCACCATCTGACTCTAGTGGTTTTCTTAAAGCTTCTCAAATCGACAAGATCTTGTAGATAAAGTTTTTTTGGTACACCAGTGCTGATCTTACTACGCCCATGCACAATCTTACTTCACATGCAGTTTGAGTCTATTTGATCTTATTCAGTATGTAGTGTGGCCACCACAAATAAGTAGACCAGTCTGCAAATGTGTAACTATGCTCTGTACTAAATCATCTTTGAAAAACATGGGAAGAGCCCTTTCCCGGTGCTGCAACATTCCCTGGTATTTATCTTGCTTCGACTGTTACAAACTATAGCACTGAAAAACCCTTCAGTTAAATGAAATGCTTCAAGAAGAAACTGCGAATAACGATGGCAGACAGACCATTCAGTAGTCGAGCAAAAAGAGCATCGAATATAACATACCACGCAAACAGATTTCACAACCTTGTAAAAAAAATTCCCTTGAAGAAAAGGGCAAGCAGATCTTGCTGTTTGTACAGTAATTTTATTTTCGTTTAATTGCGATTATTAATAAGCCTCAAATCACAAACCCTAACCAAGTTTATTATCTCTCCTTTTCCTTTCTCGGAGGGAATGTACTAAGGGTGATGGTCCCTTCTCATACCAGATAAATTACTCATTCCTTGTGTTTTCATTATCAACATTAGGAAACTAAATAAATAATGCAGCCCACACTTAAGCAAAATTGAATCTAACTCGTTCCCTCAACTCACCTTCACCCAGCACTAAGATTAACTGGAATGGAGCACCTTGCTTCTTATCGACACATGTTAATAATATGGAGAATCTCGTATCCTAACTAGCAAAAGCTGCCATCCCCTGAAGTTGTGTAGATGGCATCTACGACCTAGAACCATGAATTCTAATCTTGTTGGAGTTGAGGGCACTTTAGATTACGATGTCATGTAGTGGTGGAGAGGCACCAGAGTTCCAGGACATGGCAGCCTCCGGACCCTAAAAAATATGGGTGAGGCAGTTTAAATCCCACTGAATAAAGGCACCGGGCCTTCACAAACGAGGACAAGGCATCTCGAGTCCTGTTTATTACAGTCTCAATTCCTGTGAAACCACCCATTTAATAAAACCTTAGATCTGCAGATTTGACAGTGAGACGCCTCTACTCAATTCAGCTTCTGTTCCATTTATCTAGTGATTAAGGTGAAGCTCACTGGAACTCTCTGAAGAAAGACTTAAATCCTGTAGAGATTTATATAAAACCACAAATTTTGTTTAGATCTTAATAAGGAATAAAGACTGATCCTGTTGAGACTATGACACCTCTTGATAGAAAAAGATTTAAATCCTACTGAGATTAGGGTGAAATATTCAGATTTTTTTAAACAGACTGAAATAAGGTTAAACATTCCAAATCATATTAATTATGTTGTGATAAAGTTGAAGCAATCCAGTGAAGACATTACGCGGAGATTCAAATCCTGTTGTGATACGGATGGAAGGTGATTAGAATGAAACATCCTAAATACCTCGTTCTGCGGTTGCGATTAAAGCAGAGGTTCTTAAACTTTCTTGCCTTGCGCCCCCTCTGCATTATGTATAGATCCCACGCCCCCCTACCCCTGAAACGTTTGCCAACTATAAACAATATGCTGTCTATTTGTATACTATTATACTTCATTGTTTATATGAGTATGTGGATGAATGATATATTTTTGTTTCTTTGCTGTTAATTTTTTATAATTATGCACTGTACTATATTTCAATGGAATAAACAATGTTTATAGAAAACGGGAAAATCTTATCATAACAACAGAAGACAATTCATAAACAAGATCTGAATTGAAAATTGATTTATATATTGAATTTTTGGCATGTTTTGAGATAATAATTAGAAAACATTTAGAAGCATGATAATGTTTTTGGCAATTTTGCAATTAACATCACAAATTAAAAAAATAATAGGCACCATCTGGCAACCCTGCTTGCGGACACCCCCCGCCCCCGCCGTTTGAAGCTTCTGGCAGCCCCCAAGTTTAAGAATAACTGGATTAAAGCGAACTACTCCTAGGCCAGCGAAATAAGGACGAAAATCCGATTGAGATTATCTGGATCATTTAAAATCTTATTAAGAGGTCAAGTGTTGTTTGGATTATGGCGGAGAATTCTGAATGTTGATAAATATAGGCTCCTATCCTATTAAGAGAACGGTAAGGTACTTTAAATTTGATATGATAGGGGTTTGAGTCCTAAAGCACTGAGGGTGTGGCTCTTCAGATAAATGTATGTAAACAAACAGTAAGAATGCCATATCACTACGGGTAGCCTTATTAGCTTCATATATTGCTGCAAAAAATATGGAACCGATGCCTTTTAGATGATGTGAGAAGGTGCTCGATTTGCCTTAGTCCTTGTACCCCAAACACAGTCATTCTAGTTCGAGGTCATCTGAAAGTGGTCGTTGTCTTCAAGTTAATTTACCCTGCTGCTGGATGCAAAGCGCACGAATAGGTCAATATCTTTTCAATAACTCCAATCATTTTATCCGATTAACTGTTACCTCG
>NC_089743.1:68929970-69114970 GCF_040412425.1 Macrobrachium rosenbergii
ACACAAACACACACATCACCTGTAGCCCTTCTTCGTTGTAAAGGTTGACTCCAAGGGAGATAATTCTTTTAGGATGAGGCTGTTTGCCACATGAACATTTCCTCCCAGCCAGCAACCCACCAGGAACCATCAGCGGCACATGAGGGTTTCACGAAATGTACCCAAATCGTTCCGCCTCTTCCGCGAAACGTACTCGTGTCCTCTTGCTAGTGAGGCGAGTATCCTGAACTCTATATTACTCTGCTTAACCCTTTGATCATTTTGAGATTTTTTAGATAATTCAACGAACAAGAAGTAATACCCTTTTAACTGTCTGTTGCAAATACACACCCGCTGGAAATGGACATATATATGAATACATTTTTTTGTATATGTATGTATGTATGTATGTATATATGTCTATTGGTATCTAGGGAAAATAGGAAACCTGAATATAAATGAATTGTTTAATTTTGTGTTCACAGAGTTATGATGATCAGACGTAGTGTGAATAGACTGCTAGGAAAAACAAATAAAATCGACAGCCACTTGGACTTTCAGTAATATACCCAATCTTAATTGTTTTATTTACCGAACGATTTATTGTAAGTACCACATACTCATTGCGGCTGTTACAATACGCTGAATCAGTCTCACTAAGTGCGTTTGTTGTGTCTATTATAATTAACATAAATTAACACAGAATGGCATACGGTAGAAATTATTTTCACTCGAATCTGACTAATTACAGCCCAACAACAGAGGAAAAAACATATTTCTCAAAAAGCAATGACTGGTGGAAACGTCAGTCAGTTTGGAACTCACTCCCCAATTAACAGGACTGACGAGTATACAGCTGCCTACAACTCTTTATAGAAACTGTCAAGTCAAGATATTGACGCACAAACAAGCCAACTAAGCTACCTACAACTCCATCACGTAGCAAATCTGGAAGCAGAGTGATCATCCAAGGAACTGAATTCAACTGATGAAGAAAACCTAACCCACTACCTTATTAAGAAGTCGAGAAATCAAGATGCGCATCTTCTCGTAAGAGGGCCATAAGCTCACGTAACTGCTCCCAGTTCCTCTCAGCTTTACATCCCAATGAGCTCCAACTCGCGTTTTAAAAGCTATCTTATTAGTCGCTTGTCCAGTTGCAAGGGTTAAAGTTATTTAATGTGTGGCTGCAGATTCTCGAGAGGCGGAAATGAACAAGATAATTACCGGCGTCTTGGATAATGACTGAGATAATGTAGCCTCACACCTTGTGGGGAATGCACAGCCGCGAAAATTAAAAAATGGAAGAAAACGCTCCTTAATAATAGACATTGAAGAAAACCGTCCCCCTTCTCTCTCTCTCTCTCTCTCTCTCTCTCTCTCTCTCTCTCTCTCTCTCTCTCTCTCTCTTATATATATATATATATATATATATATATATATATATATATATATATATATATATATATATATATATATATATATATATAATATATATATATATATAATTACGCATATAATTATATATGTATGTAATATACAATTATATCTGTGTATATATAAATATATTTATATTTATATAGAGCCTATACATATAGATAAATTGCGTTTTTCAAATATTTCTCATAAGGGCTTCATAAGGAATAAAATATGGCAATGAATTCTAAATTTCCCTTCAAGATCTTCCAAACCTAATTCTACTTGTTTTCTTCAGTATTTATAATTAGTCATCATCTTACGATAAAGTCAAATTTATTAAGTGCAAAATCTCAGAATCTGCGCATTCGACTTCCTTTCATCGTTAGCTTTCTCATAATGCGAAAAACCAACTGGCTTATAGCAGTGTTGTTTGGAAGTGAATGTTGCTTTTAAATGTTAATATTCTACGTCGAAAGAAAACTTGCATAAAAATCAGTCGGTCTTTCGTATTATGAGCAAGATAACGATGAAACTGACTTCCGTAAGATGATGACAACAATAACTACTGAGGGAAAAAAAATAAGTAAAATTGGTTTTGGAGATCTTGAAGGACAATATAGATTTCATAGTCATACTTCATTCTTAATGAACCCCTTGTAAAACTGTATTTTACTCTTCACATGTTAATAAAATAACCATAAAAAAGAAATTTAAAATATTCTCTTTCAACCGATAAGGGTTAGTAGCTCAGTGTACAGTTAGCTAACCGACCAGTTGTTAAAGATACCTCAAGTAACAACAGAGGGTTAGTGTGGTTGGGGCGGCTTGGATGGATTGCGCCCCGTACTGACATCTGTTGGCGGCTTTGCAAAGTAACATCACGATTTGCTGTTAGAATAGGAAATTTGACACTTTAAGGCAAGGGCTGCTTGGTTTTGCCTCTTCGTCTTCTTGGTTTTTGTGAGCTCATTAAGTATGTAAGCAAGTGTTCTAATATCATCGGCCTAAGGTGCTATGGTTAGCTGATAGAATTATTCAATTAGTTGTGCGAATTATACGATAATCACGAAACCAGAGCTAATATGCTTTAGCTAAAAATTAATATTTCAAATTTTTCTACACGCAAGGGAGGGTGCGGGATTGTATCCCGATATTATTGTATTTCTCATCTTGAAGCTGGAAAATCTTCAGTTATGGTCAATTTGACTGACTGATAAAGACCACCCGTTGGACAACGCAGTTTCTTATTTAAATCAGCAAACTGTATCTTGAATCATTTGGCAAAAGTGTACTGGTGGTTTAGATTGTTTTCGCATAGTGAATAAATACACGGTAGTTGTTCTGTGTAGTCAATCAGAACTCCAGTATTTTACCTTCGCTTCCGTTGATTTACAAGGCAACCAAGAAAGCTATACTATAAACAATTTAGGAAGAGAACGGACATTGTTTTGAGTAATGTTGTTCTTGCCAATAGTATCATTATCCAGTATCAGATATTCATCTTTTTTTTCGAGAGAAGTCTTGAGATGGTTACTTTCGGGCATATGTATTCTCTCGTTGGAATTGATATATTTTTTTTATTTTATAAACCCTGATTGTTATCAGTTTCGATTAAAATTAAAATCAGAAATTGAGACAGGTTATGTATGGGACAGGTTATATATGGGACAATTACGCTGTTTAATCCAAGAAAGAAATTGAGGATTATTCCCTTAAAATACCAATTTTCAAGGGGCACCACTTCAAACATCTATCACACATTTCGGCCAATTCAAATAAATGCTCTTGCTGAATACTGCTAACTTTCTACATTAGGAAGAAAATGTCTACGTTTGAATATTGACATAGCAAAGGATCCTTCCATAATGTTCCGAAAAAAAATAATTTAAACACAGGAAAGAAATTATAAAAGGAATGCAAATAAATGACATAAAACAAAGACATTTTTATAATAGGCCATGAAAGTAAATAAAAGGTTTAAAAATAAAACGTACATCTAAATTCAATATTGTAGGTCTAATAGTTTTTTGCATTTTTCTTAGTAATTTCTCATATTTTGAATTTTATACGATAATAAGAGCTACATAAAAGAACAAATCCCTTGTGAGCAATCTGAGTACACAATCATCATGTACAATAACACGCATAAACAACTGAAAACGTGAAGCCAGAAGGTTAAACCTGGATTTACATGGTGATTTTTAATAATAGAGTTCAGTATTCCCAAAGGAAAAGGGTTTCTCTTGGTAAGGGTAGGATACAAAGGACGAGAAAGAACCTTAATTATCAAAGAAAAATGCCAGTCTCTTCCTAAGTTTGTCGGACTACAGTTAGCCCAGTCTATTCCTAAATTTGTCGGACTACAGTTAGCCTAAGTGTTGAGAGATCTAGTAAAATAATATGCTTCAGGGGTTACTAACATTCTGAATGTTTATTAAACTAATGCAAAGGTTTCTGTGTGCCCATCTTGCTGAAATATGAATGTGACGTTTTTTACAGATAAAATTAAATGGAAGAGTTATTCTTAAACATATAAAAGGTAACCCTGGGCTGCGGCCGGATTGGAGGTTTGCACTGGGGCCTATATTTAGCAGTAAATGCCTGGGAAAACATCCTGTGATAATAGCGCCAAAATAATGAAACTGATCAAAAGGAACTTCAAAAACGTAAAATAACACAAAAAGAAGGCGGAAAATGACAACTTTTTTAATTCATGGGAAAACCAAGGAAATAAATGGGGCATTTTTTAACAATCCTTTGTGAAATGAGAACCTCTTCAACATATTTGTTATTGCTCATGATTGCCTACAAATGTATTTTTACCAATAATGACCAATCACATATAGCCTACGTATTATCTGGATTTTCATCGTCTGTTATTCACACAAAAATATGTATCACACACAGCATACACAAAGTTGCATTGCCATATACTATGTATATAACGAAATTAACATTCTAACATCATATTCTACGTTACAATGAAATGAGCTAAAGATTAATTGGCAAACTTTTTATACGTAAAAATAAACGTATCCGATACCGTGAAAACAGAACAAAAATACAGTTCAATTTCAGTCTTCACCGAAATAACCAGATTCCGGGAGTAAACATGACGTAGAGATCAGCGCCCTATCGAGTGTTTCTCTTTCTGAATTGTTCCAAATTCGATATTTGTATCCGTCACGGCTCCATTCCTTACCAAGCGAATCTGATGTTAATCTATATTTGTAACTCAGATAACCATAATTACGAAAGTGTGTATGCCACTTTTGGTTGGTTCACTCGATGCGGCAACTGACAAAGTAGGACAAACATCAATAACAGATGTGACGCGACATGCAAGTAAGATGCTACGGCAAATATGTAATTAGAAAGATGTTTGGATTCTTGCCCGACTTTTTGCGTGCTGACGCCTCCTCCTCCTCCTCCTCCTCTCATTTTGCGGTAACCTCAGATGCCTCCAGGCGCCATTCGGAGTTCTTGGATTCATCTCCATTTTCTTCTCTTTAAATTCTGATCTATATTACAGATTCTTGTTGTTCACATTCCTCTGTAGTTCTTTCGTTTTCCCACGCTTCGTTTCGTTTCACTTCCTATTCTTACTATTTTCGACTCATGCATTTATTTTTGGAGGCACTGACAGATGGCACAATTATAGGCAAGCCGTAAAACCACTAGTCCGAAGTACTTCACAAGGAAAATATGTTTTTTCTCTTGAGTCACGCTTTGCATTTGCATCCCGTCGAGGAATTCTTGGCGTCTAAGAACATTAACCCTCAGGCCTCATCTTTGAAGCTGCGGGAACCTTACTATTGCGAGGCATTTATCTCTCTCTCTCTCTCTCTCTCTCTCTCTCTCTCTCTCTCTCTCTCTCTCTCTCACACACACACACACACACACACACACACACACACGTTATGCTGACTAGTTCGTTCTAGTTTTCATGGACTTAAACTAGTTGCCTCTGTGACCAATGTATGGCAGAGACTTGATTAATTAACAGTGTTTGAAAATTTCGTTTTAAATCTGTCTAAACAGCGACTGTTAATTTTCAGAGCATTTGTAGACAATTGCTTGAATCATTCTCACAGCTGTAAATATACAAATAAGAAAGTTGTTGACTTTTCTTTTGGTGGTATGGCTTTTGTGGCTGTAGCTTTCAAACAGACTCAGACTGTTGGTCTGCACTAAAAGGGACTTGCTTGTAAATATATTCTGAATTATAAACCGTGTCTGTGGCGCTGCCCAGACATCCTCTCATTGTTTCGAAGCGACGCCATGTCATTCTTTGTCCATCATGGTAACTTTTAGTATTATTATTGTTATTCAAATTATGCACACATACAAATGGAAGGGGGAAGACTATTAACTTACTAAACAAGCGCCCGCACAATAGGATGCACAGTTAAAAAAAAAAAAAGACAGGAAAGAAGACTCAAGATCAATATATATTATATATATATATATATATATATATATATATATATATATATATATATAATATATATATATATATATATATATATGTATGTACTGTATTTATGTATATATCATAAAAACCATCTCTGGGTAAGATACGCAGCTGACATGGGACAATGACCTCGAGGAAAAGCAAACATCCAGACCGAAGGCATTATTCCAACGATGGCAAAATGTCTAAAGCCCACGACCTTATCATCTCTGGATACTGAAAGCCTTACGAACAACACCTAGTTTTCTGGCACCGTCAAATAATACCAAATACGGTCAAATATTAGCAATGTTGATTATGCACAGACAATCATAGTGAAATCACTAATCAGGAGTCTTAATTTTGCTTATAACTAATCTGCTGAAGGTCTATTAACTTCCTTCATTTTGCTTAAGAGTTAAAATCTGTTTATTGCATCCCATTTTAAAAGTCTACGCTATCAGCATACTGCACTCTCTATGCTTAAGACCATAATCAGGTACTAAACAATTATATCAGAAACGACCACAACACTGGATAAAAATCCAACCACTAACAGCTGGTCGTTTAACAAAAACTCCGAAGGAAATCGGATGCGTACCTCCAACACCAAAGTAGAGAAGTTAATGTATGTCTCATGGTTAACCATGATTGAGGCAGAATAAAAACCAGTGTTAAGAATCCTGGATATTTATCCAATGTCGTGGTCGCTTCTGATACACTACTTAGATCAAAAATGGCATAATGATCACCTGTTTCCTATAAGCATATCGTTTGTAAGGAAGTAAGCCTCTTGATTTAATAAACAAATATAGGGGGCAATATTGCAGTTAGAAGAGGCACAGTATTGTGAAATGTTTCTTCATCGGGAAGAATTTCTATCTAGAAAACAACAACGATAAAACGTGATGAATTTCTATCTAGAAAACAACAACGATAAAACGTGATAAATTTAGGAGAAAGTTCCCTGGAACCCTTTTTGAAATATGGTTTTCCCCAATCCAGTTTTCTAGATATTATGGAATGCTTTTAATGTCTGTAATAAAGTGGAAATTTGTTGAGAGGTGGCTCGAAGTAAGTTGTACAGAAAGTACTTAGCGTGTTTGTATAAAGAGGTTCAAGAAATTTGTATACATACTGTTTATAGATACCGGAGTCTTGGTAAAAGCCAGTTCCGAAACCGACAGAAATGTATTCCTTGCAATGGTAGCTCGAATCTATAAATTCACGGACAACCTAATTTTTCAGTGTGGTGTGGCAACAGGGTGTGACTGTGTTAGGAATGATCACTCCCCAACAAAACTGAAGTTCACTGTTACGTTATTTCCCGTGTAACTGTGTTGAAATGAGAAGAGTTCTTATCTGGATCTAATGGATTACAAATATTTATCGAATCATCAAGCTCAAATTTTGTGATTTTTATTCTAGGATTTAGTTCAGGATCCCAGGAAGGACAAAATGTTGACCTCCCTTCGGATGTCAGCATTAGCGAAAAAAGAAAAAATACACCTTTTGATGGATACTGGGGAACGTATTCTCTTCGACTATTCCACCGACATTGATTACTTTTTTTGTCAAGTCATAGAAACGACGGCAGTTGTATGCAAACATACAGGGACCCATCAGTCACTTCCTCCGTGAAACGACCGTGTAATAACGGCTTGTTACGTTATCATTTGATAAGGAACTTTACTTTCTTTGTAATTTCTTGCAGAATTGTGTAATTTAAGCTCATTCATGAGCTGATTTATGGAGATAATTGTGTAAAACGCTTTGCAGGGATAATGTGTTCTTTTAACAATGAGTCCCCGAGCGGTTTAATTGCTTGCTTTATGTTTTCTTTGTCGGACGATATTTTCGTGACCCGGTTCACCTCACAGATATCAGTGGTTTCCCGAGTTCTCACAAGAAATTATTATGTACTTCCGGTTTTTCGCTATAAGAAACAAATGTACAATAATGTGGAATTATAGCCAGATATCATCAGTAGGTCATGTGAACCAAAGTTTTCCGTTCATTGTACGTACATGAAGAAACTTTTGAAATATAGGCTGAAACTTCGACTTTCATATTTCGAGAGACACAAGAACTCAGGAGACATAAATACCAAGTCTCTTAGTGTAAGATTTAGTGTTTTGCTCATACAGCCCGGCAGTCATTCCGAAAAAGGCAGATTCTAGCTGCATCGAGGTTCCAAAGCAGAGACGCACATTCAGAATAGCTGCATGCAAACAGACCGACGTCATCCCTTTCCATGCCCGTGGCTGTGTGACTATCGCCCCGCCGAGGCGAGGAGCTGTTAAGGGTCGCTTGACCAGTTTTTCGCTTTACTGTTCGGCGGAAAGAAACCAAGAGAAATCTGAGTTCTGTCTTTCGTAGCATTCATTTATTCATTCCTTCATTCAGTCTTTATTTCACTATTTATATACTGATTTAACATTTGTTCATTTAGTTGATAATGGGATCATACCTGCTAATCTCAGTTATAGCATCATGTGTGTTTCAAGTAAGAGAAGGGGACGGAAGGTAAGAGTATGAGAAAACCGGGAAGTCTTCCTTTCTGAATGAAAGGATTTTTACAATACTAACTTGTCCGTAATAGCCTACACAAAGCGTTTGCTACACGTCCGGTAATAACAGTTCTTAATTATCCTGTTTTAAATAGGAAAACCTCGCACATGGTTACCGAAAGTCAAAGAAATTGTGAATTCAAAAATGTAAACTATTACCCAAGCCAGACTTTAAAAATGGAAACATTGTTAGATCCAGTTTATCGCTATTTTGAAATTATTAAATCATATAAAGCACAAGTTTTGCTCTAACCATAAACGTGCATCTACGAGCTTCTAATATGATAAGACATCCCAGGAAGGAATCCTTTACGCACCTTTATAGTTTATCAGAAACTAAATTTAGTAAATCATATAATATATACTTTAACAACCCTCCCCGCATTACGTAATCTGTTGTTAGCGCCATGTATTGGTTGTTATTCACACCGTGAGTAGTTTATGAAATTACTCCTTGCATTCCTCTATACAGTTCTTGGAAATGTTACTTCTAAACCAGTTTCTGCTCATTTCTTTGACCTCATTATCGGGAAGCTTACGATTGATTCTCTTGTTTATTGCAGTTATTAAGTAGTATTTTGTAATTACTGTTTATATTTTCATTCATTAATTGCTTTAAGTAACGCTAACCTTTCATTTTACTTTTGAATTATGAATTAACCTCGTAAATATTACTTTACGCTACATGAAGTGTTGCCCTCATCACAGAGAATAAATGAATCGTTCAAGTGGCAAGTATAAGTTGTGAAATATATATACACACATATAAATATATTATATATATAAATTATATATATATATATAAATATTATATATATAAATATATATATATATATATATATATATATATATATATATATATATATATATATAATATATATATATAACGCAAGGGTAGTATTCTGGTTGACTATATACTCTCCTCTTTTTAGTTATATGTATTTATACTGTGTGTATATATATATATATATATAATATATATATGTGTGTGTATATATATATATGTATATATACACAAACACACACACACACACACACACACATATATATATATATATATATATATATATATATATATGCTTAAAAAATCACAGTATATGTACGTGACTTCAGTATATAAGCGAATCCCACAGGAAAATGACAGGCACAAGTTCAGTACCAAGCGCTTTCACCTTCATACACGCATCGTCGGGGCACAAATGAGACAGTTGAAAAGGTTACAAGGTGAACAAAAAGAACAAGAATACCAGATGGTTAATTTTCAAAGGGTAATAAACAAAAAGATAATCCAGGATAATCCGGGATCACGCAGTCACAAACTAAAACAATATACTTAACCATAAGAGATAAGTAATCTTCCCCATTCAAAATCCAGAAACATGTATAAAACTGAATATTAATTTTGTTGCTTAATTATGCAGGCATCGAGTTTAAACAAACCAAGACTTAAATTTTGAACACTTCCGTTATTTGACTTGATAAAACAAGATTCAATGATATTCCTTTTAACTGTGTCGTTACACGTGACTAAAGATCTTGCTTCACTCCAGTTATTAGGATGATCTAAATCTCTCATATGTACGAATAATGCACCAATATTCTGTGAGAACTGACCAAATATAGAATGTATTATATATATATATATATATATATATATATATATATATATATATATATATATATATATATATATATATATATATTATATATATATATATATATAAAGATATAATAGATATAAACAGATATATAGATAAATATATATATATATATATATATATATATATATATATATATATATATATATATATATAATCTCTAAACTAAACATTTGCATAAAACTTCCTTGTAAATTATTCTTTAACGATAAACCATTTAACATACGTATGAAAAAAAGGCATACAAAACCAACGGTAACATTTGCAAGTGCTAATGTGTGATCATTTTCAACGTATTAAAATGGGTAATCATATACAAAATGGCTTACGATTATTTTTGGCGTCAGCCAAGAGCAAAATGTGCGAGAGCTTACGACGTGCCTTCTTCCAACCCCTCCTGTTTCTCTATCTTAATATAACTTCTTATTCTCTCTCTATCTCTCTCCTTGTACTATATCATTCTAAATTTCTTTCGCAATGACTTGCTAAAATTAAGAAGATATTTAGTATAAATACTGTAACCTGGCAGCCGTAAAGTTATTTTCTTTTGTTGAAGTTCCCGTTTCTTTTAGGAAGAATGAATAGACGAGAAAACAGATGTTAATCTAGATAACTTATGGACTTTCTCAGTGGGCTTTATTACTCATCCAGAGCATGATATTTGCTTGTTTGGATGACTATTTAGGGCTGCAGTGAAATCTCCAGACGAAATCATTTTATGCGAAGATAAAATATTTTTTGTATTTTGATACTGGGATCAGTGTCACTTGACCAACATTTTGAAATCAGCTGTAAAGAAAGCAACTTTTTCTTTTGTTTCATTTTCATTTTTAAAAAAATTTGTAGTGTAGTATTAAACTCAGAATCTCCGTATTGGCAATAGATATAAAATTACAGCAAAGGTTTAACCACTCTAGAAAAATATAAAAAAAACAAAACAGCAACTATGGTTACCAAGCAAAGATTTAACTACTCTAGACAAATATAAAAAACAAAATAGCAACTATGGTTACCAAGCGCGGCTCTTCTATGTATGTCATGTTCTCTCCCGTCCGTCGAAAGCAGTGCCTTTTTTATTTTATTTTTTTTTTTACCTTACCGCTTGACCAAGGGATGTCACAAAATGCTTTTCTACCAATTAGGCTTCAGAAAATAAACAGTATTCAGATAAATTATCCTAGTCAGCAGAGAACCCAGACGTAGGTGAATGAGAAATTTCTCCAAGGTGTCTAAAAAGCAATTAACACCAACAAAGCCTGAATAAGGAGGTCAGTGTTACTTTTTGCTGCGTCATTGGACATTCATGTGCTTTTGGGCATAGCATCAGGGGTTGTGGAATACATAAGAGTATAAACAGTGCTTGCATCAAGTGGTAGTAAATGATAAGATCTCTCTCTATCTTTGTGTGGGTATTTTTGTCACAAAGAGACACGATTATTCCTAAACAAATAAGAAAGAATTGCGGATGGAAACCAATCATAGTAAATAAAGGTATGGAATTAATGTTTTCCATAACAGGTGAAAGAATGGTACAGAAATGTACCTGGGGGTGTAGATGTAGATGCTGCCCCTCGAAGGGGAAAGAGACTAGTGAAAAGCCTATTGGAAGGTATAATGTAAACTAAGTTGCCTGTGGCGAAAACGTGATGCCAGGTAGCTGTTTATAATGAGGACGTTAGGCCTCCGAAAGCGATGAACAGCATCGCCGTATTGGATGGGAGTCTTTTAGAACGGCGGTCACCTTTTCAGAGATTTCTGGAATCCACTTTCTTTTGCTCTTGTATATCTATACCATATTATTTATTCTTGCTCATTCATTTTTCTGCATTTTTTTTTTTTTTACTTTTACCATCACCTTCATATTTCTTGGCAATGTTTTCTTACCGATTGCTGGCGGGCCCCTAATAATCTCTCTTCACTTCCCAAGAGAGCGACTTGGGATTTTCTTTTACTATTCGTTCAGTTATTTCGTATTCAGCATGAGTTACTTTACTGGAATACAACTTTGGATCTTTGGCCGAGTAAACTCAGGCCCAAGGCATAAGTATTCTAAAGGCTTTCAGAAGAATCCTTGTTATATGTTTATTCCTTAAATAATTTGCACACAGTTCATATTCATTGTAAAGTTCTTCCGAAAAATTAGGTTATGCACCATATCCTTCTTTTAAACGAAATCCTAAAGTATTATTTTATTGCCCTATTTGCCGTCCATCATTTTAAAAGAATGCAGACCAGCAATTACTTCAACGCAGATGACAGCATACCGTATGCAGTTACACTGTCTACCAAAACAGTCCCCCAGGACCTAGACCAGAAATTCCGTGGGAAAAGTTAATGCACGACATAAAGACCGTTTTACTCTACCTTGCCATTTTCTTGGGTCTGTATTGCGAGAAATTAAATACAGACAGTTTATGTTCTGAACTGTGTATTACCAGCCGGTTTTAATCGAAGGTATGAATTATCATAAATTTTTCACTGAAAGTATACAGCAATACAGGATTTCGACTCGGCACATCTTGAAGCTTGTGATTCCACAGCAAAAGAACAAATTTAATGTCAGAAACTCCATAGCCAATCATTTTTACGTCATCAGTAATCGATATATATGCCTGCTGTTGCAAGTGGATGCTACTTCTTTTATTTATCTTTTGTTGTGGCTAACCAGATTAATCTGCAAGGAACTAAAACTAAACTGGTATTGCTTTGGGTGGATACTAAAGCCATCCTATCCATATTCCCTTCAATGGCGCCTACAGACTCTGGCTCACCTTGACCTTTTTTGTATTTCTCAAACTGCCATCCGTTTTTGTAACCTGGTGTTATGATCAGAGCAAAGCCAAACTGAATGTCGTTAACTGTAAAACTTTCTTTCTGTTGCTCGAGGGAGATGTAGGTTAAATAGTGGTCCAGGAAAAGCCTCTTCCTTCCCACTGGTACAAACGAAGAAGAAAATGCATTCGACAGCTGCTTCGTGACTTGGAATTAATTACTTGTGTTATTGCCTTCTGTTTCTCTTGTTACTGAGAGAGAGAGAGAGAGAGAGAGAGAGAGAGAGAGAGAGAGAGAGAGAGAGAGAGAGAGAGAGAGAGAGAGAGAGTTTTGTGAACTTTTATTTCCTTTGTTTTTATTCTAAATAATTAATAGGAGAAGGAAGTCAAAGAAGCGAGAAGTCTTTAGTTTAGTGATTCTATATATCTAACATTAAATGTGTTAAATATCAGCTATACAAACACTTAATATTTACCATTGTGGTTCCTTTCGTACTCACTAATGTAGAATTCATTTATTTTATAACTTATTCTTTACAGAATGTGTTAACGAATAGAGAACGTAAATAGGGAAATTTTTATGATAGTAAGGAGAGAGAAAGCAGGATTTATTAAGTTTGCGGTTTCCAATATGATTTCAATTTAAAAAAAAAAAAAGATCATGAATAAGAAATCATCATCAAAATTATTACAACGACAGTATTAAAAGACTATTTTCTTTTTTAACGAAAGCAATTTCCAACCGACCAATAGATCAATTGTACCTACAATAACGACGATGAAATGACAAGTCTTACTCGGTCAAATTTCTCAAGTCATTGGAGCGAAAGGAAATCGCATTGTTTCCTTTTTGATAGACTATCTTTTTATGGATTCCTGGGAACTTGTGAAAAGGGCTCAGCACTCTATCAGGTTTATGAACATTGCATTTGAATTCGCACGGTACTCAAAAAGTAACATTAAAGATGAATATTGAGTGAATAGTGATTGTGAAATAAAAAAAATATATACATATGTACTGTATATATACATATATATATAATATATACATACACACACACACACACACACACACACACATATATATATATATATATATATATATAGAGAGAGAGAGAGAGAGAGAGAGAGAGAGAGAGAGAGAGAGAGAGAGAGAGAGAGAATTGACCGCTAAAAGTTCTAATAAGCTAAGAACGCCCATGGAATTGGCAAAGAGTTAACTCAAATTTGCATTTTATGAACTGTCGTGCAAGAACACTTACCCATGCCTTGACAGTCTTTTTTTTTTTTTTTCCTAACAGAGTAAGTACCGACTCTTATTAGATGTGTTTCTAAACGTGTCTTTGTCAACTGACAGGTTAAAAGCATCTGGGTTTCACTTCACTAAAGTGAAGAATGATGAGATGGTTAATCATAAAAATACCAAACCTTATGTTGTCTGAAATTATTTTCGGTGACGTGACATAAAATGATACCTGTGACCCAAATGAAAAGAATCGTCTTGCTGAAAAAGTAAACCTCTCTCTCTCTCTCTCTCTCTCTCTCTGTTATTCAAATTACAGCATAAATGCTTCCATTATCTTTCACCTCTCGACCCCTCCCCCACTCTTGCTTGCATGGCCGAGATCACGTGATCCGGAGGAAATGATGAATGGCAACCTGTGGGAAGTGAGTGGCCCCCCTCAAGCGATGCCCCTATTGAGGAGGTTTACAAGGGTGACTCAGCGTTGCTCGAGTCTTTGGGTTCATAGTCACAAAATGAGATGTTATTGAGAATGAATGAAGCTGCACTGTTCATAATATAACAACTCATTCATTATACTGTGTCATTCAGAGCATGCTGAAGTGTTTGGAGAAAAGAGAATCCTGAAATTTGGAAAGCCATTTCTGAAACCTTATGTTATAAGCAGGAAATGGATACATTATGTTTTATTAATCTCTTTTTCGTGAAAAGGACCATAATCAAGATAAATATTACAATTTCAAAGCTTTTATCTCACCAGTTCCTGAAATTTCAAAGCTACAATGTGATGACCGGAGAAGTCGAGTATATAAATCATTGTCTCGTTGAACGTTGCCTTCCGAGAGCGGCGGAGCGACTGTCTGAAATAACGATTGAATGTTGTATCTTAACGTTATCGTAACGTTTATTCTCTACCGTATAAATCATTCTTCAAGAAAGTGGAAAATTAACCCGAGCGAACCTGTTTCTTTTTTAAAGAATCAAATATATTTGAAGAGAGCCAATAAGATTTTGCACAGGTGCAAGTTTGAATGGAGGATGATTCCTCTTTAGCACGGGTTGTCTCCCTAGAGTTGAAAACAGTAGTCCGGTGGGGCTGCGCTATGCTTACATGGAGGCGGTCAGGTCTGAAAGAGGCCGGCTAACCTACAGAAACCACGAAAATGGTACAAATTATTTCCCGTGTTAAGCTATTCAATTATTTTTTTAAAGGTTATCATTAAACCATGCCATTAAATCTTCACGTGTGACTTTGAACTTTACCAGCAGATTCTGTGGCCAATGCTAAAGGCGGGACAATATCTCAGATATTCGTGAGTAAAGATGCAATGTATTATATTACTTTTATATGCTGAGATCACAATAATAATCTCAGATGCTAGGACGGTAAACCATATAAACTAGACAAGTTATCTCAAACTTTTATATTTCCATGTCTCAACAGTTTCTGGTATCTGCGATTCGATATCATACGATTTTACTTTTAACCTTTACGGCCTTCCAGGGCGGAACTAACACGCTGCATTCTGTGTAGGGAAAAATATTTTGTATTTGCAAAGAAGATATTATCTTAAGCGTTTTTTCTTTAGTTTATCATCCGCTGTAAATGACTGCATTTGCTTATGATTCTTGCTGAAGAATTAGGGACACACCAAATGAACATTATTAAGGAAGATGTGTGTTCTCATGTAAGGTGGTAGCTGACCAAAGTAGTACACATGAAGCAAAATAAGTATAAATTTTAATACGCTTACATATAATTCCAATAATAAAGGATTTCAAATATTCACCTGCATGTCTTCGGAAAGCAAAGTATCAAACCCATATTGTGAGAAAAGAGAATTAACAAAGTTTCCGACTATTAGGCCAAAATTGGAATATTGCTTAATTTTGATTAGACATGAATTATGCCTTTGGGATAGTCGCAAGTGAAAAGACCGAGAGAAAGCTATGGAAATATTTATAAAATATCTAAAACCAACCAGTGATGGGAGCATGATTCGGCTGGTCATTCGGGTACGCTGTTCCCGATGCGTCGATCCTTCAAAGGTCTGAAGAGTATACTTTTTAAACCTGAGTTCTTCACTCGGGGATGACAATCTCAGTCAAGAACGTTTTAATGCCGTACACATTTAGCATTTCAAGAAAAACTTAATAATTGCTATCAGTGGTGAATGAATGCACAATTTTATTACTATTATTATTATTATTATTATTATTATTATTATTATTATTATTATTATTTAACTCCGCTGGTTCCTATTTCCTTCTGCAGCTTGAAGAGCTAACTCGAGAGTTATTTTCTACCGTAGATTTCTTGCTATTTAGGCCAAGTAGGAGGATACGAATGTTGTATACACAGGTGGAATTATGGAGAACAAAAAATTCAAACCCTCTCTCTCTCTTTCTTAAGGTCAGGGGTTACCTAAAGTGAAAACATTTGTCGTGCATATGAATGCTCTTGTCCAAACGGGTGTGGTGGCTTGACATACATACCAGGAGGCGGATTTGGTGTTCTGTTCAAGAACTTTTTAGTCGTGTTTTCTGTGTGTGAGAGAGAGAGAGAGAGAGAGAGAGAGAGAGAGAGCGAGCAACTGTAGGAGCCGTAAAAGATCGTTCTTGTTTCCCCCCAACCCCCATCGTCTCGGCGATTAACTTTATTGTGATCATTTGGCCCGCGGTGTAAATAAAGGGTCGTGGGTTATAGTACTTGATGGTGAGTGGAGTTACAAATGATAACCACAGAGAGTACCGTTATTTCTGCCGGATTTCCTTCTCAAAAAGACGGAAACACGGAGGGTCTGCGTTCTCTGTCGAACGAACCGGCCTTCCACCAACTCATTTTTCTTGTTTTGTTGTGCGGTCGATGTTTGTTTTTCATTACGATTTACATACGCATTCGTATTGTTTACGGTCCGTTTCCGATTTCTATTTTTATTCCCTTTTCTGGGACAAGGAAGGAAAATTCAAAAATAAAACATTTAAATTGTAAAAAATCTCTGGCAGGATATGAAAGACCATTTTACGCTACAGGTACCAATAAAATTTCCTACCTTCTCAAAGGTGTTAAACGCCCCTAAACCCAATCTTAGGCTTATATGAAAAAAAAGACATCTTTTAAACTAGTAATCTGCTGGAGAAAGGGACGGTCCCCATTCAAACTCTTGCCTTTCTCTGACACAAAATTGGAAAAGACCCGATAAGCCTATTCGCTGCTGAGATACCAAAATGTTAACAACAGTTTACTCCTTTTCTTGTACATTATTTCTCCATCCTGTAGGCCTATTGGCGGCCCTTTCCCGTTACAAGGAAAAATCCTTGACCTACTGGATTAGGCCTACTACAATGTAGGCTTACAGAATGCTTGTGTTTGTGGGAACTTTTCTGAATAATGGAACATCTGAGAGAGAGAGAGCTAAATTAAAGTGTATTGTCTCTCATACACAGATACTATATATTTGCAGCGTATACAGTAAACCATTGAAATGGCTACAGTGGTGTAGGTTATTTGGGGATTCTTCCCACAAATCCACAGTTGGTGTAGAATATTTTATCGAATTCTGTGAGAGACCAAAACCTCTGATATAAACATTTTAGGTATTTCTTGTTGCAGCTACTTTTAGAACTCGTACAAAAAGTGTGGTTTTATTTTTTACTTAATTAACTGATTAACCGAATTTCATATCAAGGATGACAGAGAAAATAGGGAAAAATAAAATGACAACGGAAAGAAAACCGCAATATTTGCTTGGTGAAAGTCGCGTAATCTTACAACGAAAGATATATTTTAAAAATCATCTTTATGTTGTTTTGGCAATTAGATGTTGAATATCCATTGAATTCTAAATTAGACACCACCATTAGATTATAAAATTGAAGACAATTGCATGTTATCAAAATGACCAATAAGATGCACTGACATACAGTATGTCGGAAACTGTCAACTTATTTCAAAAATATGTGATTGCTGTCCTTAAGTCACATTTAGCAAGTGCCTCTTAGTAGGTCGCAGCAAATAATTTCCCTCTGAATAGCAATTTTCAGTCTAAACCGGTTACAATTCAGTTTAGAGAATCCGAAACTTTTTAGAATAGTTTCGCTTGTCATTCAGGAAGATCAATGAAATTTTGCTATAAACTTTTAAAAATCAAAATATGTTTAAAACCTGTGGCAAAAATGTTACACACGCGAGAAAACTGTCCGTTTGTATGTTTCCTGTTTCACAGCGTGGCTCCAAAGTAAGACAGCTGGAAAAAGAAAAAAACGTCGGTTTCTAACAACCTTCATGATGGCCTCTGAGACAATCACAGCTTGCAATTTGTTGTTGACTGTTCTCCCGACACCCGAAGGCTATTGCAATACACTCTTTCTTCAGCTTTCGCGGTTCCTGTTCAGCACAGTACTTCCCAGAAATGAGAATTTCACCTTCTTCGATGAATACGTGAATCGTCGCGTGTTCCCGACCGAACGGTTTCCCCAAACAAGTGGCAGGTGATTCAGACGTGGAAAATGTCGGTATCGGAAATGGAAAAGTGAATCACAAACGTTGTTTGTACTGCTTTCCAATGTTATTTCCGGAAAACATGACTTCAGGCGGTTTTTCTCTTTCCTCACTTGTTCTCCAAGGGATTTCTGTCATATGGCTCGTCGAAAATCATTATAATCTGTGTGTGTGTGTGTGTGTGTGTGTGTGTGTGTGTGTGTGTGTGTGTGTGTGTGTGTGTGTCCCTAAAACGGTCTATAAAAAAAGGTAATTTCAATCATCCACCTTATTTCGGCCAATATGCATCAGACCTAGTTTCGGAGTATTGGCCGATATACAAGGGGTTATTCAAGTCTCTGTTTCTTTTATGGGCCTTTTTAAAGAAAAAAAAATATTCAACTGCTGGATTACAGAAAGCACACACACACACACACACACATTTTAACATCGTATATTAAGAGTAGATTCGGTGCATATACATATACTGTGTGTGTGTGTGTGTATATATATATATATATATATATATATATATATATATATATATATATATATATATATATATATATATATATATATATATATATATATATATATATATATATATATATATATATATATATATATATATATATATATATATATATATATATATATATATATACACACACACACACACACAGTATATGTATATGCACCGAATCTACTCTTAATATACGATGTTAAAATGGAAATCAAGCAGGAAACATACCACTATTTGATTTTGCTTATATCAAACGGAATTATAATCATATATACTGTTTTGCATTATATTTATTTATTTATTCCGTGCCATTTACTTGATTTCCGCCAGTGTACATGCTTTTCCAGTCAGGATACACCCATTAGGTTCGCCTTTCCCTGACAACGCCTTCAAAGGCACGATCCCACTGACCTGAATGCAGGTGCTTGGCAGGTGGGACCGAACCACGCTGACTGCCTGTTCTTTTAACCCTAAGTTCCTTTTGTCTCAACAGCCCCCCCCCCCCCATCCCCTGACCAACCCTTCCCTCTCCCTCTCTCTCTCTCTCTCTCTCTCTCTCTCTCTCTCTCTCTCTCTCTCTCGTTTAAATATTTTAGCTAAAGATAAATAAGATGCATTTATTCAACTGTATAATTTTTCTTGGCTTTAAGTTATTCCAAGGTATGGTGAATTCGATATTAAGTGATATTTGTTGCTATATATATACATATACATATATATATATATATATATATATATATATATATATATATATATATATGACTATTTATCACATCACCGTGATTCATATACAATCAGAAAGCTACAAACGTCCTTTAATATCCAATTCGCTCTACCTCGGAAATAATATATTTTCATATATGTTACCGAAGGGGAATTTTTTAGTTGATAATAAGTCCACCGTCCCGTGGGGTCGAACCAGCGACGGACGAGGAATCAGGACTACAGTGACGCACTAACGCAGTCGGCCACAAGAGAGGTATAAGTGAATACCATCTCCCATCAACTCACCCGTCGAACTCAGGTGTTTTGCATTTGGAGACGATATCCACCCACCTCTGCCATGTTGACCGTGTAGTGCGTTTGTCGCACGTAGCCATATTATGACTATTTATCACATCACCGTGATTCATATACAATCAGAAAGCTACAAGCGTCCTTTAATATCCAATTCGCTCTACCTCGGAAATAATATATTTTCATATATGTTACCGAAGGGGAATTTTTTAGTTGATAATAAGTCCACCGTCCCGTGGGGTCGAACCAGCGACGGACAAGGAATCAGGACTACAGTGACGCACTAACGCAGTCGGCCACAAGAGAGGTATAAGTGAATACCATCTCCCATCAACTCACCCGTCGAACTCAGGTGTTTTGCACTTAGAGACGATATCCACCCACCTCTGCCATGTTGACCGTGTAGTGCGTTTGTCGCACGTAGCCATATTATGACTATTTATCACATCACCGTGATTCATATACAATCAGAAAGCTACAAACGTCCTTTAATATCCAATTCGCTCTATCTCGGAAATAATATATTTTCATATATGTTACCGAAGGTGAATTTTTTTATAAGTCCACCGTCCCGTGGGGTCAAACCGGCGACGGACGAGGAATCAGGACTACAGTGACGCACAAATGCAGTCGGCCACAAGAGAGGTATAAGTGAATACCATCTCCCATCAACTCACCCGTCGAACTCAGGTGTTTTGCATTTGGAGACGATATCCACCCACACCTCTGCCATGTATATATATATATATATATATATATATATATATATATATATATATATATATATATATATATATATATATATATATATATATATATATATATATATATATATATATATATATATATATATATATATATATATATATATATATATATATATATATATAAAAGCGAATCCACGGAATCATTTTCCTCCATGGATTCATTTTCCTATAGGATTATACACTGAAGCTACGTGCGTCTACTGTGATTTTTTAAGGGTATACAGTATATATAAACATATATATATATAGTTTACATATATTTGTATAGCATACAACCACACGAAAACGAAGCAGGATTGTAAATCCTGACCGGTGTCAGCTTTATAGCTAAGCCATCTTTTAAGAAAGGTAGTTGATAGACGGGGAAACGCATATGAGCACCTGTCTGGTGTGAATATTTGGTTTCCAACTGTCTTTACGTTCGTCTGTACTGTCTTGCTGGCATACAGATTGTGAATTTCTGCCACTTTGTACCAGTCTTTTGAAGATGGCTTAGCAATAGCGCCAACACCAGTTAGGATTTACATCCCCTTTTCATTTTCCTGTGGTTGTTATCAGGGGCGTCATTTAGGGGGGCTGGGGGGGGGCAACTGCCCCCCTAGACTCAAGATACCCCCCGCAAGCCTCAACTTGCTCCCCGCAAGCCTCAACTTGCCCCCCTCATCCCACCAAGCCCCAAGAAGTAACAGCAGCTGGTTTTCCATTATTCCTACCGAAATTCAAATGTGTCATCACATTAAGTTACATCTTTCTATCTATCTATTTTATGTGCTTCAAAAACCACATAAAATAGCTCAAATTAAAAAAAAACAGGCGATTAGGCTCGCTTCGCTCGCCAAACCGCCTTTGTCACCCCCCCACCCAAATCAAAAATCTGAAATGACGCCCCTGGTTGTTATGCATAAAAATCACGTGTCACAGTATACTCGTATATAGAATTGTTGCAACATCCTTTTCTAACCTTTTTTGTCCGCTGTACCCTTAAATCCTTCCCTTCCTTCGAATTGTTTCTCTGTAGTTGACGTTCGCAAGGGGCTTCTCTGAGTCCCATTCATTCCCAGCCGATATCCTTCCTAATATAAACGCTGGTATTTAGAAGGTCCTGTTTTAGGACCACACCATTTTAACTGGATTTCTTGTATTCGACGTCCTCCGCTGGGTTGACCATGGGATTCGTTCTCAGGCAACCCCTGGGAAAGATCGTAGGGAAATAGAAAGCTGATTTGATGATGAGGGCAGTTCTCTAACGACAACTTTTCTGGAACGGCCTTACCGGCTAAAGTAGTAACCTGACCTCCATTCCCTTTTTTTCTGCTTGTGTGATTGTGCATTTTTTTCCAGAACCTGTTAGTGGAGGCCCACCAGTCCCCCCCCCCCCCGCCCTTTATCAATGACGACAAAAATTCTACCAAATCTGTCACTAATGTTTGGGGAAAAATGTCATCAATGATCAACTACTCAGGACATTCCATATTATAGCGCATCAAAACAATACTTAATTATGAATTATGTATTGAATTTCTTTAGGAGCAATGTCGGACCCCGAAAAAAAATTTGCCAATCAAATTAAAAGATTATTCTGTGATGAAAATTAGACGGCCGCTCTTAGTATTTAATTCACCTTGGTGTATGTAATGATTAGCTAGATGATCTGTAGCAACTTCTAAGGCCCAGACAAATAATTACACCCTGATCTGTTTATTTGGTCAGAGTCCAAAGGTCCCCGTAGGTCACTTAGTCCTTTCAACACCCTACCACTATGCCTGGCCAGGCTGTCTAAGGGAAAGGCCCCGTGCTGGCATAAGCCAAGCAACTAACCATCTGTCTCGTCTCCCGGATGCGTCTGCCCTGTGCCACTGCATTAAGCTTCTTGAGCAATTGCCCATTAGATCATTATTGTTTTGATACGCTGCACTTCCTTCCCGCTTATGTTCTTTCTATAAGTTAGTATTTACTAAATGATATCAGTGATTGTATGCTTACTCATATTATTGAAAAAGCTTTGTATGATAACAATTTCATCCCTTTTCAAAGCCCAAATTCTGTACAAGAATTGATCTAACTGAAGTGTTTCAAGTCAAACTACAGTATACTGATTTATTCTGGCATATTGTGGAGCTAACTTCATAAGTGTCCTAGGTGTATTACATGCAAGAGATAATGCTCCGTGTCCATTACCAAAAGACAGCTGTGTCTGGCGTTAATAGTGGTTCCCTACCTACGAGCTGCTTACTTCTGCTCATCAAAGTATCACCGAAATAAGTTCAAATACTACAGCTATAATACTATTTTCCTTAGTCCATTGGCGTAATTGTTTTGACAATACTTTGAATGTTATATTTAAGGAATTTGTCGCTGATGCTTGCTGTAATCTGAGGCTATTCCCACCACGTTTAATTTTTAGGCTATTTCTATAATCAAAGAGTAAAAGGCAGACTTATTAGTTGCTTCTGACTGCTCTCAGCACTTTCCTTAATCTTTAATGGTTTAAGAAGGCTCTTTCGACCCGATAAAATTGTGTTGTCTTCTGCCCATCGTCAAATCCTTCAAGCCCTACAATATCCAGATGCCTTGCAAACTAAATAAGTGATTCCTAACTTCATTCCTAAGTAACGATGAAATGTGTTACTATGATGTTCCATGAGAGAGAGAGAGAGAGAGAGAGAGAGAGAGAGAGAGAGAGAGAGAGAGAGAGAGTCACCATCGGCATGAAAATGACAAATGGACATAGTAAGATTTAACAAGGTGTTTCTAAAATGTAATTATCTCCACAACTCCCACTGTAACAGTATAACACATTTCTTGCAGTAACTGATTGACTGAACATGAAGGTCAGCCGACATGACTGCTTTCGATTTCCACTACCTAGAGGTAATTGAACCTCTTTTGTTTCGCTCGAATATTTAAGCAAAATAAATAAGTAAAATAAAGTCAGATATCGTCCAAGAAAAAGGATTCCTCGTTACGTCAGCTTTCAATGATCCCATTTAATTTTCAAGTTTAGGGAAAAGGTAAACGGTTATAAAGACACGATTCTGCTTTTGCTATTATGGTCTGTGTTGTCGAGTATTTAGTCACTGACTTTTGTTCTTGTGTTGAGAGCGCCAGAGGTAATGCAGATGCGAGTTATAACCTCCAATAACACTGACTTGGATATAACCACCTCAAAACTCTAGGAGATTTTTGTCTCTCGACGTTTACCGCTATATCCACAGCACGGGCTAGGTAACCTTGCGTTCGATCCGAGGCCTGAGAGGAACGGCATGCACGAGTTTCTTTAAGATCCAGTATGTCACTACTGACTTAAGCAGAGGTTTGTACCTACTGTAGCTGTTAGTGATTTGTGAGTCGCAACTACAGATGATGAGAAAAGAGAGGATAGTAACCGCATCCCAGCATTGTCGAAACAATCATACCCCTGAGCTCTTATTCAAGTAACTTGCCTTTGATGCTGGTTTGAAGGGGGGTTTTGAAATCCCACTTTGAATTTGGGAGCGCTCTAAAGCTGAATCTCGAGGTTCTCAGGAGCATTTGGGGAATCAATCACGTGGTCTTACGGTAATTTTTGCAAAAACAAATCATTTATGATTTATAAAAATATCTTGCATTTGAAGAGCTTTACTCTTACGGGCAAGTGGTTTCAAATAAAGAAATTACTACAACACCATAAACATTCTAACGAATGAAGCGTTATTTTGAAATCCAAATTCCGCGGTTCCTATGAGTATTTCTGGATCCATTCATTTAGTAATGGCCTTTTTCACCGCCAAGTCATCGAGGTTAGTTATTATAGGTACCTTGTTTTGTCGTAAATTTCTCTTAGTCATCCGGAACAGGACTCCAAATTCGCCCTGGCAGGAATTATAGTGACCCCACTTTTTAGCTGTCCTGGCTTATCTTGGCGCTCAGCGGTTTGGTTCCACCTATAGCCCCAGGCAACTACAAGTTTCCGTATAACTCACCTGGGTGTACACGCCAACTCTCTCTCTCTCTCTCTCTCTCTCTCTCATTTTAAGCTAATTCTTTCTCAGAAAGGTAATTTCTCTCTCAAAAGTACACAATTTTAAATTATTTCTAATCCTCTTTTACAAAGTTTATTTTTCTCATCTCACTATCTCTAACAAAGTACTCTCTCTGCCTCAAAAGGTTAACCGTTCACTCATAAGGACCTCCTCACCAACACAATTCATGCGAGTATTCGAGACAGTAGTCAAGAGTCCATAAAATCTGGAGTGACTTTTCTCCGTTCCCTCATTTCATTGGGCGGAAGAGAGGAAACCTCGCAGTAGTATTGTTCCGTTATCTCAGAACGGACAGTGGCAAGGAAAACGCGGGTCATCATTTTTTTTTATTTGTTCTTGCCAGTATTTTGCTGATGTAACTCTGGAGGAGGCCGGTATAAAATTACCTGCGCAGAATATAGTTTTAAATGATTTCATGTGTAAAGTACCGCATACATTAAAAATAATAATGAACTAAAAAGATCAAGTTATTAGTTGTTTTACTAGAACAGAAGTTTTCCGAGTTCTTTTCTTACGTTCATTATTGAACCGATGGATCTCCAATATATCCATCAGGTCAGGAAAGATATTCAAGGGAAATCCTTCCGAAACAAGCATTCTTTGTAGCCCGGTTAAACAATCTCTCTCTCTCTCTCTCTCTCTCTCTCTCTCTCTCTCTCTCTCTCTCTCCCAAGTAAACTAAAAATTGAGTACGCCCTAACAGGAGTTGCATTTCGAAAGCCTAAAATAACAATTTTGTTTGTAAATCTTTTAAATTACCATACCTATAGTTCATCTCGACAAGAATGGACTCAAAGGTAATGTGATGATACAAATGAATAGCCAGGTTTCCTAAGTTCAAACTGCAGTGCAAATGAGCATAAGCAAGTCTGATTATTAAAGTTTCCAGAAGCCTGAAAAATTTTGGTCTGAGCTGCGATTTTACTGGGACCAGATACATACGGGAGGTAACGTGAAATCAGCGTATTCAATCTCTCTCAAGTAAGGAATTGTAAAGGAACACTTGGGCCCCCTTACGATAGACTAGGACATTGTCTTCATTTTTCTGAGACCAGAACCAAAAGATTACAGCTGTCCATGCGCTGCTAATCTCTATATACTGCTCCTTATTGCGATAAATCAAGAAAACTTTTGTAAATTTATTTTTTCTTTTACAGGAATGCAATGATTCAAGGCTTCTTCTAATATCTGTTTGAAGACTTGCCTTATTACAATGACTCGTGATATGCATTTCTAACAATACCGAAATCAGCGTTCGAAAAGGAGTTAACGTTAAACTAAATATGTGAATAAACACATGAAATTAAATGGTTCATGAACTAACGTTTTGGCTTCGCAAAGTCACGCATTGCTTGGTTTGTTGTGCATAAAATTGAACGAGCCACTTAACAACAAACAGCCAGTTATTCCACCCGCAGCAATCCTTGGTCTTTGGCGCTTTTGCTCTTCTTATCCATTATCATACATCAAGACCCTCTGACCTATATGTTCGTCAGAGCGCCCTTGGCCTATTCGAGCCATATTTCTTGCATGTCTCGCCTACTACTCTTCGGCCCTCAACTTGCAAGTACAAGAGCCCAGAACGCTGGGTGTAAGACGTCCGTCATCATCCAGAGTAACACTTACGAGAGCGTATCGGTGTTTATTAAACCTTCGGCCATAACGGTACACTTCTCAGCAACTCATCTTTCCGTGGTTGCCTAAAATGATCACGAGTGTTCTGACTGCTGTTCCGTTTGCGTGCGGCTGTACGTAAAAAAAGAAAAACAGGAGCTGTCATGAACCACAATAGCACCTAAAGAAATGCTCCATAACGCACGCATGTCTCATCTCTCGTGATTTGTGACACGGTTGATAATTGCTATGAATCAGTTCCTTTGCATCAGAAGACAGACGACTTTTTAAATAGGGCGAATCTTTTGGAGTAATATTCTTCAATAAAATTTAAAAGTGTTCATGTAAACGGCGATGAGTAAAGATTATAATTTTATGAGAAAAATATTATCGCCCTCTTTTTTGTAAACCCGTTTCGGTTATAACATTCCATGCATGTACCCTTGGTGCCATTCACCAACTTGTAAATGGTAGCAAGGACTACCGAAGCGTCGGAATAATGGATGAACTTCGGACAGGTGCTTTATAATTTACCTGCTGTAACGAAGAAACTTTTGCTCCATGTTGAGAAGGCGCAATGCTGTATAAGCTCAACGGCATACAGGAAGCCATTCTTTTCAACGCAGTTTGCCTCAAAGTAGGTCTCCTTCCAAGATGAGATTATCATCATCAATACTGCATCATAGGCAGGCGACCTGTCCTGGAAATAGATGAGATTTGAACTGCTGACCAGGGATTTTGCTGGCCAAAATACTATATCCACTTAGACACAGAAGCTGAGTGGCAATACTATGGGTCTGAAAAATCTAAGGTCAGGAGGTTGTGAATTATAATTACTACAAGCTTGTGCACGCTGGAACCCGGGCCTGCTGCATCCCCTGCCTACCCCAGGTGGCTTTGTCACGTCTCTCCTACTGTCACCCGGGGAAGGACAAACAAGATCAGAGCCACTAGGGGTTTTATTATTATGGATTGTTATAGGTTAAGATGATCGGCGGGTGTGTTTGTGATGATTTAGTCATAATACAATTTTATAATAAGTGGATCCAGGTAAACTGGGAAGGCATTCACACTAAGAGAAAGAGACTGGGTGTGAAATGCAAGCACATTAGTTACAGGAAGAATGTGGTGGACCTACTTGTTTTTCCTTTTTGAATCGACAAGTACCTCCTCATTTCTTTCAGCGCCAAACTCATTTTTCATGGGAAGCTGCACAATATTGCGACCTGCGCTTTCCTTTTGTACATTTTGGCCACCTCCTATGAAGTTGTGATGACCTGTATACTTTAATTCGATTTTAAAATGTCTTAATGCGCTACCATTTACTTTGTAGGTTATACATTTTTCCAGTCGGTTAATAATGTATCCAAGTGTTCATTAAGTTAATATGTTATCGAATCATTTTCAACTGGCTCATTTCCCCCTTCCATATTTGCAGTTGGGTTTTCCTTCTTTGCACCTCCTGCCCGGGTTGAGCCTCACCAGTGCATTGCAACGAACGGATTACTAACGATCGGCACTTGTTACAACAAGCAGTCTTGCACAGATATAGGCGGCGTCGACTCAGGCACCTGCTCGACTGGTGGCATTTGTTGCGTCGGTAAGTAGATTATTCTTTTATTTTAAAAGATAGACAAAACTGGCGTTTGTATACAGGATTTAGGTTACGCTCTCCATACAGCATTTAAAAGAATTCTCATTGATTATTATATTGAGATAGTGTTGTCATTCTATCTGGACTAGAGGTAGTTCGCAAAAACAGCTTTAAAGCGTACTAAAGTTTGCATAACTGTCTAAGTACGCCAGAAATCTTTATTTGTTACATATTGGCATTGCTATTGGGTCTTAACTACATTTATTATTTACTGTAGATAAATGAGGTCAAATCGGAACGCTTCATTTTCAACTGTTGCACGGTAGTTTCGTTTTGTATTAAAGTATCTGGAAAAGTATTATAATGAAGAGAAGCGCCTGACACTTTTATTCCAAGACTCTGGATGATGTTGCCTTTCTTCTTTAGTCCCATCGGTATGCGGAAGCATCGTCGCTCGCAACAGAACTTGGTTCGTCAACAAGGATTTCCCTGAAAAGTCCAGAGATTCGGGGGACTGCACCATTACTATCAGCAAGGAAACTCTTCGCGTAAGTACACAAAAGGTATATTGTAACATTATGCTGCTGCTGCTTGTGGATTACCTGCTACATCCGTGACAGAAACTATACCGGGATTTGAAAAAATTTAATTTATTAAAACCAAGGCTGAATTTTCGCTCATTATTGATGATCATTTTAATCCCAGATTAAACAAGCAAGACTGGATTTCCACTCCTTCCAACTGGCTAGTCCCCGTCAAGGACGTTGCCTGGACGATATGTTCGAAGTTTCCACAAAGACAAACGTTAGTGGAAGAGAAGAGAAAGTCGAAATAACGCCAAAGCTCTGCGGCGACAATACTGGTCAGCATGGTAAGTGCATGGTTACAAAGTTCAAGGTTTACGGTTAATACAGAGTTAGGAAGAAGAAAGAGAGCTCAAGATATAATGATCACGCTTTCCAGTAAGCGTTTGTTTTTCTTTGTCAAAAATGATAATGACACAGACTTATACACTAGGCAGTCTTTCATACGTTTTGATGACGAAATTTTGTGACATTTCCGTGACAAAATAAAATTAGTTATGCAGTCAGCAAGACGAAATTGCACCGTAGTGTGCTTTATTAAACTGTGCAAATTTGTTTTCACATGTCATTGCATTTTAATAAGAGTCTGAATTTACTTCGATATAGAAGGGAAATACTTTAATTTGATCAATTACCCTGACAGTGTACGTGGACATTGAGCATGGAGATGCTGAAGTTCACGTGAAGTTGGGCTCCAGCGTCCATTCCGAAAATAGAGAATGGCGAGTCTTCATAACCCAGCTTGACGAAACGTACGCAGGTATGACGGGGTTCCTTTTCAGTCCTCCGAAATACAGTTAAATCTGAATAGGAGCTTGTTCATACTCCATACTGTTTTCATCGTTTCATGTATATAGATAAAATTCTGCATTTCTTTGATTATAATTTACAATTAATTAAGCTAAGAGTCTTCCAATCTTAAATTTCAGAAACAGCAAAGGGATAATAGTTATAGATAAAATTCTGCATTTCTTTGATTATAATTTACAATTAATTAAGCTAAGAGTCTTCCAATCTGAAATTTCAGAAACAGCAAAGGGATAGTAGTTATTTTTTCTGTGAATAATGTATAAAACTTCATGTTTTCAGTACAAACCAATTATATCTTTGCCAATTTAATTGTCTTTCCCATAAATTATATAACATTAAGAGATATCAGCAAAAGCAGTAACTAATACTACATTTCTGAAAGTATTAGTATACACAAGTATTGTTCCAGTATTCATTAATGCTATGGAAACATAATATCCGGTTTCTTGGTTTGACATTGCACTTATACTTCAACGGGAGATATGTAGACATTGCTCTTATACTTCAACGGGAGATATGTAGACATTGCTCTTATACTTCAACGGGAGATATGTAGACATTGCTCTTATACTTCAACGGGAGATATGTAGACATTGCTCTTATATTTCAACGGGAGATATGTAGACATTGCTCTTATACTTCAACGGGAGATATGTAGACACTGCTCTTATATTTCAACGGGAGATATGTAGACATTGCTCTTATACTTCAACGGGAGATATGTAGACATTGCTCTTATACTTCAACGGGAGATATGTGGATATTGCTCTTATACTTCAATGGGAGATATGTAGACATTGCTCTTAAACTTCAAGGGGAGATATGTAGACATTGCTCTTATATTTCAACGGGAGATATGTAGACATTGCTCTTATACTTCAACGGGAGATATGTAGACATTGCTCTTATATTTCAACGGGAGATATGTAGACATTGCTCTTATACTTCAACGGGAGATATGTAGACATTGCTCTTATATTTCAACGGGAGATATGTAGACATTGCTCTTATACTTCAACGGGAGATATGTAGACATTGCTCTTATATTTCAACGGGAGATATGTAGACATTGCTCTTATACTTCAACGGGAGATATGTAGACATTGCTCTTATACTTCAACGGGAGATATGTAGACATTGCTCCTATACTTCAACGGGAGATATGTAGACATTGCTCTTATACTTCAACGGGAGATATGTAGACATTGCTCCTATACTTCAACAGGAGATATGCAGACATTGCTCTTATACTTCAACGGGAGATATGTGGATATTGCTCTTATACTTCAATGGGAGATATGTAGACATTGCTCTTAAACTTCAAGGGGAGATATGTAGACATTGCTCTTATACTTCAATGGGATTTATGTAGACATTGCTGGGAGATATGCAGACATTGCTCTTATACTTCAACGGGAGATATGTAGACATTGCTCTTATACTTCAACGGAAGATATGTGGATATTGCTCTTATACTTCAATGGGAGATATGTAGACATTGCTCTTAAACTTCAAGGGGAGATATGTAGACATTGCTCTTATACTTCAATGGGATTTATGTAGACATTGCTGGGAGATATGCAGACATTGCTCTTATACTTCAACGGGAGATATGTAGACATTGCTCTTATACTTCAACGGGAGATATGTAGACATTGCTCTTATACTTCAAAGGGAGATATGTAGACATTGCTCTTATACTTCAACGGGAGATATGTAGACATTGCTCTTATACTTCAAAGGGAGATATGTAGACATTGCTCTTATACTTCAACGGGAGATATGTAGACATTGCTCTTATACTTCAACGGGAGATATGTAGACATTGCTCTTATACTTCAACGGGAGATATGTAGACATTGCTCCTATACTTCAACGGGAGATATGAAGACATTGCTCCTATACTTCAACGGGAGATATGCAGACTCAGAATTAATTGGATTTCTTAATATATTTACGAAGATATACTGACTTCACCAAAGACAGAGAAGTGAAATTAAAGCAGAATTTTTGTGCTATGTATTTTACTCCCTGAGTTGAGCTTTACAAAATCTCACCCACGAAACCTACTTTCTCACAGCACCAAGAGATTGCCTGCAATATCATATGGACACTTCTAATAAGGTCAAATCTCTCAACTTTGACGGGAACGACGACTTTAAGGGTGACCTCAACTATGACATTTGCTTCACCAAACTACAGAGGTTAGTGCTCTTGTTCCTAGGGAGAGGGTCATCGTCGAGAGCTCAATCTGAGATTCAGCTCATACTGGCATAAAGAAACTCTCTCTCTAAACTTTACAAATGCCACACTTTCAAGTGACAAATACAGCAGAACTTCAACGCATTATGTGCTAATAGAAACATAAAGGAAGCAAAACCTAAAAAAAAATATGAATGCTGATGAATTTGAATACTTTGTCGTAAATGATATGCAAAATCAGCTTAGTCTTTCACGGTAGATTTTCTATACGCTTGACATCACAATCCAGTGGGCTTCACCACCTGTTGATGAATCAGTTTTTAAAGCTAATATTAATTTTCTAATGTCTTAGAATTTTTTCCAAAGTTATAAATTTGTGTAATGCATATTTTCCATGAGCATTTCAACATGGGTATTTAAATCAACAGGTGCTTCACCAACATTGTTTTTAATTTCAGGTCATCTGACCCTGGAGAGTCGTGTAAGCGTAAGGTTTCTAATGTAGAGATTGACCAGTCCCCATCTGTTCGTCAGCTTAGAAAGAGAAATAAGAAACGCCGTGTTGACCGCAGCTCTGAAAGTCGAGAACTACCTCTTTATTCATCACCAGAGCAATCACTCGAAGACAAGAAAGTTAGAGAAGCTATTTCAGACGTGATTGGTCAAATTTCAAGGACAATTAATGTTGAAAAGGAAGAGGGATCTTTAAATAAGGGGTCCAGTCAGCAAAATAAAAAAGAACTAAATGATGATGAACAACCTCAGCAAGACAATGTTAAAGTTAAAGCAGCTGCTGAGAGCACTGACAACGCCTTGCCCATGCTCTATTCAGCTGGTAATGAAGCAGTTATCAGCCAGATTCAACAGGTGGTCTTACAACTACAGCAAGAGCAACTTGGCTTAGGAGGAGGTGGTGGGGGACATTTTGGTTTTGGAGGTATGGTTATGAACACAGATGAGGACTCAGTAATGTCAAGCACCCATATGGAAGATGTTGATTTAACAACCTCACTTCCTTCCACTGAGGAAATATCAAATTCCCCAGAACAAACCATCAGAGAAAACTCATACATTTTATCATCAGATGACGATATCACAGGCAATGATCATGGCATTATGACCAGTCTACATTCCAGTGAAATTGACAGTTCAGTCAACAGTGTTTCCAATATTGTTAATGAATTGTTGACAAACCATGTTACCCTTACGACAGAAATAGTTTATCCACTAACTGATAATCTAGCAGTTGAAGGCATAGTAATTGAAAGTACTCTTTTGCCAGAGGAAGTAGTGACAGACATCTTTGTTACAGAATCCCCAGATAAGGAAACAGTACAGATAAACAACGAACAAATCATGGATGATATGTCGGCAAGTAGTGACGCTGAAAATAAACCTAACACCAACAGTAGCATCGTTGTGACAACAGAAAGTCCTTTAATGACTAGTGATGATTTAGATTATCTTGAGTCAGAACCAACGGACAATATTCAAGAAAACCTCGGGTTGTCAAGAGACACGACTACAGAAGGTTATGAGGAAACTGGCATTTCTAACTCTGCACATATTGAAGCACTCTCTGCTTCTGATAATGTACTTTTAATAGAATCTCACAATAAATCAAAGCCTGGAGGTCCACAGGCTGAAATCACAGTGCTGGATCCTGATTCTGTGAAAGTACATGGGGATCTTATCATCAAGGATGGACAAAATGATGAAAATGAGAACAGCAAAGTGCCGTCAGCTGAAGTCACAACTGAAAGTGTCTTTGGAGTGACAAGCAGAACAACAGATGAACTGCCCAAGGTTACCAGTGAAGGCATCACAACAGCTTCCACAGTCATGGTGGAAATGAAACAGCCAATTGTTGAGGGAGATGACAGCCATCCACCTGAGGGTGCGGGAAGTAGCAATAAAGATTCAACTGCAATGCTAACTAACGGCATTGCAGGGGATACTGAAACTAATGCTGAAGATCAAGCCAATGGCAGTATTCAGTGGCTCATACTTGATGATGGTAGTTCCGATGTCAAAGAAGTCAGTAAACAAGAAGTTTCCTTACCACCTGATGTGATAGTTTCTTCTGACATAGGATTTGGATTTTACAATGATGGCACAGAAAAGTCACCACTACCATCTACCAACAAAAAGAATGGGGAAGAAAGCTTTGGAAATCTTGCTGAAGATTCTGATTTACTGGAATCGGAACTTAATGTAAGTAGTAATAAAGAAGATATGACAAAACCAGATCACATTAGTAGTGAAAGTCTAGTTTCCACAACATCTCCTGCACCTTCTAGTACTATTAGTACTACTCTGACTTCTGCTTCCCCTACATCTGATATTACTTTCTCTACTACTGGTGCTGCTACTTCTACAATTACTTCTTCCACAACAACTGTCACCACCACACCAACTACTACTTCCATTACAACCACCACAACCACTCCATCTACTACTTCCGCAACAACTACTGCTACTGATCAACCAGAAGGGACTTCGCATGACCAAACAACTGGAAATAATAATAAAAATAATGTGCAAAGTTTATCTACATCTATAGAGAATAACAGCCATTTTGATAATGAAGTGGAAAAAACAGAAGATGAAACTAAAGAAACAGCTATGACTGAAGAAGACCATATGCTACATGAAGAAGTTGACAACTATAGTAACGTGGGAGGTGGTGAAACACAAGAAACAGTGGTTAGCAATATATCTGAAAATGAAGCTACTGTTAACTCGGTCCCAGAAGTCATTATGTTTGATTCCGAAAATAGCATGCCTGCAACAGTTCCCGGCAGTGTATCTAACTCAGAGACTAGCAGTGTTCTTGGCACGATTCAGACTGGTGCATCAGAAACAACTGCAAGCTCAGAGACTAGTAGTGTTCTTGGCACGATTCAAACTGGTGCATCAGTAGCAACTGCAAACTCAGAGACTAGTAGTGTTCTTGGCACGATTCAAACTGGTGCATCAGTAGCAACTGCAAACTCAGAGACTAGTAGTGTTCTTGGCACGATTCAAACTGATGCATCAGTAGCAACTTCAAACTCTGAGACTAGTAGTGTTCTTGGCACGATTCAAACTGGTGCATCAGAAACAATTGCAAACACCGAATATGAAATAAATACTGATGAAACAGCTGATACAGGGGAAGCAAAACCAACCAATGTGTCTGATGCTGGAGAGACGGAAATAAATATCATTTCCGAAACAGAGGCTGGTAATATTTCAGAATCTCTAGTAAAAGACAGCATTTCAGATGATCAAGAAACGAATAAAGAGAATAATACAATTGGCGATATTACACCTACTGAAGATGATAACGTTCCAGAAAATGACAGCCATTTAAATTCTGCAGTGCATGTTGAGCATCCCCCCATAAACGAGGCCGTCCTTGTAATCTCAGCAGATGACGAACCTGTACATCAGGTGGACATTTCCATAGCAGCTGAGTCTGTTACTTTGGCTGACAGCAACACTGAAAGTAACACTGTAAATGAACTGGATGCCAGTAGTGCAGAAAGTGAAGACACTCTTCTCGTAAGCTTCCCATCAGACGAGGAACAATGCGGTGGATCATTTTTGAAAGTTAGAGAGGATATTATCTGCGGAGGACTCCTTAGACAAGAAACAATTGAAGAAAAGGATTACGAAGATGGTAAGAACTGGGATACATAAAACCATTCATTTCTTTCCACTGCTGATATAACTATTCATACAGTTCATTTGTAAGATTGCACTTTTTCTCAAAAAAAAAAATTACCCCAAATTAATTTTTAATATATATCAAAACTGCTTTTACAGATCGGTTCAGTGATGTGGAACGCATAAGCGTTCGATCCATGGAAGATGCAACTCGAAGTTTGAGGTTCCAGCTTCAGTATGAGACAGATTGCCCTGAAATGAAGGCAGAAACTACTACAACCCCAGCACCCGTCAGAAAGACTGTGACGCTCCTGCAGTACCTTCTGGGGTGGTATCGATAGCTGAAGGGCGAAATGCCTATCTCCAGAATTTTTGGAAAGTGGTCTTATTTCCAAAAGCTTGAAGTAGGAATTTTACGAAGAGCATTAATGTATATTGGTCCTCAGAACTATTTAGTGTTCCAGTGTCTGCAAATCACAGCAAATAAATTAAGGGTGCCGTGACATACCCGTATAAGAAAAAACTATGTTAATATGTCAAAATAATGTCAGTTCTGGGATTTCATCTGACAAAATACTTCATGGTATGAGATTATATTATATTTTTCTACAAATAGATATGAAATTAATTAGATATAACATTTCTAGATGAGTTCAAGTACAAAATGCTCCTGGATTCTGAAATTCTCGTAGCGCAATTGTTTTTGTTATTGATATGTTCATAACATAATCAATGGTGAAAAAAAATCCCTCTGATTCAGTTCTGATCATTAACTTGTCAAAATTACTAGAACCATGTGGCCAGGAATGCAGCATATATATATATATATATATATATATATATATATATATATATATATATATATATATATATATATATATATATATATATAAAAGCTACCTTAAATCAGTTATAATACTGATATGAAGATCTATATGTGTTCACTGAAGCTGGCAATATTTTACTACCGATATGTTCAATCTGAAACGGGATTTTAAACTATTGTTTACTCATTTATTGCAATCTAAAGATCTTTAACAGATCGTGAAGAACAAAAATAATCAAGGACTTCAATGGACTGGTAGTCTTGGGGCATTTAAAAGGACCTACTGCATATACAAAATGCTTTAAGACAAATTTCCTTCTTTTGAAGGTGTATTATTAAGTCTCGGGAAAATTATTTAAGTGTAATTTTATTTATTAAACGTTTTGTAAGAAAAATATCTTTTATTACCTCACTTTAATGTCGTATTGGAACATGTGCAGAGAGAGAGAGAGAGAGAGAGAGAGAGAGAGAGAGAGAGAGAGAGAGAGAGAGAGAGAGAGAGAGAGAGAGAGAGAACGATAAATACTGAAAACAGAGTTGAACCATTCCTCACAAGCAAGCAAGCACATACATCCAGTCATTTGCAAGGACATATCATAAGTTAATCCTGTCTAGACCTGAGTCCTGTCTGTTGCGTTCATTTTAAAATACTTTGGTAACAGATTAGGCTAGTCAGTGTATATTAACACTCAAGACAATTCAACCTGAGAGCCAGTTACCCGTCAACGTACCACGTAATACTCCACGATTCAGAGCTTCGTTATCTCATTATTGTTCCTGAGACTTTCGATCAAATGTGCATCTGATTAGTACAGGGCTTCAAGCGTCCTACCACTCCATGAATAACAGTCACTAATTTTCCCGACTTTCTACCCAGTTTCAGCCTACAGAGCGCATGCTTACTTGTTTAATAGCATTCTCTTGCTCTAGTTACTAAAGGTTACTAGTTGGGTGAATGGATGCCTGAAATTTCTTTAGTTTCGCCTACGCTTTTTATCAATCATTCATGACGCTTAAGGTTATGTTAAAGAAATAATTAAAACATAAATTCGAAAAAGACGACTATTTATAATAGGAAAATAGGTAATTTAAAAACAACCCTGAAGAATGAATTGGGGCAATTATATCTCTCTAAAAATCTTAATGTCATTTAAAAAACTGATGAGTGCCAGGTTGTCCTCATCATCTCCAGATGTTTCAGAAAAGGGTTTTCCTTAAAGACGGAGCCTCCGTTCGCAGGTCACTATACTTTGAGTAGCGCACAAAGTCTGGTCAACTGATAACTCATCAGACAGAGCACGCTCAGGGGAGCTTACGAGAGAAGAGGATGCTTACTGCAGAAATTAATGCACATTTTCGAACAGGAAGTTTGTTGTTTCTGGACTTGCAGCTGCCTAATGTCACTGTGCATGGAAACGTTGGCAAAATAGACGGGACAGACCAAGTCTTAAAGAATAAAGAAATTTGGTCTTTACCAAATCCAGGTTTACGATGAAATTCCCATACTCAAGTCCTTTTTCTCTCGGTCAAAATCATTTCCCCTAATGGATTTCGCTACTTGATGCATACGCCAGAATTCTGGTTACTACTCCCAAGGTCTAGTGAATATACTCTCTAGACCCTGACCACTTCTTTCCCCTGACCTATAACTTCCAACGGCCTTGCCAGGATACTGAACTCCTCACAATGTACGATGCAGTTTACAACAGAGTAATTTACTTTGTGGTCTGTTATGGGAACTCAGTAAAATATATACGTATAATTATAATATATCAATAAGACATTTTTGTTGGTAGAAACCTTTCCAAAGATAGTTAATAATAAACGTCTTCATTACTCCAGAGAGTAGGCTAAGCCTACAAAAAACCCGTTCCTCCCAGCCCTTTTCATATATCCTAAAAGTTTTTGCAAAAGGATAATCATTATAAGTAAGACTCAAGACTCAGTACATAGAAAAGGTGACACATGCTGTCAACTCATAATACACACATATATTATATATATACTATATATATATAATATATATATAATATATATAACAAATTAGAGCCACAAATTTCGTTTAATATCAGATTCAACATACTTCGGGAATAACACCCAAGGGGAACTGTAAGTAAAAGAGCTTCGTCACCAGAACGATTCCAACTACCCCCTAGTTAGGAAACATTGAAAAGTATCAAACAAAAACTTCTTTCAGTTTTCTTCTGAAGATGGAAAGAGAAACCCACAAGATTCCTGTGTATAACTTGTTTACTTGTAAACAAGCTATAAACATGTGACGTCCCGACTCCTCCCACAAGGTAATAAGGACAAACAGCTGTCTCTGAAATTCTGAATGAATATTCGTACCTTGTCAAGGCTTCAAGAATAGCGGCTATGATAAGTCACTGTCCCTGTGGTTGAAGGACAGCTTTTGTGATTCGACTTGCACAATTGTTTAGAAGTGAGGAGGCCCATGGCAAACCCTACGTAAGCTTGAACAGGTAAATGAATAATAGGGCCCGTTTTTTAGGTAAGGAGTACACCCGGACCAAGTTTTCGTCATCTACCACCAAAAGGGAGAACCTCATCAAATAGCTGGAGCATCATAGGATACCTTTCCCAGCAGGGGCCACACGCCCAGAGCTACTTATCTGCCCAAAAAATCGGCCGAAGCCCTGCAAAGAGTGGACGACGTCATCAGAGAGTGGAGCCATGAGGTCGTACGCCTTCCTCCTGGCCACCCCCAACTCAACGCCATTGAGCAGGTATTGGGGGTGCATGAAGCGCCACGTCTGCTCATCCCTCCAGCGATTCACCAGGGCGGACCTTCAGGCCAAGTTACAGGAGGCCAGGCTTTGCGCTAACCCGGAGGTGTAGACAGGAGCTATTCGTCAGTCTCAGCGCTTTGAGGAGTACTGGACGTTGGATAATATCCATGAGAGCGTGGAACCTGTCATCATAAACATAGCCACTGATGATGAGCATGAAGACCTCTTCCTGGACAGCAATGGAGAATAAATTGTTTTTCTGTATTGGATGTTTCATTTCTGTACTTGCAAAATATGTTTTTGAAACACACAAGCCTAACAATAGTTGTTTCATTATAAAAATGTACAACACATTTTGATACTTATCAATAAATCGAAGTATATCGATTTAATGGTCTACTTTAAAAATCAACTCCTCAAACAGCGACAAAACTCACAGAAAATGGTTTGATAGAAAATGTGTAACAGTTGGGTTAAACTTTGTAGTGTTGAACCACCTGCAAAAGCCCAAAGTTGGGTTAAAGACTTTTAAGACTTAGGAAAGTATTCCCCAGTCAAATGCATTGCCAATTATAACTAACCAAACACAATGGTTGGTTAGCTGGAAATGTTTCGTGTCAATGAGGCAAAAAATGGTTCTGGTCTTCATTTAAACGTATGCAAAATATGGCTCTTTGGAATGCCAGTATTGTTTTTCGAATGGTACATGGCCAGGACAGTTTATTTCTTGAACTTTAAAAGATCCCATCTTAATTCGGCAGGCACAGCAGCGGTTTGTGGTCGACCTACTAAGCTTTTGAGGTCTTATACTAAAATTTCGGATGTGCGATATGATGGATGGAAAAGGTCGTGTTATTCACACGCGTAGGGACCAAAATAAACCTTGCAAGGCAAAGCCATCATTTTGTTATAAATGTAATGTAACCGTGTGTGTTGAATGCCAACTTGGTCCATCCCTCCGCAAATTATAAGACACTGCAGCTGGGGAATAAAATAGGTTTCAGTGATTTTCCAGTATTAATAGTATATATCATGAGAAATTAAAAGCTTTTCTGTTTCCCTGAAGAAGAACAAATGTCTTGATTTATATGGTGTTGAAGTATCAGAAACAAAATAATTGCATATTGCTGTTATAAAAATAATTATTTTCATTCATCTTACGCAATTTTTATTATTATTTTCCATAAGTATTCATTGTCCCAGCGTCCTCCTGTGAGGACAGCGTACTGTATATCAAGCTAAATTAAATAAAAGTTTTCATGTAAAAATGACGGTGGCTTCAGTTCTAGACAACTTTTCATTTTTACGCACTGTTTTGCGTGTCAGTAATTTGTCACAAATTGTACCAGCTCTGACGGCTGCACATTTTCTTTTGGACGGGTCGGTTAATATCTTACCGTTATTGTGTGAACGTCTCCCATTTTCCCACACCCGCACACCATTTCCATTTTTCACATCCGCATAATTAGCCCATTTCACACCCACACCAATACCGTACTACTTCCTAGGCCAAAGTCTGTACACTTGAGTTCGTTTTGTCTGGTTGCCTGTCTCCTCTTAGCCAAAACAAACGATTTTTTTTTGCGCGCAAATCCCCATTTGGATCTAGTGCCTTGAACGACTGATTTGTAGGAAGCACGATCCTTAATATTATTTGTCAACATTTAGAAACAGATTCCTCTGGTCCACTGGACTAACGTTGCTTTGAGAAACTGGTCAATTAAAAAAATTGGTTTCGGTATTTCAATTTGTCTCTTTGTACCGCCATATATGTTTTTAGCAGCCCACAAAAGCAATCATGCTTACTCACACGCAAGGAAGCAAACTTACGCACACATACTCGTACAAACAACAAATGCTTATTTTAGCATACGTCACTTCTCGCCTTGAGAGTAGGCGGGCTACTGAGGAAAGATGCACAGTATCTCAGTCGATGCAGAATTTTTCTTCAAAAATTGTACATCACAATTGTGTGAGACGTTTTCAGTCTGCATTCTAGACGATTAAACTTCCGGTGCTATGTCAAGAATTGCACCACTCACTTACAGTCTAGACTCAAGAGCCTTCCTAGGATCAGCACTGAAGTTTAATTTAAAATTTGTAAAATATAAGAGAAAAGAAAATGGAAGCGGTGAGTAAACAAACTGGAAATATTGATTTACAATGAACAGAAAAAGCGAAGAAAATAATACTAAAATAAAGAATCCATTAATTCTAAAATCAACTGATCTCACAGCCGGAGCCACTGAACATAGAAAATCACGTTTGAGATTCCAATATTTTACCCCATGAAAAGAAAAGTAGACCAAGGAAATTATCTTAGCAATTGTCTCAGAAAATGAAGAGGAGGAAGAAATAATTGAAAATATAAAAAGTAAGATCACGTTGCTAAAAGATTGCTACACTATGAAAATGACTTCCGAGTGAAGTAGGTGGCCGAAACGGAGAGAGAGAGAGAGAGAGAGAGAGAGAGAGAGAGAGAGAGAGAGAGAGAGAGAGAGATGGCTGGAGAAGTGCAGCACTAACTAGAGCAGAGTATTCTCAAGGTCACGAGATGACGGATTTGTGCTTCTTTCCGCCATAGAATCGCTTCCGGTTCATTTGTGAATGACAGAGGAGGAGGCGTCAGTTGTGGATGATGATACCCGTTTGACGAAGAACAAGACGTTCTTATTTAGGAGCTTCATGATGGCCAGCTGTGACGACACGAGTGAGGGTGATGACGTCATGCAAGCACAGGCAGAAGGAGGAGAGATATGTGTCATCTCTCTCTCTCTCCGTTTCGGCCACCTACTTCATTCGGACGTCATTTTCATTGTCTATCTATTGCATGCACTAATCGATTTTTATGTTCCCCCTCTCTCTCTCTCTCTCTCTCTCTCTCTCTCTCTCTCTCTCTCTCTCTCTCAAATTGCCCAAGTAGTTTATCCCCGTAACTTTGTCCATACTCGGGCCCACTCTCGGCAAAAAAAATTTTTTTTTTTTTCAATTTCCACATCCTACAAGACGGAATTTCTAAGTCCTACAGGACGAATCCAATTTCCAAGTCCTACAGGACGAATCCAATTTCCAAGTCCTACGGGACAAATCCAATTTCCAAGTCCTACGGGACAAATCCAATTTCCAAGTCCTACGGGACAAATCCAATTTCCACATCCTACGAGACAGAATTTCCAAGTCCTACGGGAAAGAATCCAATTTCCAAGTCCTACGGGACAAACCCCATTTCCAAGTGCTATGGGACAAATTCAAATTCCACGTCCTTCGTGACGTCCTCAAATTCCACGTCCTTCGTGACGTCCTCAAATTCCACGTCCTTCGTGATGTCCTCAAATTCCACGTCCTTCGTGACGTCCTCAAATTCCACGTCCTTCGTGACGTCCTCAAATTCCACGTCCTTCGTGACGTCCTCAAATTCCACGTCCTTCGTGACGTCCTCAAATTCCACGTCCTTCGTGACGTCCTCAAATTCCATGTCCTTCGTGACGTCCTCAAATTCCATGTCCTTCGTGACGTCCTCAAATTCCACGTCCTTCGTGACGTCCTCAAATTCCACGTCCTTTGTGATGTCCATCCACGTCCTCCGTGACGTCCTCAAATTCCACGTCCTCCATGATGTCCATCCACATCCTCAAATTCACGTCCTCCATGACGTCCATCCATGTCCTCTGTGACGTCCTCAAATTCCACGTCCTCCGTGACATCCTCAAACACATCCTCCGTGACATCCTCAAATTCCACGTCCCCCGTGACGTCCTCAAACACGTCCTCCATGACATCCACCAATTCCACATCCTCGGTGACGTCCACCAACTCCTTGTCCCATATGACGAAACAAATTCCACTTCCTCTGCGACGAAATTAATTCTAAGTCTTACGAGACGACAAACATACTATCCCGCAATAACCAGCTGAGGCTGAGCGAGAGATAAAGTATATTTCTTCATTTTAGCCATTCAGGCCGCACCCCATGTCTTATTAAGATAAAATAATTACAATCGCCTTGTTGTCCACCACAAAGTCGGTTCCCGATCCCATTTATATCTCAATCCAAATTCACTTAACTTTAGAGGGCCCTACCAAATAAATCTGTCAAAATGTCGAATACAAGATCCCAACACAATGAGGACTTTAAGTTTCTACACGCAGGCAGGAAAAAACCTGGGAATGTCGGGCCAAGAATTATGGGGCTGGGTCCAGGGGAACCTAGATGCTGCAAAGGCGGAGAGGGAGATAGAAAGAAAAGAAAGGGAGAAAGAGAGAATTGTCCGGGAGAAGAGAGAGGATATAGAAAGGCAAGAATGGGAGAGAAAGAGAATTGCCCAGGAGAAGAGAGAGGAGGCAGAAAGAACTGCCCAGGAGAAGAGAGAGAAGACAGAAAGGCAAGAACGGGAGAAAGAGAGAATTGCCCAGGAGAAGAGAAAGGAGATAGAAAAGCATGAATGGGAGAAAGAGAGAATTGCCCAGGAGAAGAGAGAGGAGATAGAAAGGCAAGAACAGGAGACAGAGAGAATTGCCCATGAGAAGAGAGAGGAGATAGAAAGGCAAGAATGGGAGAGAGAGAGAATCGCCCGGGAGAAAAGAGAGGAGATAGGTAGACAAGAGAGAAAGAGAGAGAGGAACGAGAATGACAGCGGGCCCATGAACTCCAAGTGTTGGCCCAAAGGAGTGCCTCTCCCCCCACCCCTGCTGCGGGGATGAGCGCCCTCAGCCAGGCCCATTCGTTTATGCCAAAGTGGACTGAGGCAGAGCCCGAAGTATGGCTCAAGCACGTCGAAAGGGTCCTAGACTGCTGCGCCCTCTCCCCTGCTGAACTTTCTCTTGTTCTTACCAAATTCCTCGGAGGGAAGGCACTGATTGCCTATCATGCCCTCCCGGTGGAGGACCAGGGAGATTGGGAGGTCGTATGCCAAGCTGTCACCAAGGTGTACGAGATCACCCCCGAGCGCTGGAGAAGACAATGGAAAGGGCAGACAAGAGATATAGGCCAGACATGGTCAGATTGGGCTTACCACTCAGAGTGGGCGCTAGCGAAATGGCTCGAGTCCGAAAGGGCCACCAGCACAGCCGAGGTGCTCGAGAAGTTTAAGCTAGAACATTTCCTGCACTACACCCCTCTTGCTCTGGCCATGCACTTAGTAGAAAAGGCCTCTGCAACCCTGACAGAGTGTTGCTGCATAGCTGATACGTGGGAGACTCACCACCCTCAGAAGGGATCAATGGGGAGGAAGATCTATCCCCCGCCCTTTCTCGGTGGATCTGCTTCCCCCAAGAATGGGAACTCAAGGAAAATACTAACGTGCGGCCATTGTAAAAGGCTGGGGCATTCCTAAGACCAGTGCCGGAATAGGCCCACAGCCCCCTCTCACCACCCTTTACGGCCATCCCCGCTGCCTTCTGCGCCTGCCCCCCGACCACAGCTAACAGCAGGTACCGCATCCCGGCGGGAATTGTGCCACGAAATCTGCCGCGACTGCGGAAGGCAGGGACATTACTCCTCCTATAAACTCTGCCCTTGACACAACCAGCCCAAAACAATGGGCACCGTAGCTTGTCCTAAACGGCCCGCCAGGTGGATTGGGCTTGCGTCAGTGAGGGTTGTGCCTCTGGACGGGTCCAGTCCTCCCTGGAAGTTAGAAAACATAGTTGACACTGGGTCAGAGGTGAGCCTTATTGTACGCAGCAAGGTCCCGGTGGAGCCGTCACCTGCGAGGATGAACGGATGACGATCCTCTGGGTGAATGGGTACCAAAAGGACCTCCCAAGAGATTGAGGGTCACTATGAGTAACGCCTCTAGAGAAAGGGAGCACCTCTTCGGCGTAGCTGAAATGCTAACAACCAGGAAGCCTCTTCTCCTGGGACAAGATCTGGTACAGTGGAGGGATCCCTAGATTCCACTTCGCTGCCTGAAGCCATCCAAACCCGTGGGCGCCCCAAGGCCGCCCCGAAGAAGTCAGGAGGATCTGCTTCCCTCTGGCCTGTCCCTAGGATCAATCCCTTGGCACTAGGAGCTGCCCCCGTCCTCTGAGAAGGCAGAGACCAGTCCACCATCTACGAAACTCCTTATCACCGGGCCGAAGCTGCCCTGCCCTCCCTTACGAGGGAGAAGTTAATAGAGGCCCACAAGACAGATGCCTCAATACAACGCCTCCGCAGGGAAGCCACCACCAGCGAGGATGCCCTCACTGACCTGGTAAGAGACACCTTCCTGGTGGAGGCTGATCTCTTGTACAAGGTAACACCGGGGCCCAATGAGCCGTCCCAGGCCACGCTATAAGCTTGTGGTAGTCCCCCCCCGGCCCTGCAAAAAGACGTGCTGAGTTTAGCCCATGACGGCATCAGCAGGCACTTCGGTGTCGCATGAACCGCTCATGCCGTTGAGAGCAAATTCCACTGGCCCGGACTCCGGAAAAGTGTGAAACAATTCGCTGCCTCCTGCCTGACCTGTCAAGTAGCGGGAAACCCTAATGAGGTAGTACCGAAGGCCCAGCTCCTGAATATCCCTCCGCCGGCGATTATTTTACTCCACAGGGAGAATGAAAAGCAAATCAGGAAATGCCCATTGCCTCACCATCATAGATCGCTTTACCCATTACCCAGAGGCAATTCTGGTGAGGAGCAAAAGCTCGAAGAATGCTGTGAAGGCCCTAGTGAAGTTCTTCTGTCGGTTCTGGTTCACCGCCACTATACAAACAGACCAGGGTTGACACTTCGTGTCGAAAGAGTTCCGTGACGGCATGGCCAGACACAGAATAAAACATTTTCACCCAACGCCCTACCATCCCGAGAGCCAAAGGATAATTGAAAAATTCCACCAGTCCTTATCCACGATGCTCAAGAAATAGGAACGCAAGGGAGGTGGCTCGGGGGAGGACAACCTTACATACGCCCTTTTTGCTGCTCGCCACACTCCCTCCGAAACCACAGGGTATAGCCCCTTCGAGCTGCTTATGTGCTCACTCCACCCAGGCGCCCCTTGATATACTTTATGATGCATGAGCGGACCCCGCTCATGCGGATTGGGCGGAAGAATTACCCAGCATACAAAAGAACCTTCGGGCGGCTTGGGCAGTGGCCCAGGCCACAGAGACAGCCACCCAAGAGAGGGTGAATATAAAATTCGACCAAACAGCCCACTCCTGCTCTATCAAGATGGCAGATCAGGTGCTAGTCCTCCACATGGGCGCCACAAGACCCCTCGAGACCCACTTCTCAGGCCCCACAAAATCTTGGGAAAGCGCTGGGAACTAAATTATCTCGTAGACTACGGGAAAAGGAGGGCCAAGTGGCTAAATATAAACCTCCTAAAACATTACCAAGCCCGTAGTGAGGAGGCACCCGAGGATGACCCACCAACTTTTGGGGCAGTAGTTGGCACTGCTGCCCTGACCTACAAGCCCACTACCAATTCCAAAATACCCAAGAATATATTAGAAATTACTCCAGGTCTCGCTGACGCCCACCAGGAGGATATCCGACAGATATTGACTCGTCACTCTTGGGTCATCCGGGACACCCTGGGGTGCATGGACATTCTCCAGCATTCAATAAATATCCGAGAGGGTGCTAAACCCATAGCTCAGGGATACTATCAGGTCAACCCGGATAAGGCCCTTAGGATCCAGGAGCAGGTCAAGCTCCAACTCGACCTTGGCCTTATAGAACATAGCCGCAGCCCCTGGGCTTCCCCAGTAGTTCTCGTACCGAAGGAGGGCAGTGGAGATTGACTTTGCATCGATTTCCAAAAACTGAATGAAGCAACAGAGTCAGAACCTTACCCCCTTCCCCAGATCGAGGCTTGCTTAAATAGCCTGGGGAGTGCTCCCTATCTAAGCAAGACTGACTTGGAGAAGGGCTATTGGCAAGTCCCACTGTCCAAGGAGTCATGCCCTCGGACAGAGTTCATAACTCCTACCGGAATCTATTAATGCCGAGTTATGCCATTCGGTTTAAAAAATGCTCCCAGCCGTTTCCGTCTGATGAACGAGGTACTGGCGGGCATAAAGAACTGTGTGGTATACTTGGCCGACATCGTCACCTACGCCAGCACCTGGGAAGAGCACTCACAGTAGATGTGAAATATTGAGTATTTTTCATTGAGATTTACCATGCTTGTAAAAGTTTGGCTGTTGATATAGGGTGATTCTTAAGACCACTTGGGTCATATCTAGGGGAGGGGCCAAGGTCACATTCCATTAGGGGGGTGGAGGGAGAGCCCCTTTTCCAGTATGGGGTAGCCTTCGTAATTCCACTATTTTTTGGCGTAGAGTGCTGATTTTGGGCTCAAATGTCTCGGAATAAGGTGACGAGAAGGTATCTGATTCTTTTGTGCTCAATAATGTATACAAGTGGCTCCCAACCTGGGGTCCGTAGATCAAATTGAAAATTTCATATATTTTCCTTCATCATGCTTTTTCTTTTCATATCAACTTCCATTATACACACACACGCACACACACGTGTATGTATGTATATACACAAGAATAAGCACGAGAGAAAAAGATATTGTAGTTACATACAGGCAGTCCGTAGGGAAACCCATTTAAATGAAAGGGGTCCTTGGTAGCGAAAATGTTGGGAACCTCTGATGTATATAATAGCCTACAGCGAATATAGATGTCATTAGGACTTTCAATCCCTTTTCATAATATTACAGTGATTTTTTTCTTTGTCTACAGTTCCAGTTGTCTAACATCGCGTAATGGACTGGTCGAAATGTATATGTCAACAGGTAACCAAGGAGGACTTGGTCTGTCCCTCAGGAAACAAAGGTTTGGTCGACAAACATGAGACCTATGCAAATTTTGTAGCAATGGTTGATACTTTGCGGGATGCTGGGTATCCGTTGAACTTAACAACTGACCCAACTGTTGAAGAATTAGTTCAAGATCAAGCAAAGTGGCATAAGAACTGTAGAAGAGAGATCTGAAGGGACCATCTTGACCGCCTTATTCAGAGAGGCACAAAATCCAGTTTTATACCAGAACCCATCATAACGACTCCTCCTGTCCCATCGCCAGCCACTCGAATCAGCAGAGAGTCAGGAAGAGAGAGCCAGCTGACCTGCCTTTTCTACACAGAGAAAGAAATTACATGAATTTCAAAAGATGAGTAGTAACTAAAATTTTTACTGAAGTTTATGAAATGTAGCTTTTGTTTGAATACTAAAAAGTCATAAGTAGAGTGTCATACTATTGGATGTGATCCCATTTACATGTAATTATCTATTGAAGCTTGTCTTACATAATTTGTAATCCATTTTTCAGTTGGACTTAACAGAAGAGCTGAAAGAGAAGGCAACTAGAATGGGAGATGGCAAGGTTTTGATGAAAGTTGCAGTTGGAGATGTTGTGGCTAATGAACTTAAGTACCACTCTTCCTATCTGATTGGTTTTTGCAGAAGATTTGATAATTTTGTAGAAGATTTTGAAGATAACTTTAATCCTCCTGACACCAGATCACTGGAAGAAGTCCTGTCACAAATTGATGAAGACATATCTGAAGGTCGGTCATTCTTTCCTCTATATGATATTCACCAGGAGCTGACTCGCAGAGACAAACATTATGGGTATGAAAGAGAGAGAAACATAACTCGAATAAAGTCTACAATTCTCCAAAGATTCCCTGTTTTGAAAGAGGAAATTGGATATAGAAATGAAGTACTACTGATCACCAAGGATTCAGTGAAAAATATTGTCTCTTCATGTCTTGCCTTCAGTTCAAAGAATTCATATCCTTCCATTTTAGCAAAGGCGGCCCATATCTGTCGTAGAGAAATGAAGCATTTTTGGACTGAAGGAAACCATACATTCCACACTGAAAAGCATGGGTTTAAGGAAAGGTGCCAACAAGACTCAATTCCTCATGCACTCAGGTTTATGATAGGTAAGAATGCTACATTTTACAGAGAAGGGTACTATGCCGTTATTATTCATTTGTGTATAGAGTATAGGTATTATTGAATGTAGTTCCTAAGCACAACTATATACTCTACATTTGCTCTTTTCCAAGCTGTTGATTTACTTGGCTTTGTTTCATTTGCACAGGTATGATGTTATTTGGTCCTTCCTGGGAAGATGTAGAAGAAGAACAAGCAACTCTCAGCATTTGCCAACTAATTATGTTCAACTCCAAGATCAAGAAGTGCAAAACCACTCGTTCTTTGTTTAGAAGCAGTCAGCTAATCAATGAACTAGCTAGCTTTGGTCTGTCTGTAAGCTACAATAGAGTAAAATACATAGAGAAGAAGATAGGGCTTTCTGTTATTGAGCAGTTTTCAAAGGAAGGAGTTGTGACTCCACCTGGACTTCAGATTGGGCTCTACACTGTTGCTGCATGTGATAATATTGACCACAATCCTTCCTCTCGCACAGCAAGAGAATCCTTTCATGGCAGAGCTATTTCTTTGTTCCAATCTCGAGGAGAACCTGACAATGGACAAATGAGAGTTTGTTCTACCGTTGGCAGTGGTTCTGGCGTACTAAAACTACCTTCTGATTATGTTACAGTTCCTCCTTTAGTAACTGGTATCAATGCCTCTCTCCCTGTCCGCTCACCTATCACATTCCATGTTACTAATGATATATCAGATGAGAGAAGCAAAGAGGAGGACTGGGCACAAAAGGTAATCTCAAAACTTGAACAAGATGATGAAGGCACCTCAATCACATGGTCAGGTTACCATGCTTCTCGTTATAGTGAAGTCATCCCATGTCTAAGTGGGCTCTATCCCCTGTTCAGAGAGTCATCTACTGATCCAGCCATGATTTTCCATGCTATGTGTCTTGTGATAAAAAGTGTTGAATACTTAAACCCTGCTCAAAAACCAGTGATCACATGAGATCAACCAATTTATGCCATAATGAAAAAATTATAGTGGTCTCAGCCTGGCCTTGTGGGGAACATGGTGTTGATGGGAGCCTTTCACATAGAGAAGCATCTCCTTAAATGTATTGGGGATCTCTTGGAACAGTCAGGATGGTCTACAGCCATTGTTGAGGCTGGAATTGCAAGACAAGGTGCAGCTGATGCCTTACTTAAGAGTTACTCATGTCTCAAGATCAAGGCTTGTTTACCCTCATAAACTTGACATTGTGTTAACTCTCAGTAATGATTATATGGTGTTCTTCGTTGTATATTTATTGTATGGGCTGTCTGAGAACAGTGCTGTCTTGTTTACTTTGCTGGTCCTAATTGGTTTGTTCTGTCCAGCTTCCAGGCACAGTCTGTTTGTTCTGTAATGTTTTGTTGGGTCTTGTTTATGTCTGTCTGTCTTGGTGGACCTGGTCTGTGTCCTAGCTATCCTCCTGTTTAGCTGTTTTGTCTGTTATCCCATCCAATTTCCTGTGTTGCTGTTAAAGATCTACTGTTCACTAAAGTCTGAACTTTTTCAGGTATGCCCAACAAGTTACATATGTAGCACTGAGGAAGTTGTTGCAGAAGGCCCACAATGAATTGCAGCCAGTGATATTACTTGAGGAATGGATCACTTCAATGGAGCAGTCACCAACACTTGTGTTCTGGCTGGCTTTGCCTCAGCTCCAAAGATCATCTTTATATTCATTCGTGCTCAGCACACTAGTAACTACTCTCTGTATGTGGAAAGTTTACAAGCCATTGCTCCCTATTTTTTTGCTCTTGACCATTATAACTATGCAAGATGGCTTTCAATTCATATTCAAGATCTCATGGAACTCGAACTTACACTCCAGGCTTTTCAAAATGGCAATTTTGTGATCAAAAGATCCAAGGAGCGATTCTCTGCTCTTGCGGTCGACCAGGTCCGTGAACAACTCAACACGATTATTAAAGGTACTGGTGGAATAATTGGCCTTACTCAAGACTCGACATCAGTGATGAAATGGTCATTGTGTGGACCTGTTCTTAGCCAACTCATTCAAGACTTCAATGAATCAAGCTCTTGGGAGGAAGACACTGATGTATTTCACCATGATGAGGGAAAAAAACAGCATTCAAATTTTGCTGATGTACGTAACCTCACTGATGTTATCTGGAGTAAGGGAAATCCATTTCTTTACCTGACAGATTTGGTCAACCTTGATGGAGAGATAAGTGACAACAGTCAAGCAGTGTTTGAACTGGAAAAGACTGGACAAAAGCAATACAGTGAATTTGTTCAAAAATTAATTGTTGAGAGGACTGTGCCAGTGGAACATCCCACAAAACAGAACAATATTCTCATCTTTAAAATCAAAGCATGTCAGAAACCTCAGTCAAAGAAACTGCAGTTCTTCAGGTCTAGTGCATCCCTCTTCAGCAGAATGTATATTGCCTCAGACAAACGAGGAGAAGACCTTGAAACCTTTTTTACGCATGAAGCACATTGCTTTCCACCTTCAATGGCCTACAGCGAGGAGAAAATGTACCACTCAAATAAGTCAGCCATTGTGGACTGCATCCTTAAAGAAGTAAGTGATGATGTAAACAACTCCAATTCTTTGTATCGGTATGATGCAGTTATTCATGATGGAGGGGCCCTCATTCACTTTCTCACTCCTCATGGAATTCACACCTTCCAGGATTATGGTTTAAACCAAATGCTCAAACTCATTCAAATGGAACTGCACAAAAGCTGGGGCCTGAAGTTCCTGAAGACTTCTTCCACTTGGTCGAGCCAGGCCTCGGGCTTCGGGTCATTCCATGTTGGCATCATGGAGCTGGCAGTAGTGATAGAGGACGGGGGAGACACGGCTGCAGGGCCACACCCCTTGGGCAGCCATGGCGGGTTCATAGGTGCATTCTTTCTCCTCCTTGTCTAGTCTTTCCTTCCTCTCTCACTCCCCCCTAGCTAGTCTTTCTTGCCTTTCTCGCTCTTCCTTGGCTTCTCTTTCTTGCCTGTCTCACTCTTCCTTGGCTTTCCTTTCCTTCCTGTCTCTCTTCCTTGGCTTCTCTTTCCTTTTTCTCTCTTTCTAGCCTGGCCGTGACCCAATCTTGCAAATCTTGGTCCTTGAGCCCCATGTTTTTCCTGGCAGCGACAAGGTTTTGATTTCATTGGCATAAGAAGCCACACTGCCAAGGTATTGAGGGTAGCTTTTATTATAGGGAGCAGGCTATATTATCCTGACTGAGCATAATTAGCAGGTTCGAAGGACAGTCCTTTTCCAAGTTGTTCAGAGAACATGCCCTTAAATGAACGTATCTAGTAGTTTGAAGAGAGTGACGGGTTCTTAAGAGGACGTAATTTACAGATTCTTCGAGGAACGGCTCTTAAATTAATGTAACTAGTAGCTTGAAGAGCGGGATTGGTTCTTAGGTGAACGTAATTAATAGGGTGTTCCAAGAACTTTCTCTTAGTTGAAAGTATCTAGTAGCTCGAAGAGCGTGAGGGGTTCTTAGGTGAGCATAGTTAATTGGGTATTCGAAGAATGTGCTCTTAGATGGACGTATCTAGTAGCTCGAAGAGTATGAGGGGTTCTTAAGTGAAAGTAATTTATGGGTTGTTCGCAGAACATGCTCTCAGTTGAACGTAACTAGTAGCTTGAAGAGTGTGATGGGTTTTTAGGTGAAGGTAATTAATAGATTGTTTGAAGAACAGGCTCTTAAATGAAAGTAACTAGTAGCTAGAAGAGTGTGATGGGTTCTTAGTGAACGCAATTAATAGATTGTTCGAAGAACGGCTCTTAAATGAACGTAACTAGTCAGTTTGAAGAGCATGGCGGGTTCTTAAGGGAACTGAGACATTCAAGAAGACAGGTCTAGGTATGACTGATTTATTTCTCGGAAACAAGGTATACATTGAGGAATGTGGATGGAAAGGAAGTGACCGACCTGTGGATTCCCATGTCATGCATTTGGACAAGAATTTATGTTTGTTAGATGACATATAAATGTGAATAATTTGCGTTACAATAAACGTACAAAGTAGTTACATACATCAGCGGAAAGGCCGGACAATAATGCGTATGGAGAGCTACATAAAAAATATGAAATAATAATGGGTAATATAAATGGTGTGATTAATGCAGAAATGAAGAGGCGTTTGACACCTTTACAGAACGAATCTAGATTGTGCATAGAACATAAGGTTCTCAATGGCACGAATCTAAGGGGTTCTTAGAAAATAAAGGTTCATGAGTTAAAGATTCAGGGGTGTTCTTGAACGTAAGGTTCTCAAGTGAATGAATTTAGGGGTTCTTAGAACATAAAGGTTCGTGAGTGAACAATTCTGGGGGCATTCTTGAATATGAGGTTCTTAAGTGAACAGATTTAAGGGGCTCTTAGAACGTAAAGGCTCATAAGTGAACGATTCTGGGGTGTTCTAGAATGTCGTAAGGTTCTTAAGTGAACGGATTTAAGGGGTTCTTAGAACATAAAGGTTTGTAAGTGAATGATTCTGGGGGTGTTCTTGAACGTACGGTTCTTAAGTGAAATGATTTAAGGGGTTCTTAGAACGGAGAGGTTCATAAAGGAACAATTTATTATGCTGAGAAACACCTCAGTTGGCACAGATGAGGTTGACGCTTTGACACAGGAGTTTTGGGGAAAACGCATCCTTACTTGGAATAAATAAATGAGCTTCCTGCAGTATGAGGTAACCAAATGCTATAATATGACGCTGTTATGAATCTCAGTGCCAAAACGAAGTAAGTAAATTTTCCCTAACACAACGAGTACAAATGCTTACAACTATTATGTACAGGTCGAATAGTTTTCCTATAGTCACGTGTGCAATGAATTTACTCTACTTATGAATTTTGCCTGACAGGCACTTGACTAGATATGTTCATTTACACTACTACCCACGGTCTCGTGACCCTTTGTTTTGACTGGGAGAGTGGATATCTGGAGATCACGTGATGTCTGTGGTAAGCAAAATCTCGCACAGAGCGTTCTGAAAAAGACGAACACTTTGAGAACAGGTTTCCCGGCTTGGAGATGCGAGATTTATGAACGGGGAAGAATCGCTCGGATACTTGTAGTAAATAGCGGTCAAAAGGCAATGATTTTGAGGTAGACAATGGCTCATGTGGTTGCAAATGAGATGATTTTTGTGGACACAACAAAATAATTTTAAAAATTTGTAAACAGGATTTTTAAGAAAACCTAGCGCTTTTGCTACAATGAACAAGAGAGATATATTCCACCGAAGTGAAAATTGCTGGATGGGCTATAGTTTGTGGCCAAGGTTTACTGCGTAGCCTAGGTAATTATTGGACAACAAATTGTCCAAAGCACATGGGGGAAACAAACACAATATTTCCTTTCTTTAGCACTTATATTCGCACTTCACTGCCTAGTTAATCCTAGCAGTTAAGACATGCAGACTACCATGCATTAGCCACAAAGCTTGTGTTTTGGAAAATACACTCTCTCTTCTCGATAAAACATCTTGTTAGCATGCACATGGCCTATTGTTTCCTAACACTGTTCACAGTCATGGTTTTATTTGCACCTATGATAAGCTAAAAATAATAACACTCTACGTACACTGTGGAAACTTGTTTACTTGCGCTTAATTAGGATTTATGTTACCAGATTCGTTTCTAGTCTCGCATCCAGCTTTAGCGAAGCTACTGGCTGGGAGCTGCAAATTGCAAGGAGGTTCTTGCAACGGGCGGGCTGCGAATTCTGAGCATCGGGTCGCCACTTTCAAGTTTATACTCTGACCTACTTACTGTATTTCTTGCTCAGGGATCCAATCCTGGGGTCTAGCTGAAAAACAGGAGACTTACCATGAAAAATGATATTTTAATGATAAAATAAGGTTTGTTCATACTTACCTGGCAGATATATATATAGCTGTATTCTCCGAAGGTCCGACAGAATTTCAAATTTCGCGGCACACGCAGTGGCCGGTCAGGTGGTTAGTACCCATTCCCGCCGCTGGGAGGCGGGTATCAGGAACCATTCCCATTTTCCATTCAGATTTTCATAGTGCCGTTGTCTCCTGAGGGGAGGAGGGTGGGCACTACGAATATATATCTGCCAGGTAAGTATGAACAAACCTTATTTTATCATTAAAATATCATTTTGTTCATGAAACTTACCTGTCAGATATATATATAGCTGAATCGCACCATTGGAGGTGGGCAGAGACAGCATAGGATTGAGAAACAAAACAATGTAGATGATTACACATCTTGGTTCCTTACCTTTTAGCATAGCTGACTTCGTGATTACTGTCACCCAAGTCTGCGTCTGCTTTACTGGAGTTTCCAACGAGGTAGAGACCTATATGGTTGGAGAGTTCCAGACGATCTGTCAACGGGGACGTGACCACTATGTGACCAGATCGTAGCCCTCAAGAAGGAAGCAAAGAGACAAAAATAACCACCTGACCTACCAAACATCGTGACTAGTTAAAAACTAAGGAAAGGGAAGACTGCCCCACAGTCTACCCACAACCATAAAAACACAACCAAAAAAATTTTAAAAACTATTCCTAACCATACATTAAAGGATAGGATGGGTACTGCCTCCTTCTCCCAAGATCGTACCAGCCGAAACGTAAGGTCCCAATGAACAGCAAGACTCATACACTGTTCTTACGTCCTTTAGGTAATGAGAGGCGAACAGAGAATGACTTCTCCAAAAGGTGGCATTCATAATATCGTTCAGAGCCATGTTCTTTTGAAAGGCTACTGACGTTGCAACAGCCCGAACCTCATGCGCTTTAACTTTCAAAAAGTTGAAGTCACTCTCCTGACAACTCTTATGCGCTTCTTGAATGGTGGACCTCAAGAAGAAAGCCAGCGCATTCTTTGACATGGGGACGTCAGGTCTTCTCACCGAGCACCATAACCTATATCCAAGACCTCTCGACTCTTTTGTCTTGTCCAAGTAGAACTTTAGAGCCCGAACAGGACATAGCAATCTTTCTGGTTCCTGACCCAGAATACCCGCCAAACCTTTCAATTCAAAGGACTTGGGCCAGGGGTGAGACGGGTTCTCATTCTTGGCAAGAAACGACGGTTGAAGAGAGCACACCGCATCGTCTCCTTTAAAACCAATTGACTTAGATATTGCATGAATCTCACTGATTCTCTTTGCAGTAGCGAGAGCAACTAAAAATAATGTCTTCTTTGTTACGTCCCTCAAAGAAGCAGCATGAAGGGGTTCAAAAGGGCTTTGCATCAGGAACTTAAGAACTACGTCCAAATTCCAAGATGGAACCAAAAACTGATGCACCTTAGTCGTCTCGAACGACCTAATGAGGTCATGTAGGTCCGTATTGTTGGCGATATCTATTCCTCTGTGCCGAAAGACCGCCGACAACATACTCTTATATCCCTTAATAGTAGAGACTGCCAGCTTCGGAACTTCCCTAAGAAAAAGAAGGAAGTCTGCAATCTGGCTCACAGTGGTCGAGGAAGAGGAAATCCCTCTGCGTTTACACCACTGCCGAAATCACGCCCACTTCGACTGGTAAACTGCGATCGAAGATGTTCTCCTGGCTCTCGCGATCGCTCTTGCCACCTGCTTCGAAAAACCTCTCGCTCTCGCCAGCATTTCGATAGTCTGAACGCAGTCAGACCGAGAGCGGAGAGGTTTTGATGGTATCGTTCGAAGTGGGGCTGTCTGAGTAGATCTGGACGAAGAGGCAACACCCTTGGAAAGTCTACCAGAAGCGACATTACCTCCGGGAACCACTCCTCGTAAGGCCAATACAGAGCGATCAGAGTCATCCTTGTGTCTTGCGACGACGCTAACTTCCTGACCACTTCTCCCAGGATCTTGAAGGGAGGGAAAGCGTAAAGGTCCAGACGAGACCAGTCCCAAAGAAGGGCGTCTATTGATACTGCTCCTGGATCCAGGACAGGAGAGCAGTAGAGCGGAAGCCTGTTGTTCTTTGATGTTGCAAACAGGTCTACTAAGGGTCGACCCCATAAACCCCACAGTTTTTGGCACACCTCCTGGTTCAGAGTCCACTCTGTCGGGAGCAGTTGATGACGACGACTTAGCAGGTCCGCTCTCACGTTCTGAACGCCTGCTACAAACCTCGTCAGGATCGTAACGTTCCTGGAACTCGCCCACAACAGGATCTCTTTCGCAAGTACGAACAGGGAACGAGAATGAGTGCCTCCCTGCTTTTTCAGGTAAGCTAGAGCTGTGGTATTGTCCGCGTTTACCTGGACTGTGCGACCGGACACTTGATCTTCGAAGAATCGAAGGGCTAGAAGAATCCCCCTAATTCTTTCATATTGATATGCCAGGTCACCTGTTCCCCTCTCCAGGTGCCTGACACTTCTCTCTTCCCCAGTGTTGCTCCCCACCCCGACATTGACGCGTCGGAGAACAACACTAGGTCGGGGTTCGGAAGGCTGAGAGACACGCCTTCTGAAAGCTTCGAGGGATCCAACCACCACCTGAGATGCTCCTTCACTTCGAGGGAAAGTTTGAGAGACAACTCGAGATTTTCCTTGTCTTCCCAGTTGTCTTGCAGGAAGAACTGAAGAGGCCTGAGATGTAGTCTCCCTAGGGAAACAAACTTTTCCAGTGAGGAAATGGTCCCCAGCAGACTCATCCACTCCCTCACCGAACATGTTTCTTTCCCTAGGAAGGCCAGGACTTTTCCGTAGCACAGCTGTTGACGTTCCGGGGACGGAAAAGCCCGAAAAGCCACTGAGTCCATCTGAATCCCCAGATACACGATGGACTGAGTTGGGGTCAGGTGTGACTTTTCGAAGTTGACCAGCAGGCCGAGTTCTTTCGTCAGGTTCAAAGTTGCTTGAAGATCCTCCAGACACCTCTCCCTCGATGACGCTCGAAACAGCCAGTCGTCCAAGTAGAGCGACACACGTACGCCTGCCAGATGCAGCCACCTTGCTACATTCCTCATGATGACGGTGAAAATCATGGGAGCTGTGGACAGGCCAAAGCAAAGAGCTCTGAATTGATACACCTTTCCCCTCAAGACGAACCTCAGGAACTTCCTTGACTGAGGATGTATCGGCATGCGATGGAAGCACGCGTCCTGAAGGTCGAGGGATACCATCCAATCCCCTGGTCTTAAGGCTCCTAGAACAGACTGCGCCGTCTCCATCTTGAAAGTTTCTTTCACGACGAAGCCGGTTCAGGCTGCTGACATCAGCACAGGTCTCCAACTTCCCGACTGTTTCGGGACCAGGAACAGCCTGTTGTAGAAGCCCGGGGAATTCAGGTCTAAGACCTGTTCTACTGCTCTCTTGACGAGCATTTGCCGCAGCAGGTCGTACAGGATCTCTTGTTTTTCTGGACCGTACGACGGAGAGAGGTCCAAGGGCGAAAGGCTTAAGGGAGGGGGGAGAAAGGAAAGGGATCTTGTATCCTTTCTCTAAAACCGAAAGGGACCAACTGTCTGCCCTCTCACTTTCCAGGCCTCGGAAAACGCAAGAAGCCTGGCACCCACCGGTATCTGGAGGAGAATCACATCACTTCTTGCCCCTACCTCTAGCAAGGGCTTTTCCTCTCGAGAGGTTCTTTCCTCGAGAAGAAGGCTTTGAAGATGATCCGGCACGAAAGGGCTTCTTCATCTTGGGTGAATGCTGACGGGTTGGCGTCGTCGAGGTCACGGAACCGCAGGGCGCCGATGACTGAGCCAACAGGTCCTGTGTGGTCTTCTCTTGCAAGCTTGCAGCGATGTCCTTTACCATCGAAGCCGGGAAAAGATGACTGGAAAGGGGAGCAAACAACAGTTCTCCTTTCTGTGCCAAGGAGACGGACCGTGAGCGAAACCGCAGAAGAGAGACCTCTTCTTAAGCACTCCAGTCGCAAAGTGCGAGGCCAATTCGTCAGAACCATCTCGGACCGCATTGTCCATGCAAGACAAGATGCTCAAAAGGTCCGACAAGGAGATCGAGTCCTGACTCCGAGACTTAAGGTCCAAAGCTCCAAGGCACCAGTCAAGGAAGTTGAAAACTTCTATCGTCTTGAAAAGGCCCTTCAAAAGATGGTCCATCTCCGTAAGAGTCCAGGGAACCTTGGCCGTCGACAGATGAGACCTCCTACTCGAATCAACGAGAGAGGCGAAGTCTCCCTTAGATGAGGAAGGAAGACGTAAGCCTAAGTCTTCTCCGGTCTCATACCACATCGCCGCTTTTCCCGAGAGTCTTGAAGGGGGAAGGGCGAAAGAAGACTTTCCTTGAGCTTTGCGGGAGTCCATCCACAAATGGACTTTCTTGAAGGCCCGCTTAGTGGAAAGCGATTTAGTCATCTTCAGAAATCCCGGGGCTTTCCTAGACTTAGTCGAAGTCAGTTGAGAAGGAGGAGAGAGAGGTACTGCCGGCAGAAACTTGTCGGGAAACAATTCCTTCAACAGCTTGACGAGAATCTGGTAGTCCGACGACGAGGACTGATCCTTAATCTCATCTTCAGACTCCGAGACCTTGAGTCTATCTCCAACATCGGGCGGGGAAGAGCAGAGAGAAGTTGGAGAGGAAACACGCCGCAGGGACCTCTGCTTGGAAGAGGAACTGGCGTGCAAAGCAGCAGGAGAACCAGGAACCACACGAGAGACGACAGCAACGGCAGGTGGAGCGTCTTGAAGGGAGTCAAAAACGTCCATCGGGGCGTCACGTCTGGCAGCATGACGAGCTTCTTGAGCGTCCAATCGAGCGTCACGTCTGGCAGCATGACGAACGTCTGGATCGTCCCTTAGAGCGTCACGTCTGGCAGCATGACAAACGTCAGGAGCCTGACAAGCGTCATCAACAAAAAGGTGAACGTGACGTCTAGAACGAGAAGGGAGGGGAGGACGTCCTGGGGTGACGTCACGACGATCCTCCCCAACACCCTCCGGGGACGAGAGTCTAGGGTTCCTTCCACGACGAGCAGGCGAAGCAGACGAAGGTGACGAACGAGGAGCAGGAGAAGGAGAACGCCTAGATCTCTTCACTGGAAGTCTAACATCCTTCCGACGAGTACGGGACCTGGACTCTCTCTCTGCAATGAATGAGGAGAGTTGCTGCTGCATGGAGGCAATAAGGGTCCTCGTTGGTGACGCCTCTCTCTGGAGAAATACGGAACCTAGAGGCAGAAGGACGAGGGGCGTCCTAATCCTCTTCTCTTGAGGAGGAGAGCTCTTGGGCGCTCAAACACGTCTTCTTCGGATGACGTCCGGTACTTCTTTTGCGGGGGGAACGCATCCACAAACTCTGGCGAGGAGCACAGAGTAGGAGAGAGAGGACGTGAAGCGTCCTCCTCCCTAAAGCTTCTCTTAAGAGGGCGAGAGTCTATCTGACGGTTCCAACCCCTGCGTGGGGAGGACGTGTCAGAAGACGAGAAGCAGTCCTTTAGGACCCGAACACGAGTTCGCGCCTGGGCAGCCTGGGAAACGTCTTCAGGACCTGCGAAGGGGACGCCAGACTGGTGGGGGTTCCCGTCACCCTCCTTCGGCTTTCGACATGCTCTCTCCTGAGTCCTGGGAGTCCAGCAGAGGTCCAGGCCTAGAGGCATGATGGGGCCGGTCTGACGCCCCCTCCACTGCACTGGGGCACTAGTCACTTCACAACACTTTTCTTGGAGAGCTGACACCTTAGATTCTAATGCACGAATCGATTCCATCATAGCGGAAAGCATATTAGTCTCCACTGGCACGATCTCAGGGGCTGGAGACAAAACCACAGGGTTAGGATCTAAAGGTACAGGGGAGTTAGGGCCGACATCAACACTTCCGCAAAGAGAAGCACTCCTGGAGGAAGACCTCCTCAGTCGATCACGCCCAACTTCCTCACATATTTATCATACGCTCTCCATTCATTTTCAGACAAAGAAGCACATTCATCACACCTATCATTCAACATGCATATATGCTTCCTACAGTTAGAACATACAGTGTGAGGGTCAACCGCAGCTTTCGGCAACCTCACCTTACATTCAGACATCACACACGCACGGTAACTAGCAGAGCTAGACCCAGACATAATGATAATCTAAAGCAAAACCAAAGAAAAGTCAAAAAAGCGTATGCCGATCTACCGATCCAAAGTCAAAATACCAAAGACAATCAGATACTCAAGAAAAAGCAAATCCTATGACGGAGGTGCAGACAACAGTTGTTGACAACACCGGCGACAGAGAAAATCTGAATGGAAAATGGGAATGGTTCCTGATACCGCCTCCCAGCGGCGGGAATGGGTACTAACCACCTGACCGGCCACTGCGTGTGCCGCGAAATTTGAAATTCTGTCGGACCTTCGGAGAATACAGCTATATATATATCTGACAGGTAAGTTTCATGAACAAAATTATAATTCTGACTGCAACTGCTAGGTCAGGTAGAAACTTATATAGAAAAACAGTTGGGCTGAGGGCTGTACTTCAACAAGGAACTGTTGCAGATGAACACTTAAGTGAACTTTAAATGAAATATATTAACATTTAAACATGTCAATCAGAAGAACTGGGTAAAACAAAGTTCTGCCATGGTCCAAGATTACAGCAATTGTTCAAACATTGAAGAATCTATGCATAATCCTCTTGAAAGGTACACTGAAGTATTGATTGCAGTGGCAAGGCTACAGCAAGAAGCACAAGACAAGCAGTTGTTTCCACAGCTAGCAACACCATCTGCATTGTGAAATGCAAGGGGTTACGTTAGGAAAATTATAACGATTTCAGGCGAATCGAGGGGTGCACTTACGGTGCCAAGATAACCTGATTCTGGTGCGAGATGCTTACGTTAAAATTCACACTAGACTAAGTCGGGACTTTGTGAGAAATCACACTGCAGAAAAGGAAACGAAATTCAGTAAAATACTAAAGATATGTGACTGTTGAAAGAACCTTGAATCAGGGACGTTACCTTAAAACAGAGCAATGGAGAGCCTTGTCGAATTTCACCAGGAATGGATGGATGAGTTTAATGGGTCACACTTGAAAGTTACTGGGGGTGGCCGCAAGGTGGCCACGGGGACAGCTCAAACAGAGCAAAGCAAGGGACAGGTGTGAGAGATCTGGAGCCACGAGGGTTTCTGAGAGCAAGGCTGCTGACTGTCCCCTTTTTAGACCTCAGCAGATTATTTTTCCTCTCCTCTCTGAGGGCATCACGACTGCTAGCACCTGCCCTCGGGGTACAAGATGGTGGCTCAGTCACATGTTGTGAACTCCATTTTTTGTGACCTCTGGCAACCACATATTCATTGATTTCTGTGGGGGACTCAACTTTTCTTGCGGGCTTCATCCGTGAGGCAGGATTTTCATCTCCATTCGCCTTTAACTGAAAGTTTATCTGAAAGGAGGTTTTTCAAGCAGTCACTAGGTCTAGGAAAGATTAAGAGATTGCCAAAGGGGGAAGCATGGAGAGAACTTACAAGGGGCCGAGTTTCTCACGCCCTTCCTAAGTTAGTTATCAGCATGAACAAAACTAATTTTTACTTTATAAGTCAGTTGGGGTTGAGTTGGCTTACTAAATGGTTTCCCACTTTACAATATATAATATAGTTATCAGTATGAACAATACTACTTTTTACTTTATAAAACAGGTTGGAGGTTGAGTACGCTGGCTTACTAAATAGTTTCCCACGTTACAATATATAATATGCACACTAAATTGCCCTTATGCATCACAGTTATAGGCTTAGAACAAGACATGATGAAATAAACAATAGTTCCCAGACTTATCTACTACCATGCATTTTTAATAGCAAGGAAGTATTAGCATCACTGTGAAGACTGTATCACATTTGCAATCAGACTACATTTTCTTCAGTATTTTCAACCACTTTGGTATTTCTACGTGCACTTGTAAGTCAAAAGTCTTTGAAAAATGTTTAGCAAAATATGGCATTTTCACGTCATGCCCAGCTCTGGTAATTAGACTAATGACAAAAGCCTAGCAAAGTCATTTCATTTTATTCTTATGCTTAGGAGCAATACTTGGAAAGAATCATTCAATAATGACTACGACTTATTTGGAATAAAATACCGCAGAACTAAGCAAGAGCTCCACATCAGATATTACTTTGGAAATTTTTTTTTTCCTAGATTATTTTGGTTGCTTATTAAGAATTTACCATTATTTTTTGTCGGTTGACTTTAATTAACCTGTAATTAACCTCAGAAGTTGTACACTAGCCATCCTTGAATGCTATCGCGCATGCGCAGTATTATAGGGGAGCTTTGGGTAAAAAGTGGCCCGCTAGGTTAGGTTAGGTTGGGGTAAGTTAGGTTAGTATAGTTACTTTTATGATTGGTTTCCAATCCCTTCTTAAACATATGGTTCCTAATGACTTAAGAATGCACAGAACCATTCCATAACGACATGGCAGTCCGGTCTTTCTCCCACCATTTCCAAAACCCAGCATCTATGTTGGATAGAGATGAGGTTAATAATAATTGACCAAAAATAAACACCACCACCTCCTTTTACCAGCAACACTAAAAGTATAGGAAAAACCAATTTCCATGGTAATAGTCCATGCAGAGCTTTTACTTAGAAATTCCTAAAATTCTTCTCAAAAGTTGGACCAAAAAAAAAATATCTGCCAAATTATTAAGCATAAGCCTAATGTTTGTTTGGTCAAGATTCTATTATTGTTACCATTCTTAAAGATGATTTTTTTCCTTGGCGTGATAATGTGATTGCTTTGACCAGAGATAAAATTGTTTGAATCGAATGCAGAGTGAGGGGTTAGGTTACTGTAGTTGCCTAGGCATTTCTGTAGTAAGCATTTCCGAGTGAATAAGACCTAACCTTGGCATTTCAGTAGTAAGCATTTCCGAGTGAATAGGACCTAACCTTTCATACCTTTACCTAACCTAACCTTGAAAGCCATGCTCTAACCTGGCCAAGGGGTGACTGGAAGGAAGTCTTGATACCTTACTCTGCACTGTATTTATATATTCGAAATTAAGTTGCACTTAAAATAAGGTTTAAGGGCATGGGTGTTGCTTAGGCTACTAAACTATTTTCTTGCCATCACCAACCTATAAGACATATCCCTTGATGAAAAAAAAAGTGAAACTAACATTTGTTACACATAAAATTACACCTATTTATAAATACAATCGAATAATAATAAATGTTCTTGTGAGAAAAACTATCACTAAGAGTTCATAAATGTTCTAAAGGGTCCACAATAATATAATTGTTAAAGGCTCGAGTAAAATTAAAGCTTTTGAACCCTTTTTAACTGAAGATGAACCCAGCGAAGGGTTCGAAAGCTTTTATAAAATTCTATTAAAGCCTTTAGCAATTATATTATTGTGGACCCTTAAGAACAATAATTGCTGTTTTCGCCCTGAGACTCCAAGTGAGACGCTTCGTAATTTCGTCGAGAAACGTCTCATAAAATGCATTTGGTTTAACAACTATATCGCTGATTTTGCATGTCTAAAACTGAAAAAGGGATGGCATAGACGTATCCGACAACCGTACCTGTTGCAAAAAAAAACTCTAAATGCCTACAAAATACGGCAGGGTCAGTAAGCATCACAAGTAACGTTTAAAGGACAAAACTTGATACAACCACTACCCTATAGACCTACTTTCTACCAAGTATATATATATATATATATATATATATATATATATATATATATATATATATATATATATATATATATATGTGTGTGTGTGTGTGTGTGTGTGTGTGTGTGTGTGTGTGTGTGTGTGTGTGTGTGTGTGTGTGTGTGTGTAAAATAACAAGCCACAGCTTTGGTTATTTTTCGAATACTCAAGCCACCTCCTCTTTATAATTTATATTTTTCTTGGGTAAAACACATCAAAACAAAAAAATGGGTAATTTTTCGGAAGACTCCAGCCAGCCATTTCCAAAGGTGCCAGCTAGCCATTTTTGCATGAAAACCATTTTGGATTTTTCATGCAAAAATGGCCAGGAAATGATAAGGTAGTAAAAGAACCTAAAAATACCAACCTAACGTAAACTAGGGGTGTTTACTGGTTACAATTTTGCCGTATTAGTTATGGAGGGGTGGGGGGGGGCCGGTATTGTCTTACCTTACAAGTCCTTATTTTTCTCTGCTATTAGGCATTTGCGAAGGTTATGTATTGAGAAGAAATTTTTTGTTTTGATGTGATTTACCCAAGAAAAATATAAATTATAAAGCGGGAGGTGGCTGGAGTCTAACGAAAAATAACCACAATGACCCAGCTTTTTATATTATGTGGCATATAAAAGATTAATGACGTCCGGCTTCAAAACAAAGGGCTACTGCACCTAAGTGCAACAACAATATGCTGAAAATATAACATGTTAACAGAGAAAGGGTACCTATGTTTAAAAATGCTAGAATGAAATTATGAAAAAAGTCAATTTGCTTTGCTTACCTGTAAATGTTCTTTCATTTTCTCTTCAAATATTCCCGTGCCAAATTCTGGAATTATAAACGGCGCAACGCACCACTATAAAGATAATGAACGCAAAACTGTAGAGGGACTCACTAAGGTTACCAGGTGTAACTTGGAAACATGTATCTAAGAAGACTGAGAAGTCCGATATTCTGCGGCTGCAAGCTGCGCCGCTCTGGTGGCAGCTTACAAAACTACGTGGTACGGTGGTATGCTACTAGTCGACAATTTATATCCCCAATTATTATGGACCCTGCAGGGGTTTGGATTATCCTCACTTGACAGGTCTTCCTCATCTCGTTTCCTTTCCCTCTATGTGTCTCAGGTCAAAGCAGTCTGTGCTATGTTAAGAATGCCATGCTAGATCCTTGTATTATTCTCTGTCGACTACGTTGTTTTTTTTTTAATCCTGCTGCCCTGTAGGTCTAATGCCATTTCTTCCTCGCATTTTAACAGCCTCCTTACCATTCAAACATTAATCCTCATTTTTATTGAACTTGCTTCATTTCTGTTTCTGCAGATTCTCTTTTTGAGAGATACTGGAGGGTTTTAATTTGGTGGAGCTTAGTAGGTTTCGGGGCATTTTTTTTTTTTTAAGATCATACCCCTTATTGGTGTGTGAGCACAGAGTATAGAGAAGTAAAGAGAGGACACTCGTGCCTCCCCTTTGTAACTGGAGTTGGAAGATTTCAACATGAAAGGGACACAGTTCTGTGCTGCAGTTAATTGCCGTAATTCATTATCAAAACGAAGTTCACACTAACGGAATTATACGTTGATGGTTATTTTCTCGCTGCTCCTTTGACCAAAGAGTATACTGTACTCTACACTCTGCTTTGGCTTTTTCATTCGCCACGTTTTGTCTAGACTCTCCAGTGATTACCGAGTGTTTTTGTAGTGAATCAGGCATTCTTTTACTGCTCAAGCTATTTCATATAGCAGTGTGTGTTTGCTTAATTCGGCTTCCCTGGAAACTCGTGTCGTTATCGCTTAGATTTCTTCTTTCTTGATTCTTCTTTGGGTGGTCTTCTTCCTTGGTTCTTCTTTCTTGTCTCTTCTTTAGTTGCCTTCTTTCTTCCATTGTTACATTATTCTTCTTCTGCTCCTGTTGCCACACACACTTTCCTATAAAAAGTGAGCACTGGTGGTGTAGTGTGGTAGCCTATGAGGAGAATGTGCTAAGTAAAAGTTTGCTTAAATTATTTAACTATTATATATTTGATTAATTAATTTAGTTGATATGACACCTTTGTAAACTGTCAAATGCTCATGATGAGGAATGTACTGTGTTGATTCAAGAGTACACAGACTTTGTTGAGAAGATTGACCAACTGTTCAACTGTTTCAGTAGTGGAACTCGCACCAGTAGTGCAAAAATGCGACATGCCATGAGTCTGAAATCAAGTTACATCACAAGGATTCGTTGTTAATTGGCTCACATGGTTGGTTGCTATCAAATCACTTGGTCCACGAAAGCTGCCTTGCCTCTCTGGATGGCAGATGGCAATCAAACGTCTGTTACAGTTGTGGGATGAGTTACACTCAAAGTACAAGCTGTCTTACCTGTTAACCAACAGACCCAATCAAGATTGTTTGGAGAATTTATTTTAAAAAATTCGAGGGAAATGTGGGTAAAAGGGACAATCCAGATGTATGTCAGTTCAGGAGTGCATTCTGCCACGTCATGCTGGATGCTATTATGGTTCCAAGTGCTGGTGTTAACTGCCAAGACGACATTGATACCTTCTTGGTGACTCTGAACAATGTAGGGACTTCAGGTTTTGCAAAATCTGCAGTGAGAGTCACATATTCTTCTCTGCCAATTCCTGTATCATTACAGTCAGTAATGACCCTCCCTGGGGGAGACTTACCACTCGAGGAACACGATGTGTTAGCATATATCACAGGTTTCATTGTGGGTAAGATTCATCAGAAGGCTTGTGGGGAATGCAGGACAAAGCTTCAAAGTACTCTTGATCCACACCACCCTGTTCATGTTTTCCTTTCCAAGAAGACTTATGGTAACACACTAGGAGAGGAGCTAATTGTGCGAAGTACAGTCCTTTACGACATGATTACTCAGATGGAAAAAGAGTATAGAAAGATGGTTTCTGACATTTACTACACAAGCAGAGTTCACTATAGACTTGTGACAGGCTTGGAGGAGAAGATGCAGGGAAAGTTTTTTGCTGTTTCTGTGTGCAACTGCAGGCTCTTCACTGTCAACCTCTTTATACGCATCCGCCGTCATCACACTTTAAAAGGTGGAAACAAAAGTCTTTTAGTTGCAGGTCGAAAGAACCAAAAACTCATGAAGTTCAGTCATCTGTAATACTGAAAATGTATACTTGCAGTGTAGGGCCCAGATGTACTAAACATACTTGAGATGTCTTAAGTTACGATGGTGTTTGTATCCTTGCTTTCTGGCTTTCCTTGTGATAATATTCCTGTTTTCCATTTAATTTCTGAATAATATGGTTAGAAACATATTTGTATTTGTTAACAGTCTCAGAAAAGTTTGAAAAAAAAAGTTTATTACGATCTGGTATGGGACTACACAATGTTAAAAAAAAAACTTAAAGAACCTAAAAATGTAATGTAACGAACAAAACCTTAACTTTACACCATTGTAAATGCTAGTGCATCCGGGCCCAGTACAGTATAATAAAATGAAGATATCAAATTCAGTACAATAAAGTATTCGTTGTGCTGATAGACTGTATGATCAACCCACAAACTACAAAATTGACTTAGCCCCCATGCAAGGATAAACAAGTCACGTATCAGGTTTTTTCAATTTATTTACAAAAATAAAACCATCTCAACCATCACCCTTACATAACAATCATACAAACCCCCAAAAAAACACACTAACGAACTTACAATCTCCGCACCTGCAACACAAAACGTGGGCTACACAATTGCCCTCAACTTCAAAGAAGCCACTGGAATCCAACCACAACTAACACAATGGCACCGCAGTACACAAACTCCTAAACCGTTACTCTTACCCAATCATTCTCACTACAATTACATACGAGCACTCACAGTTGCTAACTTTACACAAACCTTTAGGATCCCAACCCAAACGTCTGTCACGAACAGGATCTCTGGAACGGCAAGGCCGAGACCAGCGCGCAAAACTCACTTCCCTGTCCAGGCGGTTGCTAATTGGGTTAACTCACTTCTAGTTACTCAGGCTTAAGCACCCCAAACTCACAACAAATCACTGATATCAAGCAAAAAAACGAAACATGACGTTGCATACTGCGGCCACACACGCATTTCAGCAAAATGTGCAATAACAGTTGAGTTTACGGTGTGCCTTGTCTAGTAAGTTCCCGCCATTCTGTCAGCCCCGTAGAGTCGGCGGGAGTTTGAAGTGAAAAAATCCTGTGCACTGAACTTTTTTGCACCATGATATATCTTATAAATTTATTTATTCATTTATGTATATACAGTATATATATTTCCTTTCATCCATAATTTTCAACCTTTTGAATGATAAGCTGTATGTATTTACTCATTTTTTTCCAATAGAATATTTAAATAATCAATCCAGATTAATGCAATGCTATATAAATAATAATAAAAGATTAGAAGATAGTGTTACAACCCAGAAAAGTGCTAACATTTGTCTTATACATTAGTGTGGTATATTCCAGCACAAACAAATGCTATCACGGTTTACGGGCTCACTGTCGGATGGTGCCACCTGTCTCACAGTTACAATTTTCCCATAAGGACCCACGCAACTGTCCACTCTTTACTTCTCTATACTATACTTTTTGGTGTGAGCTGAACCCAATCTATTCGACTTCCTGGGAATCCTGGGTCATACTATCGATGGGTGACTGAGTTTGGAAATTCTGAAGACCAAAAATTTTTGGTGTACCTAGTGCAGCTGACTTATAAGGGAAGAGAATTTGTTGTGAATATGGCAAAGAACTTTGTGGATGTGTGATAAAGGAAAGGGGCCATATCTAGAGAAAGAGGTTCAATATTGAGACTGGCAAGCCTAAGTCCTGTTTTTCTCTCTACTGGTAGTGACTCGATCGACCGGTGCCAACAGATTGATATGAGATAGATTAACAGATAGAAGAATGGGATAGAATATAAAATTTAGGCCAAAGGCAAAGCACTGGGACCTATGAGATCATTTAGCACTGAAAGGGAAATTGAGAGTAAAAAGGTTTTAAAAGTTTAACAGAAGGAAAACCTCACAGTTGCACTAAGAAAAAATTGTTATTAGAGTATGGAGAGTAAGATGGAAGGAAGATAAATTGAGGTAATGTAAAAGGAATGAAAGGGGTTACAGCTTGGGGCCAAAAGGACGCTGCAAAGAACTGTAAGTGATGCCTACAAAACACCACGTGAGGTGAACTGATAGCATTACCTCGTTAACAAAAATTGGCCAATAAAGAAAAATGGGGAAATAAATCAAACAAAAACTAGAGAATCATATTTACCACATGTCAGGTAAACAAAATTGCAAGAGAAAGAATCTTGCAACACCATGCATTGTGGGTTTTACTTAATCTCAAGTCCATGAAAAATTTGTATTTTATATTATCTAAAAGCCATGTATAGGGCAAATTGGAAAAAAATTGATAAATAAAACCATTAATCTGATAAACTTATGGGTTTATTTTACAAATTTACATAGAGCTAACAAATCACATATGTATACAGTCTCTCTCCCATACAACACTTATAAGCAAAAAGCAAATTCTATTCATAAAAATTTAATTCCACAGCCAAATGAATACAATGATCTTGTATGCAGCCTAGGTATACTGTATTATAAAACTTTTTAATACATTACCTCATTCACTCAAATATTTAATGCACTGAAATGAAACTGACATTATTCAGTTATATTATGGATAAACATTTTAAGCTATCACACTGAAAAATGTCCCAGTAATACATGATTAAATTCAAGTCTTGATTATTCTAAAATTGGCCTGTCTTTTCATCAACAGATATTTATAACAGCAGACAGTTTTTGGCTCTGGCTGTAAGCACAAGGAATGTTTAGATCTCACTTCCGGTTTTCATTCTTTTCCTCTTTAAAATAAATTTCCTAATTTACTAAATCTTACCAGACCTGTGGAGACCTATCTTGACTTACTCTTTCCAATAATCTTCAAAATTCTTAAAAAGCATTGATAAACTGTTTAAATTTTATTTTTATAAGTATGTACTTCATGATTAAGAAAATTTTGGAAAAGGTGGTGGCACTGCATAAGGAGGTGGATATTGGTGTGGAGGTGGGGGAGGAGGTGGTGGTGGAGGTGGAGGGGCAAAAGAATTAGGAGGACATGGAGGTGCATGCCTTGGAGGCAACCACCCTCCATTCATAGCAGGTGACAATGGTGGTGGAGGGCTTGAAATGTCAATGTGAGGCTGAGGTGGAGGCATCATCATGTCCGAAAATTCATTAACAGGATGAGGGGGTCTTTGTGGGGAAAATGAGGAATATGTCTGGGGTGCGATGTTTTGGTGATTAACCTGATGATGATGAGGGGATGGAGGTGGAACTGGAGAACCAAAATTCTGATAACCTGAAGAACCAGGAGAGGGTCCTGGAGTCCCAGGAACAGGATAAGAATGGAAACGCGGAGGTGGTCCTGAAGTTACAGGGGGTCCCATGTTTGGATACTCACCTACTGATGTGGGAGTTGGAGCTCTGTGACTAAATGCCATCTGACAAGGAGGAGGGGGAGGAGTATGAACAGGATGAGGCACACTTCCATCATTTACAGGAGGAAAACCTGGTCTCTGATTTGAAAATGGAGTATGGCAACCAAACTGGTGATTAGGAATCTGTTGAGTCCAAGGTCTTGGGCTGTTAGGAGGATAATTAATACTAGGCCCAGGACTTGGACTACCATGATATTGGCCTGAGTTTACATCATAGTTCATGTTACCATTCATTTCAAACTGATTAGGAAAGGGTGCAACAGGTCTACAACCATAATCACCAAAACGAGGTCCCTGCATGTGAGGTGGTCCACCCCCTGAATTTCCAGGAAATCTTTGCCTCATAGATGGGCGTGGCCCTGAATGAAAACAAAGCCCTGATTTCATACCCTGGCCACTGAAAGGATTAGGTAAACCAACCCTGCCAGGTCTATCTTTTCCAGCTCCTTTCTCCCGACCAATTATGCCCATATTTCGACTCCGTTTTCGGCTGGGCTGGAACTCACCAGTTGAACTCTGAAACTGAATAATAAAACACAGTCTGTGTAGTTTGATAGAAATTTAATAGCCAATTTAAATAATTCTAATTGAAAAACCATGCAGTAAAATACAATATTTCCATAATCCCTTTACTATTAAAGTAGGTGAAGATATAAGAAAACAAAACAAAAAAGCAAATGCAAAGTTTACTAAATGTAATCAATAATCAAGGTGGCAAAAATCATACCAGTCATCTTATATGTTATATAATGGTTTGAATGTTATGCAATTATTTTAACTTTGACATTATTATGCTAATAAAGGTTATAATTTTACATGTACATAAAATTTTTTTAATGTGAGATATGGTTAACATAATGTCTCGCATACTGCAACAGGAATTTGTATTTTTGGACCAACACTTATGGGAATAAATGTAAATGGTTGATATATCAACAACTTTTACCCTTTATTTATTTTAAAATTTTAAACTTACGACTGATGCTCATGGGTATTATATATACCACAAGTTGCATGAATGTATCACAAATGAAAGAATACTAGAAACTAATAATAACACCTAATGAACAACTCTGGAAACTAATATTAATAACTAACGAACAACTTTATCATCAAATACTGTGGTTATTCTGTCTGGTGAACATTCATCGATTCATCTCTAGGCTAAGCTACCCAAAATAGTAGCTTGACATTTTATGTTTCTCAGTCATTTTAATGAACCCCTTAACTGTTTATTACATATTTATGCTTATTGCTCAGATTTTAAAAATGGTATATATATATTGCTTCATTACTCCCTCTTTATGTGCATACACAGGCATTCTTGTGCTCATACTAACAGGACATCTACACTTTGATTCTCTGGTACTGCATTCATGAGAGATGTTCTAGCCTGTACAGTACTAGGACTTGCATGCTACCACATATGAACATGTTTACTACAGTAAGTTCAGTTTCAACCAACCATACACAAGTCTATTGATTTTCTGCCACAACCATTAGTGTGGAAAAATCTACAGCTTAGTGGACTGCAATTTCAAGCAGTTATGTCTCAATAATCTGAATGATTATGGAGACAATTATCAAAACCATTTATGCTCTTGCCCATAATCCAAAGGATAGCTGAAGGCTATTGATTTGTCAGTTTCATGGGCATTTCCAACACTTGCCTTAGGAAACCTGTTTACATCTGGAAAGTTTTGCCATACTTTTAGAAATGTTTCAACACTGTTAGTGCAGAAATTGTTTGGCTCCTTGCAAGCCTAATGATCTTGGTAGAGTAACATGGCCTTCCTTTTACAGCCCTATTGTTAATGGAGCTTCTTTAGGATTCACTCCTGAGGCAAAGTTTTTCCATTTGCTGTGGTGGCAGTTACTTGTGTTGTTTTGGATCAGGTTAACAATCTGATCTGCAGATTGCAATCCAGCAAACTACTTCCTTACTACCATGGGAGATGCCTTAGCAGCATCATTCACAGCTCATTTGATGACAGTAACAGTAACATGTCCTCTGTTCTTGCATTAAGAGAAAGCATAAACCCTAACGGGTTCTTTCCTATCATTTTAAAAAAAGACTGCTGATTTCATTGCTCTTATGATTACTACTATTTTCATTAAATTAGTTGTACTTGAAAGCTTTCCTTCTGTTTGGAGGAGGGTCAACATAACTGCATTACCTACGGGACTAAGTCCGTCCTCATGTCCCTTTAAACACAGGCCAATTTCATTAGCCCGTTTTATCTAAGGTTTTTAAGAAGCCGTTCTCAAAGTGTCTTTATAGATTTACTGAAGATAATAACCTGCTACTAGCATTAGATTAGGTTTTAAAAGGGCCTTGGTACTTGTGAAGCACTCTTGTCAATGTCTATCACCTTGCGAGTGCTCTTGATGAGGGTGCAGAGGTATGCACGGTCAGTCTAGATGTTAGTGCAGCCTTTGACCATGTGAATCATGAAGCAATTATCTATATCCTAAGATTATTGGAAATTGGCTAATCATTTTTTTAACATTTTAAATAAATTTTTATTAGGCAGAACCCACAGGGTCTACACTGATGGACAGTATTAAAGCTTTAATAAACTCTTTTCAGGTGTTCCTCACGGTAGTGTTCTTGCACCTTTGCTATTTATCATCTATATTAGTGACATTTGGCAAGGTCTGGAGAACAAACTGATTGCATATAGTGATGATGCTACTCCCCTAGCTGTTGTTCCTTCTATGCACCTTAGGTCTGTGGTTGCAGAATCCTTGAATGCAGATCTGGCATCTATTCATGATAGGACTAGGCTTTGGGGCATGAGGCCTAACCCTTCTAAAACTCAAAGTATAATAGTAGTTAGTTGATCCAGAACACTTTGCCTTTGCATTCTGATTTACATTTAAAAGGTACAGTTTTAAATTTCAGTGACCTTGAAGATCTTAGGAGAAACTTTAGATAAGAAACTGGCTTTTTATATGAGTAACTTACCAAGTAATTACATAGCTATAGTTTCAACTTGCACTGCAGCTTAAATGAAAAAATTCACGAGTAACGCTTCAAAGTTTAGTGCAGGTGACTGTCCTGTCCACTAACAAGAATACCAGGAATGACTTAGCAGACAACCTCGTTCTGTTTCTGCAGCTCGCGACATAAACATTGGATATTTACTGCAGCTTTTTTCATTATTTGCCAGTTGTCTAACCGGATTTTGGTGAAGCATTATCGCTGATTTCAAGTAACTTTCAAGCTTATGGCCTCAAGCTTATAACTATCAGTATTTTGTTTTGTTATTAAGATTTCATTCAGATTTATCATATTCGCTACATTAGTGAATTTGCAATCAACTGGTTGACTTTGCTTTACCGAGTAGCGTATTAACGTAATATTGCGTTCGCTACCGAACCGATATTTTCGGTAATGAAATATAAATCTGCAAGTCTCAATAATGTCTGAGAGGTGTTGAGATTTGTCTGTATGATGATACTCTGTATACTTCAAACAACTGTCGGTCAATTAAACATCTTATTATACTTTTCTTTGCAGAGAACTGAAAAAGTGTAAGGGCAGAACATAGTAGGGAGAGAATTTGTGCTTTATGTTTGATTGCAATTTAGAAAAAGTAGCCGTTCTTGGCAGCCGAGAACAGTTCTCAGAGCACCCAAGAGCGCTCTCCAGCTCTTGAGCTCTTAGCTCCCGAGCTACTAGATTGCCTGATGCCCAGCTACCCTGGCGCCACCTATATCCCCTACCTTGCTTCCTTCCTGTGCCTTTGCCAGTCTTGTATATAGGTTAACAGAAATTTACCCTGTAACTGTGAAGTGTTGTGCAGTGGAGGAGGTGATTATCCAGCCTGCCAGTTCTCCTAGACCTAAGTCACCGTCATACTCCCCTAAACCTGGGAATGCTGAAAGTCCAATGGAGGCTGCGGGGTAATTTCCCAGGTAGTCACCCCCTCAGTCGAGCCTATTGCCGGTCCCAGGTATCGACAGAAATCCACTGGAAAGGTGTCTTGCTGGATGTGTAGTGGAGAGGGTGGCTATCCGGCCCCTTCGGATCTCCTAAACCCAGTTCCTGTCAGACTCCCCTAAACCTGGGAGGAGGAATAGTCACAGTCCTTGGGAGTTCGAAGGGGTTTTGCCCCGGGTAGTTGCCCCTCAGTTGAGCCTGTTGTCCGCAGGTATCGACGGACAGCCATTGGAAAGGCGCCCATGGGGATGTGCACTCGTGTCCCTAGTGATAATCCAGTGTAAAAGCACTTTTCTGATAGACAAGAAGCGCTGATGGTGTTTTTTCTGGTGAATCACTGCCGCTGAAGAGGCAGTGTCAGATGACTTCATACTTAGCCATTCTCCTGTAAGCATCTCAGGGAGCAGGAGTATAGTCTACAGCCTTCTTATAACTTCTGGGACAGTCTTGAGCTTTTGTTTCCTGAACTTCGGGTTGTGGAACGTCGGTATTTGATGCCACAGACCAGCAATGTCCCAACTTTTGTCATAGTCTGAGTCCAATAGCACCCGAGCACCCAATAGTGCCCGAGTGCCCAATAGCACCGACCTTGTCTCTATATAGAGCTCCCAGCACCAGCTCTCATGCTTCTGGCACCAGCCTACTAGTATCTGGAGCCAGTCCCTCTTCTAAGAACATACTATTGTTCTTTTTTGAGCACCATTTTCCAATTGAACGCTTTGTTCCAGTCTTCAAGTGGCTGATGCTAGTTTCTGATCACCGGGTGCCCACTCTTCAGTATCGGACTCCCACCTTTGTGCACCATACAACCGCTCACAGGCGTTTTTGACTTTCTTCAGCCTGTTCCACCTTCGCCTAGAGTTCCAGACGAGCTGACGTTGCTCCCTTTTTAGCGTCAATTGCTGTCTCTGAGCCCTGTCCCTTGCAGACGAGGACTTTGGTATGAATTTATGAGCTTATTGAAGGAAGTTCCCACCTTTGGCATATTTTTTCTTTGCCTCCAAGTAGTATAAGGGAGTTGGAAGTCTGACTTTGGTTTTTAAGGGAGCAAGACAAGTGTCTTGTTCTCCTTCCTCTGGTGCTTAAATGGTATTAGTCCTCCTGGCTGAAGTTCTTGTCAGGATTTGTGAAGTAAAGGGTCTTTCTTGACTGGCACAGGAGCAGGGGCTCAGAAGATAGAAGACTCTCTAGTGTACCGAAAGACATCGCTTCGGTTGGTCTCTTAGTCCTGTCCTGTGCGGATAAGGACGGTTGAGATAGTTTTTTGAGATTTCCACCCCTTCTTAGCGATCTCAAGAAGGAAGCTTTGGTCCTCTTTTTCTGCTGGGAGAGAGACAGTCACTTTCAGCCTTCTTATCTTCACCTTTAAGCACCATGACGTCTTTTTGATTTCTCCCAGCCTCTGGAAGACACGCAGATAATGGTTGCCATTTTTCCATTTCCCATCCAGCGGTCAGAAGGCTACCTTCAGCTCTCAGCCTTCCTACGGGTTTCGCTGTGGTTCCATGTACTGTACCTCATCCTCAGTCCGATTTCCTTTGGATTGATGATATCTTCCCTCTTGAGTGTTCTTTTGTTGGAAGAACTTACTTGGGCTCCAACAGAAGGGAAAACGCCATGAACCCCCTCACTAGCGGCACCCGTTCCTGAGCACCTGAAATCAATTTCTGATCTCCTGGCACCAGCTTTCATGTGCCTGGCACCGACTCCCAAGCACCTGATGCCTGTTCCAGAGCATTTGGCACTATCTAGCCATGCTAGGCTCCCACTGCTGAACAACCAATTCCTTTTCATGGACTATTTCTTTTAGACAATTATGTATGACTGCAGAAGTAGTCACACCTGGGTTTTGTTTCAAGGCCACTGTTATCCCATGGCGAGGCTTTTGTATCTCTTATGGACTTATAAGAGTGTAGATACTTGTATAAGTTTTGGCCACATACAGTTCTACATGTTTCGGTCTGTACGAAGTACCATCGAGTCCATGCAAGGTATTATCAAAAATAAGAAGCTGATCCCGTCCTGTTGTCCTTGTAATGTAGCTGTCAAGTATCGGCAGGGTCAACAACTAAACTGCTTGGCTGTCTGCAAGTCTGCACGATGTTCTGCAAGTCTGCACGATGTTCTGCAAGTCTGCTCAGTCCTGTCTTCCATTCTCCGGGGCAATTGGGTGGAGTTCTTGGAGATGTAGAATACTTCCTTCCATGTCCACATACAGACTCCGAAGAGTATCTCAGACCCTTCTTAGGAGACATGGCCTTCCAGTTCGGAAATTTAGGCTTTGACTTCTACGGCATAAGCCTTCTAATCAGCTCAGTGGTCTGGTAAAACTAAGCTATACTTACTTTTTTCAAGCCTTTGCTCCAGTTACTTTTGTCATCTTTTCTGGCTATGAACATCAGCCTTTCCCACAAGACCAACAGGGACAGGAAATCATAGCCGGACTCCGCTGTTTTTCCCAAAACCTGGTTTTCAGTCAGACCTGCGGTGATGACACTCCGAACTTTAAACTTTTGGAAGGGAAGTCCCCCATGAGACTAGTCTTAGACTGCTTCTCACTCCTTGATCTAAACGGGGGAGCCCGCCTGGGGAACCGGGAAATTTCCGGGAAGGGTTCCCGAAAGAACAGAACCTTCACATACGTCACAGAGCTGAAAGCCATTTGCTTAGGGCTTCAGTTCTTCTTGACTCTCGTTCACTCTTAGACTGCGGTTTCCATTTAGACAAGACCACAGTCCTTACGTTTTTACATTAGCAAGGAAACTCTCTTTAGCATTTTCTCAACACCAAGCAGCAAGAGAATTATACCGTGGAAGATAAATCGAGTTTTTTCTAGTCCAACTGGAATTTCTGGTGGACGAACTGAGCCATCAGGAACTCTCTCTTACTCCCGAGTGGACCTTGAATCCCCTTATCTGTCGGGTTATGTGGTATCTATGGGGCAGGCCAACCTTGGGTATACTGGTATTTTTTATTCCCTAATATTTATTTATTCATTACATTTTCCCATAGTTTCCCTTGGGTTTATAGTCTACTAATTCTGTCCATAAGGGTTTTTAAATGAAAATTTAAAGAAAAGAAGAGAGAAAAAAAGTAAAGAAAGCAAGACTCAAAATGGGGACAGGAAGGAATAGCAAAACTTTTCCCTACTACCCCCCCTCCCATCATTGTCAAAACACTTTCCCGTTCTCCTTATCTCTTCCATTTTTTCTCCTTAAGAAAGATGAAGCAGAGACCTCCCTCAAAAACAGGCCAGTGTAGGGCTACCTATTACTACTTTCCAAGGGTAACTTGGAGTCAGTGGTGGAAAAGAGAAAGTCAGAGTCCTGAGACTGTCTAATCTACCACGTGGTGTTTTTCAAACCCTCAGCAGGCACAAAGAAACCTGTCGCCAAACTTTCAGGTGCAGTTTGGCTTTCAGGTTATATTCTTGGGAGGAAATTTGCTCCTACAACACATACCAGTGGCCCAGTCTTCTTCCTTTAGAATGATGGGAAACCTTACCAGCCCTTTCACACTCCTTCTCTAGCTATGGATAGGAAAGAAGGAAGGGAAGGGAAAGACGGAAGGAGGGGGGTCACTGAAGTAGTGATCCCATGTCTTGTCTTTGGCAATGGAGCAGAGACACGGAGAGGAGCCCTGGATATTTTTGGGTCTCCGGGGCAATCAACATAGTCTTTTCATGAACGTCACCCTCCCCTCTCTAAGACACCAACTGTCCACTCTTCTCCTCCAGATTCTCATATATCTCCAGCTTTGTTGGCTCGGGTAAAGGTGATGATAAAGGTGCTAGAAGTCATAGAGAGTATTTTTACAGTTACCTCTTTGTAGTGGAGAGGGCAACTGGGGCTGGGGACTGGTCTCTGGCCACTCTTTAAACACGAGTACAGTCACTACCCTACTTACGAACCAGTTACGTTCCAGACAGCCGTTCGTATCTTGAATTGTTCGTAAGTTGGTTTTTCATGTGTAGATCATAATTTTTGTTGATGCTTACATTCCCAAGTTAACTCAGAGGTCATAGATTACACTATTTTCACTGTATTTTTAAATTATGCAGTATTATAAAGAACTACTCTGGATGTTGGGAAGGTAAAAAGAAGAAAATAAAATTTTGATTCATGAAGCATTAAAAATTTTGTATTTTTCCGTGATTTGAAAGTTATGAACTTGGAAAGAATTTCACAGGAGCAGCATCTGACATTGGAAGTTCACTGCTGGGTAGCTCCACACAATGAATTAACATCACAGTAACAGGCACCCCTTGAAGTTTCTCTGAACGCTCTTCCCAACCCCAGTCGTTCATTAATACATTAAAGAAGGGCTAGGATGCACATCTGAGAAGTTTGATCATGTCAAGAATGTGGCTGCAGGACACACCTCATCTGAATATCAACATTTGGGAAATGCAGGAAGCGTAGCTATCCCTGCAAGTTTTCCAGTAAAAGTTGACAGGCCACTCATCAGTGCTGTTAAGCAACAACACAACTGTAGCAGCATAAGCTCAACAAAAGGGGACAGTCTTACTCCTACTTTGCTAGCTGGCATTTGCTGATGCATGAGTGGTAAGTTTAATACACCAATGAGCTGTCAAGCAAGCTAGCTCAGTCACTGGGGTTAAGGTTGTAGTGACATACAGGTCCTTACTTCCTAAAATGGCGGAGAATGGAATGGAATATAGAGTTTAGGTCAAAGGCCAAGCACTGGGACCTATGAGGTCATTCAGCGCTGAAACAGAAATTGATAGTAAAAAGTTTGAAAGGTGTAACAGGAGGAAAACCTCACAGTTGCACTATGAATCAACTGTTAGAAGAGGGTGAAAAGTAAAATGGAAGAAAAAGAATATGAAAGGAGGTACAGTAAAAGGAACGAAAGGGGTTACAACTAGGGACTGTAGGCACACTGCAAAGAACCTTAAGTAATGCCTACAGTGCATAGCATGAGGTGCACTGACGGCAGTATCCCCCTACGGGGACGGAGAAGACTTTTGAGCCTGAGGGTTCTCCTATGCTCAACCTGATGGCTTTTGGGCTGAACAGGAAGTTTTCAGTACAGGCAGTCCCCAGTTATCGGCGCCGATAAGCATAAAAAATCGCCGATTTTCGGTTATCGGCACTTCCGTTAGGTATGTATTGGCGCCAATATGTGATTATTGGTGCTGATAAGCGGAAATCAGGGAATATAGGCACCGAAAATCGCTGGACAAACGCCAAAAAACCGGACTGCTGATAACCGGAGACTGCCTGTATTCTGTTCTCCCATTTCATTCCCTAGGCAATGATAGATTTTTGTCCCAGCATCCCTAGAACTATCCAGAAATTTACACTTTCTGCCATTAAACTATCACCCTACTCCTCATTGGCCTCAAGTTGAATGGCATCAAGACCTGACTACACTCTGGCTATGGGTTTTTCTCTCGTCAGTGTGTCTGTTCAACAGATCACAGATTCCTCATTCTTCTTTGCTTAGACAAGCTCCTATCAGTCTCAGCTCCTAAAAGTCTCTACTCTAAGGCTTCACTCAGCAGTAAGCCAGGTTTCAGTATTATTATTATTATTATTAAAGTAGTTTAACCAGACCACTGAGCTGACTTTCAGCTCTCATAGGGCTGGCAAAGAGCTTGGATTTCCCTGCCTTGATGAAGTTATTCATGCATGAAGAGTTGTGAATAGTCTGTAACCCACTTTGGTAGCTTCATTCTCTCAATTGGGTTGTATGCCTGTCCTCCAAAGCCTAGCCCAAGCACCTAGCAAGCCCTTGGGTGAAGCCTCAACTAAGAGTGGCTCTCAGATTGTTCCTTAGCTACCTTAGTTTCTGTGAAGCATGTCATAGAGTTTCTTGGCATCCTGTCCAGTCCTTGGAGGGATGAGATCTCTCTTTCTCTTTCAATCATAAGTTCATGGTGGAATCTAAAACTCGTCAATTCTTGATTGGAGATTTGAGAGTTCTTTAACCCCTTCTCACTAACTTCATTAGTGACCAAGATGAGATGCTTCTTACACCCAATACACTTAGCCTTGAGTTTCAGCACATTTTTTGTTAGTACAGCAAGAATAAAAAGGTGTCAAGGAACACCCTTCCTTGCTGGCCTTGCGAGGTACCTAATGAGCTTTGGACTCCTCTGAGGAGGATGACACACCTTACTCAAGTGAGAGCTCTTAAAGTCGGGGCGTGGGACTGTCTTTAACCTATCTGGGGGGAACTTACTGGTTTTCTGGGCAATGAGGGTAGATATCTAGAGTGGTGAACATCCCTTTCCTCATTCTACAAGAGGGACACTGCCCACAAATCCCTAGATACCTTCTTCCTGGTGCTTGCAGTGGCTGCTCAACAAGTTGTGTTGACACCCAGCTCCATCTGGACAGAGAGGTTTCTCACACAAATACTTCCACTTAGTGTATACCAACAGGTACAAATGCAGAGTGACTGGACTTTCTCTCTTCCCTTCCTCCTTCATAGTATCATCCAAGCTGAAGTATTAACTAGGCTGGGCTAGATACAGGTCACTGCATTTCAAGCACCCAATTTTAGAATGGTTCCCAAGATATGTTTCGCTCTGCCGTCCCTTTTAACAAAGACAGAGCACATGGTAGAACTGCATTCTAGACCCATCACCTAATATTAACCAGAATTAGCTGCCTTCCAACCTAAATTCCCTTTCATGGTTCTCTGATATGTTTCCTTACTTGAGTGATGTCTCTCAAACTGAGTCTCATGCCCAGGGGCCTACTGCTGTCATCCTATATGCTATAAGCTAGACGACAAAGTACAATGGGAGGGTACAGGAGCTATTTCATTCCCTGCTTGCATAAATGACCAAGAGCATGACAATTCCAGGTGGGATTCAACTCAAATCAGTTGTATTTCTGTAGGAACAACTAAGAAATATAAAGTACAGTGATTTGTATTTTTCTAAGTACAGTGCAAAAACCAATGCCATTTATAACATAATCCCAACTCACCTACCACATTTTCTTTCTATGGCCAAAGGAAAAAGTGACTAAAGGCAGAAAGTACGTGAGGAGTATTCCTCTAATCAGCGGCCCCCATAACCACCAGTTAACAATATCATTACAAAATTCAACAACTGTTCCAACCTGGGTTATAGATACTCCTATATATAAAGGCTGTGGTTTGTGTACCAAGGTAAAATGCAAATTACTTTATAAATTTATATGTTCTTGGCCCTGGGAATTGCTGGAACATTCTATGTTTCTGGGACATAATGCAGATTTAAAAACTCATGGGATACCTTTCATAATGTATTAAATCATTCTTTTCAATACCAAATTTCAGTCATTTTCTTTGGTTTTTTATGCCAGTTTTACGGATTTTTTTCAGTTGTCCATTTCTGTTCACAGATGTATGTAGTGAGTGAATGGTTTGCTGACCATAGGTTCTCTAAACTCAAATACAAACTCTCAACAACTGTTCATCCAAAACCACGAGAGATACCTCTGATTCTCCTTCACCAAGCCAGGCTGTGACTCATGTGGGCATGACTTGGATATCACTGTACTTCAGATTTCGTAAGTTATTTTTTCCTACAGAAACACAAACCAATGCCTTCTACATAGGAAAGTTACTCTTGAGGTGGGAGGGCATCTCAGATAATTGACTTGAGCTGAATCGTACCTGGAACTGTCATGCTCTTGGTCATAGACAAGGAGTTAAATAATACAAAGCACAAACCTTCTCCTGTCCTGACAAGCCCTGTTTTTGTTGTTATCTGCCTTCCTGGTTGGTGGCTTCTCTCACTGCTGTGTGGTTACTGTGAGTACAGTTGCTTTGAAAGAAATTCTATCAATTTCTTGGTCCTGCAAATTGCTTGTATATTGGATGTTTCTGAGACAATTTAGACAGAAGAAGCCACAGGATCTCTTTCACATATGTTAAACAATTATTTTCAATAATGAACTTATGTAATTTTCACTGCTTGTACAGAACATTTGTCTTTTTGCCAGTTTTACAGTAATGGGTAGCCTTCAGTTCTCCATTTTTGTACTGAGTTTCACAGTAATGGGTTACCTTTGGTTCTCCATTTCTGTTCTCAGCTTTTCCATGTATATTAATACAGCCAGTTGTAATTCTATAGGAAAGGCCCTCTCTGGCCCTAGAGCAGTCACTTCACACTTAAGAGGTACCCTCAAACAAGCCATGCCAGACAGCAAATCACCCTCAGAAGGTATTGGAGAAGACAGAGGGTGATCCCTTCCTTGGCTGCAGTCCTAGACCTAGACCCAACCACAGAACAAGACTAGCTGGAACTGCTACCTAATCTAGCCTGGTCTGGGATGACAGGCACACACACTACCATGCCATTGCTTGACAGAGCCTGACCTGGAACAATACCAAGCACAGGAAAGATCATGTCGGTGAAGGTCTGCAGAGGACTCAGTAGTGGTCTCTGTGGAAAGTAATGATACCATGACAGGGAGACTGGCCATAAGCATGTCTGTGGATGTACTGGACTGATTCCAGAGAATCAGGAGAATCGGTGGCCTTAAGAAGCATGGACTCTTCCTCCTACATCTCTGGAGGTCTGAGCAGGAAACCAAGTACAAGCATATTCTTGAACTAGGGACCTGTCATGGGCAAACTCATGAACAGGTCCAACTGCTCCACCTACTGCAACTGATCAGAGAAAGAGTGATGGCTACTAGAAGACTTTTTTGCATAGAATACCCTCCTGGGCCTCCTCCTTGCACTTCTTTCAGTTCATACACAAGATAGAAGAAGAAGAAAGCAAAGAGGAGGAGCAGGATGATGTTCATTTACACCTCCTCAACCTTTTCCTCCCATGGACCTCTCTAACCTCCTACAGCCAAAAAAAGTCATCACCTTGGCAGTCATCCTGACTGGGATAGCAGTCAAAGCAGGAACTACTGAAGCAGCAACAGCGGCAGTGGTCCCTACAAGAACTAACATTGCTGAAGCAGAAGCATCAGCTCAGAATAACACAAAAGGAAACTTGGCCAAATGCCACAAGGGACAGAGCCCTAGTTAAACCAAGAGGGGGTCACTGTGCCTTCAACAACTTGGTCTACACGGAATGCCTTGCAGTAGTTAGTTTTGCAGGAGCCTGTGATGCAGGAACAGAAGAAGGGTCGAAGACCATATGAATGCTGATAACATCTCCCAACATAAGCAGAGCAAGCAGGAAAGTTTCTGTCCGACCTATCTAATTCCAAGAAGGGTCCCAGAGGTAAAAGAAGGAATCAGATCAGGATGTTGTCAATGGGGTGTCTGGGAGAACAGAAAAAGATAAGGCAATTCCAAGCTCTTTGCAACACTTGCATACAACTACTGCTGCAGTAATATCCATACAAACGGCAAAAGTTTGTAACCTCATAGGAACAACAAATAGCTATATGAACAAACTGACAATAGTAATTTTCTCCTTACCTTACTCTGCTTTACTCCCCCTTTGGCTTTAGCTTCCTCTTCATCATCTGAAAAGTCTGTCACTTCACATGGCAAAACTTCATTACCAGTCAAGCCTGAAGCATCACTGCCTTTCATTCTGAAAAAATAAGTACATGTTAAAACCAGGTGTAGAAGAAGTGTAAGCCAAAAATATATTAAATAGGTGTAGAAGAAACGTAAGCCAAAAATATATTAAGTTTCATTAAAATCTTCAAACATGACTTTTGTGATTAATTAAAAACTAAACACTGAGACAAACTTGTCTAATCTGAATACTGTATTGCTCTAATCTGAATACTGTATTATTCTATCTACTGTGCTGCACATTAAACATCTTGCGGCTGGCAATCAAATTTTATTTCTACAATATCTATTCAATTTTGAACAACTCTGGATAATTCTTGAAATGTCTCCATGAAGGTCTACCATCATTAAGTAACATAAGATGTACCATTCAAATCACACATCTTAATGGCCTGAGCCTTTAGGACCCTACACAAAAAAAGGTTATCTGTTTGACACATGGTCACAGGATGTAACTGTGGAAAGTGGAGTGGCAAGAAGTATTGTCAAGTACTTAAGAAGAAGAAAAAACCTCTGGAACTCAGTTCAGTGCAACTTTTGAGAGCTGGATTAGTATATGCTTAAGGCTAGATGTTTAACATTTCGTAAGACCGTTATAAAAAAATCAACAAATCCAAGGTGTTTCAATTCCTTTGTCTCTGATGACTTTCCCTTCCCTGAGTTAGAAATTGAAACAAGTTTTCTCTACTCTCTTGTCATATACACCTGCTAAACTGAAATGATTTCTCTGCACTCCCTTGTCCTATGCAATACTCTGCCTGAATTCCCATCTCGTCTAGGTCTTTGTTTATGACATTTTCCTACAAATTTATGGTATTCCTAATAGACGCTCTCATACTACTTCCATATCTATGACTTTTCTTGAAAAATATTCCTCACCCCACCTAATCACATGTCTAAACCACTGTTATCTTTGAATCTTAGAATTATTTTCCATCTACTGGATATTAAATTTTTCCACAACTTTCCCATTGGTAATCTGATCCTCCCACTACACTCCATGAATCTCAGCATTCTCCATTTTCTTTGTAAGTGGCCATGTTTCTGCTGAATATAACAGTACAGGCCTAACATGTAACATAAATTCATTAAGAGTGCTGCTACTTTTCCCCTCTCAATACCTAGTTCACAGTCTATTGTCCCCAAAAGGAAACAGAAATGTTTTGCCCTTCCACTGCACCATGGTGTTCCACCTCTCTCTCTTCTCCATTTCCTTTTCCACCTCTTATTCTACATGTATTTTGCAATCTTACGCATCTCTTGTGACACCATCCATTACATTTGATACACAATAGAGTTCACCCGCACAGTATCAACATGGCCACTTATCTGACCATACTTTTGTTTCGCTTCTTTTACAGTCACCATTAGCTTTGTTTTGCTCTTGTAGATTTTCAGTCATCTACTCTTTACTTAAATCTTTTATCATATGAACATTTCTGAGAACTCTTCCTCTCATTTGCTGGTAGCATTAGGTCATTTTCATATGGCAGATCCTAAGGTCCTCACTTCCTGCACATCTATGTAGACTCATCCATTAGACCAATGTATCATTTATTACGACAGTAAACGCCCCATATTTGCGCTTTCACGATTCACAGACTCACCTATTCACGGATTTCTCTATGGAACATATATACACATTATTCGCAGAAAATTCACCCATTCGCAGTATTTTTTACTGAGAAATATTCACTAATTACGGTATTTTCATATAATTTTCATGACTAAATGCACTTTTTGTGGTAAAACTATTAAAATACTCAGGTATAAGTATTTTTAGAGGTTTTTTTGTGTTTGAACTATCAAAATAGGCAGCTCTAAGTGTTTTTAGAGGGGTTTTAAGTATTTGTGGCTTTTAGTTATTCGCAGGGTGTGTGTGTGTGTGTGTGTGTGGTACACATCCCCTGCAAATACTGGGGGTTTATTGTAACACAATATTTAGTCTCACCTCCCTAAATTTATACTGCACTGTAGTTGTTTGTCAGGTTGATGATAGTTATATGTGTGTACTATACATCATTATTATTATTATTATTATTATTATTATTATTATTATTATTATTATTATTATCACATTGCAACATCCATCTTGAATGGGAAAGGTGAATTCCTCAGAGTCCCACTCACCTCCTATGCTCCATTCATTCCATTACGCTCGATTAATCTCAGCCACTTGGTGATTGTTACAGCTTTTCAATTTTTGTCACTTTTTATTTCTATTTCTTGCTTGTACTTCGCTATGTGAATTTTCTTTCTTTTTTATATAGTTTATGCTCTAATTGATTAATTAAGTGTACATGTATGGTATGGTACAGTAGTTACAGAAAACAAACAGCTTTGTTGGTGTGCAGTCATTTCTTGTTTTAATTCATTTAATTTCTTTTCATTTCTGTTTCATTATGTGCATTTTCCTATCTTCTAAGAGAGACTTGGTGGTGGAATCAAGATGTAAAAAGGACAATAGATGAGAAAAGAGGGATCAATCTTGAATCTTGAGCAGATGACAGGCAAGGAAGAAGATAGACATGTATACAGGAAAAAGAGGGCAGAGGCTGAAAGGCAAGTAGCAAGGATGAAGAAGCAAGTTGGGTGGATTGTAATGAGAATCTCAGCACAGTAGAGGTTAGAGAGAAAATATCAGAACAGCAAATTAGTTGAAGGGTGATGAAAAAGATGTGAAGTACAAAATATACAAAAAATGAAAATACACATATAAAAGCTGAAAACAAGAGGTACTTCCTTCTGTGGATGAGTGGATTAGGTGGTGACCAGCTGTTTCAGAAGCCTGTTCAAATTCCCAAGGAAGGCAGGTACTGCAAAAATCTACTTTCAGGCATTATTGCTACCTTATAGTTAGCCACCTTAATGTTTTCAGTATGCAATCATCCCCAAGCACATCTGTAGAGCAAGAGCTGTTTGTAATATGATAAACAGCAAAGGGACACACTGTTAATGCCTGATGGACACCAGCATTTACTTTGTTTTTCTGAATTACCTGTCATTGTCTTCATTCTTAATGTTGTGTTATGACACAATAAGATACTAGGTCACTGAGTTTTTAGTACAGCACTCCATACTTCCACAGTGCCTAATTAATTGCTAATTAATTGCTTTTCTTGATAATCAGCCAAATACCTCCTCAAGAACCAAACTATATGGTACTTCTACAATAGTTGAGTGCCCAGTATCTAAAGTTCCTGTGGGTTGAAAGAGAAATCAAGTCTTAGTCCTGTTCTTACTGGGCCTTTGACCAGAGGATTTGGAACAGTATTTGCATCAGAACCACAGTGTACCAGCCCCTACAATAACATTACTAACCTCTACAATAGCCTGCAACAATGACTGGGTCTAGAATCTGATTACAAAACAATGATAACTATCAAACTTCAAACAGCACTAAAAGAAAGTTTAACCCTGGCTGCACCTACAAAGATCAAGGGAAAATCCAGTTAGAGAGAAAGCATTAACTGATTTCTGTGTCTTGGGTCTAGTGATTATTCTCATTCCCATTATCTTCTCTATAGATTAATGCAATTGTTTTCTGTGGAATATCCTTGTCTGGAAGTAGCTTTTTAGCTCCTTAATCAAGTCAAAGAACACATTAGAATTTCTATCCCTTGTGAATTATAATAAGTATATTTGAGCATTAACCCCAAGGTAAACATGAGCTACCTGTACAGTTTTCTGCTACTAATGGTACATGATCTACAAACTCAATTGCCTCTCCACACACGCATTTATTCTACAGCGGTTTATTTCTAAAAACGTGGAAGTACCCAATCACACCTACTTGTATCCTTCAAGAATAAGATGCCACAATGTGTGCACTCAGACCTGCATACTTCTCACCATTTATGATGATTTTAGTCAGCATCCTCACTCCCATAAGCATATCTCTCTATCTCTCTCTGCATTATTTTTTAAAAAATAAATAAAATTCTGAGAGAGAGAGAGGGAGTAAGGATGCAAATACACAGTGTGTATTTTATCATTTTATTTTAACAAAATTTGCAAATGTCCATTGTAATAATTTGCTTAATTTTTCTTTTATTCGTGGCCTTTTAAGGTAAATTACTTTAAAGTTAATTTAAATTTTATTTTCATTTCTGTGCCACAAGAAAAGCTGGTTAAGGTTGTTTTCGCTCCTACCGAAGGTTTTCTATTTTTTAATTGGTACCTCGCCCATGAAAGTTTTGTTTCTCTTTTCATGTAATTGTTTGGCTGAAATGCTTATTTGGTGATTCCCCTTTCGCTGCCTCACGTTTGGTGGGGACTTTTGGCTGAGGATGAAGGCAGTGTGTATTCGGCTCCCTATCTTGGAGGTTTTTGGAGACTCTTTTCGTGCAGGATTCGCCGTTGGAATTTTCGTACAGCTTTGAAGGATTTACTTCTGTACTTCGGAGGACGTTGCTGGTTTTTTTCCTCTGGAGACTGTTGCAGCTACTTTCTGAGGACATCTCCTTTGCTGCGGTCGGACGCCCTTCCCGTGCGTTCTGGAGGGCACTGCCTGTGCTCCCCTGCATTCAGTATTCAACTTTGCATCCCTGGACTCGCCTGATGCCTTTGGAAGGACAGCCTGTCTTTCTCTCGTCCTGTGTGCCTTCGTCCTGCCAACCTCCGAGTCGTGAAAACGCCTAAAACCTTTTTGATAGCTGGTAAGGATATAAACTGTGCACTTTATATAGACGTTGCTGACGCGTGTCAGTGTGCTGTATCCTCCGGCTGCAGACTCCTCGTGATTTCAGGATCGTTTTGGACAGCCATGTGTGTGGTTCTGCGTCTTATATAAATTCATCGTGCTTTCACCCAGGGCGTGTGTTAATTAAGAATAATATCGACGGTTATTTTTAGGTGGCTTATTATTATGTATGTAATATTAAGGTTTATTTGTAAAAATTAGGATTAAGGATCTTCCCCCTTTCATTCTCTCATACTAAAGTTTTTCAGGGCTTTCCTAGGAATAGGTTGTTTTCCTTCCTCCTCCTACTTGCTGTCTCTCGATCTATCGTGTGAAAGAGTTTATTTTAGGTGAAGGTTTTTGTACACCCTTATTCAGCTCTTTTTGTGGGGTTTCATTTAAGTAATTATCAATACTTTTTTTTTTTGTAATAAATAATTAAGTTTTGTTTAGCATTTTTTTTCGTTATCCTCTTTGAGTGTTTTTTTTTTTTTTTTTTTTTTTGCTCTGTTGGTGATCTTGCCCCTTGACTTTAATTAATCCTTTGTGGCACTGATCGTAAAAATGAAAAAGAGCCTGTTCTTGCCACTTCCTAAATATTAAATATTTTTGTGAACATAAGTTCATTACACCATACACACATACACAGACTGAAAAAGATAAGCATGCAACACTACATTGTTGTATTAAATACAATGCTATACTGCACTGAATAAATGTCAATTAAAATACTAAGAGAGAGAGAGAGAGAGAGAGAGAGAGAGAGAGAGAGAGAGAGAGAGAGAGAGAGAGAGAGAGAGAGAGAGAGAGAGACCACTATTTCCTAATTTTTATGTTAAAAGATGTTTAAGGCCTGGTAAGCATAAGTAGAACTGCTGCAATCAGCTATATTTTTATTAGGGTATACTGCACAGTACTGTACATATGTTCAAAAGCAATGCAAAAATTTTGCAGATACTGCATATTTTAAAATTAAATAAGTGAATTAATATCTGAAATAAATGTGTACAGTCTTGAGTAAGAAAGAATGTATTTTCCATACCTCATGAGATCATCAATCACAACAAAGCTTGTGTGTTCTGTTTCTGGTGCATAAAATACAGGTTCTCCTTTATTGATACCATGCTCCTTGACATGTTCAATGGAATTAAACCGGACAACATACAAAGGTTCCTGAACTTGTCCAAAAACATCAAACACCACCCCCAAAACTTTCTTGCCGTTGTCTAGAAACAAAACTGAGTCCAAGTCTATGGGAGGAATGCCATGATGACCTTGAACTACAACTGGAACAAATATAGATTTAAATTAGTTTTATTGTGGTTACTACAATGTTCAATCTATACAGAAATACTATGTATAAAAAATATTCTCATTATTGAGCCTTATTCATTCTCCCTAATTATTCTAAAAACAATGATGACAGGCTTTTTTTTTTTTATAAAAACCCTTTTTAATTTACAACAGTCCCCTAACTGAAACCCTTGGGACCAGCTGTGTTTCAGTTCTTGCATTTTTTCAGATTTGGAACTGAAGCTTGCTCTGAAAATACACAAGCACAATTTGTTTAAAACAAAAACAAAAGTATTCTGTAACCTCAAAACTATACAGCATCAAAAAGAACTCTTGTTTGTATATACTATACTTATGCAATATCGATCTTCTGTATCATCCAATCCTTCAAATTTTGTCGCAAAGCATGATTTCATCACACATATAGTGAGAGATGCATTTTCCGTATATTACATGAGGCTATGCTTAATGTTCAAGTTTCATTCTTGGTTGATTACACTAGGATAGGCTAGGCTTCATGTCCCTGTCTCAGTTTTGGTGGATTCCATTGATAATGCACATCATATCTAAGTTATAGCTTTTAACTAATTAATGGCCCTACAAGCAAATATTTAGTGTTAAATGCAAATCTTCATACATTCAACCAGACTTATAAAACTTGTGGCTTGTTTTAAGAATTCATTACTGTTTCTTATAATTAACAACCAATTCCTACCCCATGCAAAACATTAGCATACACAACAGCACATACTGACATAAACAAATGAATCACGAAACAGCCGTCTGCCGAAGTTAATGTAACTAACACTGAGAAACAGCTGTTGACTGATGTTAATTACTGTAACTAACACACTTTATTCACCGTTGCATTACAGTTGTAAACTTGTTAAAAATTTTCTAATTTTCAATGGTGGTTTCTATAAATAAAAGTAAAATACATTTTATTCATCCTTCACACTATGGAGAAGGTGGTAAGAAAGTATCCCACTATATTTAAGGTTGTAGTTGTGGCTGAAGACACGAATAATGTTCAGGATGCAAAACGTTTTGGAAGAGCCAAAAGCAAAATCAGAAAGTGGCAAAATCACTTCATCTAATTTACTAAATTTATAAATACAGTAAACTGCATCTTTAACCCAGCTTTGATAATTTACGAAAAAAATGCACCACTGAATTATGGTTCATTTAGCAACTAATGGCAGAGATGATGTCAGTAAAATGCAATCAGCTGATGATTGTCCGAATGTAAACATTACTAGAATGCAAATGCCGCATGATCACCATGTTCATATTTTATAAGACCATAATAATGTGACAATAATACATGAAGTATAATTGAGATATAATGTTCTGTAATATTAACATTCATTGTAAACACAAAAAACAATAAAGCTTCTTAAAAAATAAAGTATGATATCCTAAAAGAAGATAAAAAGACTGTAGAGTATAGGTCTCCTTTCAAAAAGCTCTGGATGGGATCCTTCCAAAATCGCACTTGCAAAGAAATGAAAATCCTTTTTACTACTAACACATTTTGTTATTACCTATACCTGGCAAACCTAGTACAGATTTCGCAAAGGATTTTACTGCCATTTCAACTTCTTGTCAAATAAAAACTATGGTAGAGTACATATTAATATTGTGGAATGAATTTTTTCTGAATTCTATGACATTATTAATTTATACATATAAACTAACATCATGTTTACACTTTCAGCCATGCTGGGTTAAAGCTATGAAACAAGCAAACTTGCTCCTTAACCCATTAAAGCCAAAGGTCCCAATTTAAGGACCAAGTAAGTTTGCCTGATTTTTTTTTTCCTCATTAGAATACAATTTTCAAAATTTGTATTTTTTCTAAGATCTGAATCTACGCTTTTATAAATGGTGATTTTAGGCCCAGAATTGCAGAATTCTGGGTCCTGGCCACAAAGTCTCAGACAAATTCCAGTAAGATGGAGAACTAACCCACATTGTGTAACCCTGTATGAGAGGGCATGCAGTTCTCCCACTCTCTTGGTCGATGTGAGAGAGAGGAGGAAGATGGTCTTCAATGTCAAGTCTCTATCTAATGCTTTCTTGAGGGGTTCAAACAGATGACATCTCAGGCAACAGAGGACTCTGGTAATGTCCCATACCGGGGGCCTTAACTCTCTCGGTGGGCACTTATTCTTAAAGTGCTTGATGACAGCAGACGACAGTTCCCAGCAGTTTGAAAAGGCCTATTTCCCTAGGCCTGAAGATGTGGGCCAATGTACCTGGTTGTCAGCTCCAGCCCCCAGGTCTCCAACCGTTAACGCATTTTCAATGCCAGGTTGTTCAGCTCCAGGGAGACGTTGCCTCCCTACTAGTTTATGTAGACTACCGCCATGGTGTTGTTGTTCATGGCTACCACCTACTTTTCCACCAATTTGCTCTTGAAAATGTTGAAGTACCAGCCAGACTGCTCACATCTCCAGCAGGTTGATGAGCTCTGTCCTCTCCTTCAGGCCTCACATACCTGAAACTCCCACTCCTTTTGGATGTCTGGCCCACCCTCTTCAGGATGCATCTGAGAATACCGGCATCTCTGGTGGTGGCGGGCTGAGTAGCACTCCCTGAAGGTGGTTCATCAGGTCTCTCCACCACCTCAGGTCCTCTCGGACCTTCTCTGCTTACTCAATCATCTGTGACGGGGGCTTGTCTGGTTTCTTCCAGGACACCTTTAACTGCCATTGAAGGGATCAGATGTGTGCCCTCCCTCTGGGGACTAGCTCCTCTAGGGAGACCAAGTGTCCAAGGAGGGCCTGCCATTGCTTTGCCGGGTGCTGGGGCACCGTGAGAAAAGGTTCTGAGATCCTCAGAAGGTTCGCAATCCTCTTGTTTGATAGATACGTCTTTCCTGCCACACTGTCAATCTACATCCCCAGGTACCTAATCATCTGCTTGGGTGAGAGGTCCAACTTAGAGAGGTTTCCGATCACCGCCAAGTTTTGGCACAGTGCCAGGACCTTGTTCCTAAGTTGTCCTGCTTCATTGACTGAGGAGGCCAGGATCAGTCAGTTGTCCAGGTACCATTCGAGCAGACACCAGTTGGAAGATTCAGGTGAAGGCTTGGGGGGCTGTTGCCAGTCTGAAGCAGAGGGCCCTGAACTAGTAGACTATACCCTGGGAGACAAACCTCGGGTACTTCCTGGAGGCCTTGTGGATGGGTGTGGGCAGGTATGCATACTGCAGATCTATTGACACCATGTAGTTGTGCCCTCTCATAGATGCCAGGACCAACTGGGGTGTCTCCATAGTGAAGGAAGTCTGCTGCAGGTAGGGGTTCAGAGTCGAGAGGTCTATCACCAGTTGCCAACCCTGAAAATGCTTTCTCCACCAAGAATCCCAGCGAGTCACCATTCACATCCCTCGCACGAAATACAGACAGAATGTGGGTCTTCCACAAACAAGGGCTTAAAATTTACTACAGGACCTACACAATGATGGAAATCATGTTTTGTGTCTTCCAGGGTAGCCATAAAACACAGAGAAGGGGGCTAACACACACACACTCATAGATGCAACACTATGGGCTAGGTCACACAAAGGTCACCCACAAGGCTGGGATGCACAAAGAAAAAATACAGATATTCCTCCCTTTGGCACAAAATACTATAAGCAGTGAACAAGGATAACACACTGGGCTACTGGAATAGGAAATTGCACTGGGAGGGCAACATCCCTACGGCAGGAAACACACAGGGGCACAAACACAAATCTCAGCTAAAGGAAGATGAACACAGTGATGAACGGCAAGCATTAATGGTTGAAAACAAAATGGGAGAGCTAAGCCAGCTCATGTCATGAGTGACTCACAGGTCTACCCAATAGCATTTTGCTTTTCTAGTAAAGTCAGTGACAGCTGCAGCGTGCCTTGAGCTGAGAAACCCATTAATGAAAGCGGAGGTTTGTATTCCTGTATGAACAAATAAATTACAGTGGAGCCCCCGCAAGACCATGGTTCAGCATTTGTGGCTTCAGTTAGGCGTGGGTTTTTCTGTGGAATGTATCTCCAAATATATTGCAGAAAATTCACTAATTCGCAGATTTTTTCGTAGAGCAATATGCACTAATTACTGTAGTTTCATTTTATTTTCATGACTAAATACATTTTTATGATATAAAATTACTTACTAATTTTCAAATATTAATATTAATGTAAATACTATAAAATATTAAAAAGATGATAAAGTAAAATCCTTCAAAAACTCTCTCTCTCTCTCTCTCTCTCTCTCTCTCTCTCTCTCTCTCTCTCTCTCTCTCTCTCTCTCTCTCTCTCTCTCTCTCTCTCTCTCTCTCTCTCAGTATACATATCCTTTAATAAAAAACTAGCAAAATATCAATAAAATCTTATTTCACTGGGGTCTTAGAACTGATTCCATAAATGCTGTATAGATATGGCCCTTAAATTTGTTATAACACCTTTGCTGCTTCTCAGGGGCACGTTTACTTATCATTCTACTTTGAGAAGGGCCATTATTTTATGCCAGTGCTTCGAACTGGTAGACAGTTTCCTTGTAAAGTAAGCATGCTCATATGCTTCCTAGAGGACTGATTGATGGGCACCTGGAAGTGTATTTCTTTTAGATCCACAGAATGCACGATGCTATTCTCTCTAAATGAATATTTATGTTAATGGTCCCCTTGGTAAAGGGGTTCAATGTTTAGCCACTTAAATCAACTAAAAAGTATGAATTTAGGTACCAACCTTGTCGCTCAACAATGTTGAAAACATATCCAATGACCCGAACTTTATCTTCAGGAACAGTAATCTTTAAATCTTCAATAGGAGGCAAGTCTTCAATACTGATCTCCCCAGGTGTGAGCAGTGTATTACGTTTTTTCTTTTGGGAAGGGCCTTCTTTACTTGGCCTGGAAAGGAAAGTGCATAAGATAATTACTTTACTTGGCCTTGAAAGAAAAGTGCATAAGATAGTTACTTTAAGTTCGTTAGTTCCAAACACTACACCAAATTTCTTCTTTGCAAAGTTGTGCTTTTCTAAGCAGATGTAAATGAAAAGTTCTGAAAGATGAAAAAATTATTTTCCAGAAAACTCTCCTTCCAAATAATTCTGCTCAGTGGCCTAGTTAAACTGTTTTCATAACTCCAATTCTTCTACATGACAGTAAAACATTCTTACTAGTGTACTACAAATTTCACATTTATTATGCAAATTTTATGGTATACACCAATTTAGTAAAAATTTCCATCAATAAAGCTTTTCATTCACTAGCAGTTATGTCAATTTAATATATTTACAGACTGTAAAATAAACTCACAAAAGAAAAAATAATTAGGTATCTTCATAACGATAAAATGATGTCAAATAAGCATCAAAACAAAAAGTAAACATACTACACTACAAAGATTAAAACATGAATGATAAAAGAATTAGGAGACTTAACATATATTAGGATGATTGCAAAGTAAATTATAAAAAAATTAGGAAAGAAAAGCACAAGAATATACAAACACAAAGTGTAAACAGTTTTTTTATCAAATGTTTACCTTACAGATACACAAGATAAGGGGGAAGATGAAAGTAGAAATAAGAGGGAAAATAATGTTTTTACTGCGTGGTGCCTGCTTGGATGAAAAGCGTACTTTCTTGGGATAACTTCCCGGAGACTTGGAGCGAGAGCACTTCGAAGGAGAAGACATTCTAGACCACTTCGGAGATCTGGCATTCTGCGCTGCAACCCTGATCATGGCCTGCTGCGACTCCACTGCCGAGGTAGATGACACAAAGTTGACCATTACCAAAACGTCCTCCCCTCTAAATAAACTGCTGCTGAGCGCCAATGGAGCCCTCAGCAGTGCCCTCTGTGAACGTCAGGAAAAATGAGTGGGCAGATGGTTTAGAAAGAAACCCTTCTTCTTCTTCCCAAAGAAAGTACTACATCCTGTGGAAACATTTGCCTGGTGTGAAAGCCCCATGGGTACTGACATGATGAGGTTGTCGAAAAGAGTCGGGTCTGACAGAGTATAACCATCCTGTTTGAGGAACCCCATCAGACCATATAGCATCCACATAGTGTGTGATAACGCCTCCAACTGGTTGCGGAAGGTGTCTTCCAAGATACTGGCTTCCCTGGCCAAAATCGATACTAGACGGTTCGATGATGGAACCCAGGATAGAAGAGCCTCTACCGACTCGTTCAGTGGCACCCTAACACCCGCAGAAGGGTTACCCACAACCCTATAAAAGCCCTTCCGAATAGGAAGCAAGACTGAATCCTGCTTACCCGACCCTATCAAGGATGCCAACCTATTGTCCGCTCCCCTAAAGCCTGCTCGACCCTGCCAAACCAGACTAGATTCTTTGGTGACTGTGCTACCACCAGTTTTGTTGCATAAAGCAACTCAAACATAGCTTGGTTATGCTGTATCAGCTCCTCCGGAGCCTTGGACTGTGGATACAGCGTGTGGATAAAGTCCAACATCCGTCTGTACTCAGACTCATTGGCCGAAGGAAAACTGGCCTCCAGTATCTGATCCTCCTCTTTACAGGAAGTCTTTGTCGAATTGGTCCAACCGAGCCGAAACCGGAAATGAGACAGACTGACCCCTAGCAAACATTGAACCTGATGATCCGGAACACAACACACCTTGATGTGCAACATGGAACCCTGACAAATCAGTCCCGAACATATTGGGAGTCACCGAAGTAAACTGCGCAAACCCCACACCCTCCAAAGACGATGACGCAACACCTGGGTCGGTCACACCTGGGCCGACAACACTCACTCCTGAGAGCGGAGAGACTGCAACACCCGCACCACGCAAACCTGGATGTAGCAGAGTCACATGAGACTGGGAATCCGGAACAGAAGGTCCCCTACTTAAAGAAGAAGAGGGAAAGGGTCCCTGATGACCCGAAATCAAACTCGAACCTACATACACTGCCTTAGCCCGAGGGACAGAGGAACCTGTCGGAAAAGTTAAGAAAGGAGGAGCTGAAGAAAGAAAGAAGGAAGATGCCACACTTGGAGTCCCCACCGGCGCTCCTGCCAACCATGTTGGGCAGGTAGGGAACGTCCCAACTGGCCCTGTACTCGAAAGGGTTTCGAAGGGAGGATTACGAGGTACCGAACCCAACGAAACAGGAGAAGACGAAGCACCAGACAACTTAGGTACTGGGGCGAATGCGGAGACTATCGGTACCGCAACATTAAACACTGAGGCAGGCGTGCCGCCAACTACTGCAGCAACTAGATCGGAAGCCTGAGAAGGTACGGGATTCGTTGCAGATGGCACCAAAGACAAAACCACTAGTGGCACAGATGCTGGATGAACTAACAAAGCACCTGAAATGTTCCCCGAAAGGTGGACTGAAAGGGAGGGTTGAGAAAGAGCAGCGGAAGAAGGTTTGGAAGCAGTAGAGGATAGGAAAAAATCTGAGGTTACAGAAGAGACCATAGATTTTACACAAAGAAAATATACAGGTTCCGGTCCCCCTTGATAACTTGTAATACATAATTTGTGAATTCCGGAATATTCTTCATTACGTATTCATGGATATTCGAAAACCCTATATTAAAACACTGTCTGACCAATGACCTATACCCTTTGGAAAGACCCAATAAATTAGCATTATATTCTGCTACATTTAATATCCTATCAAATGAATTACCATCACCTACCGACAAAAGTTTTTCCCCAGAAGGAAAAGGAACTCTCGAAGAGGAAGGGAAATCCTCCAACCTTCCCGAACCTGACAAACTTACAACTAAATCTAAATCCTCCTCAACAGATTTAGCAACATTTTGTTGCAAGGAGACTGCAGCAGGAAACAGAACTGCTGCTGGATCTAACAAGGATCCCGGAACCTTAACTGTACCTGCCCCCAAAAGAAGACTGCATCTTCAACTTCTCTCCTACACTCTTTGCTACCTCACTATCCCTATTTGTCTGCATCAATCCTACATCTAAATTTGTCTGCATCAATCCTATATCTAAATTTACCTCTGAACTTACACTATCCGAAAAAAGGGGGAAAACTGCTGCTAACACTGCCTGCTCCGCACCAGGGGGGCCAGCAGATCCTACCTTCGAGGTTTGTGGTTCTCCATGACCCCCAGCACCAGTTAGGGCTGGTTCTGGAATAGGCAGGGGGAGCTGAAAAAGAATGGTTAGTTTCTATTTCCCTAGCACTCATATTTTGCTCTTTGAATTCAGATAACTTTGTCATGAAACTAGATAATAAATTTGTCATGCTAGCTGATAATTTATCCTCTAACTTCCTAAATAACTCTGATTCTAAAGCTTCTCTATCTAGACTCTGAGTTTCTACAGCTGGTTCCCTATGTTTGCTCTTGGAAGCTAGAGATTTTCTATGTTTAAAATAATCCTCCATCTGATCTTTTGACCATGACCTACATTCATCACATCTCAATGTTAAGCTACATTGCACCTTCCTATATGCTATACAAACTGAATGTCTGTCATGTTTGAGGGTACTCATCCTCCATTTGCAAGCTGTGCACGATCGGTGGGTTGCAGCATCTCCAGCAGTATCAGTCTCAGTCGCAATAGCTGTAGCCGAGGTTGAGGCAGTTGCGCTATCCAAAATGGACGTCTTTTTATCCAAATTATCCATGGCAAGTCCAAATCGAGCCAAAGTCCAGACGGGAGAGAAAAATCCGATGCCAGGCGAAAGAACAATCCAGGAGAAAAAGGTGAAAATACAGTCCAAGTCGTTATCCAATTTCAATAAAGTCAGTATATGGGGGTCGGGTTATTAACCAAAAGTTTGCCTGAAGCAAGAAACATCCATGCAGCAGGGCGAACGGAAAGCAATTGAGGAACCCGGCCTCACTCGGCTGAGACTTGCAGCAGCGTTGCCAACAGTGTTTCAGGTAACTCATTTTGACAAGGTTTTCCTGTAAGCATTGGTAATGCTGACAGTTAATTACCCAATTAATGGGTAAAAGTTACGGGGATGCAGTTCGGGCTGGTGGGTAACCAGGGATAATTCAGGTGTTTAGGGAGTGAATTGCAATATGACATTTTTATAAGTTTTATATATATTTACCAAGTAATTATATAGCTATAGTTTCCATTTTAATGGCAGTTTAGATTCAAAATTTTGCAGGTAGCGCTTCAATATAGTTTGTGATCAGCCCATCCCATTAATGGAATATTGGAACAATCCAGCAAACAATTCTCATTTGTTCCATGCCTTATGCCCATCAGAGGGCAGGAGGGTGGGCTCCAATTCTGTAATTGCTTGTTAAGTATATGTAAAACTTTATTTTATTATAAAAATGACATTTTTATAATAAAATAAAGTTTTATATATATACCTACCCACTAATTACATAGCTATTAGTTTCTTTTAACCGGCAGCTGAAAATTTTGAAATTGCTGGTCACGCTAGTTTGTTTACGTTATGGCGACGTGCCCCGCCCACTTTCAGGAGTAAGAGAAGGTACAACATAGCAAAGAGCTTCAATTTGTTTATGCCCTTACGTCCAAGTGAGGAGAGGGCCTACTACTACAGTGGGTGCTTTGTAGCAATGGACTAATTTCTGAGGGCTAGCAAAGTACAACAAGATGCCCCTGCCCAGGGTGCAGTGCCACACACAATAACCAGAGTAACCACCAAAAATCAAATTAAAAACACCAATACCCAACCGTAAAACCAAAAGACTGGAGGGTACTCCAAGTACATAATACTCCCAGGCTCCCCCAAACTCAACACCCTAAGCAAGGCGAAGAGATTAAAGAAAGGACATTGCTTTCTACGTTTCCTTCCCCAACACCACGCCAGCCGTGTAAAATGGACCCAAGGTACTGCACTGATTGTAAGTAGTCTCAACATCCCTTAAATAATGCAAAGCAAACACCGAATTGTACTTCCAAAATGTCACTTGCACAACTGAAATTAGGGATAAATTGCACTTAAATGCCAAAGACGTAGCAACTGCTCTTATCTCATGGGGTTTTAGCTTGAGAGGAGAGCGAGTCTTCATTCACCATGGAATGTGATTTAGAAATCAGATTCCTCAGAAAAAATGCCAGGGCATTCTTAGACAAGGGTCTAGAGGGATATTTCACAGAACACCAAAGGTTTCTTGAAGTACCACGAATGTCCTTCGTTCTGTGAAGATAAAACTTAAGGGCCCTTACTGGACAGAGAGTTCTTTCTTCTTCAGATGGCCCCACTATCTCAGACAAGTTCTTCATCGTAAAAGAACGAGGCCATGGATTCGATGGCGATTCGTTCTTAGCCAGAAAGTCTAGGGAAAAGGAGTAAACTGCATTCCCCTGAGAAAATCCTATGTTTCTGTCCAATGCATGGATTTCACTGGACCTCTTGGCAGTGGCCAAGGCGACCAGAAAAAGTTTTCCTTAAAGAGATAGATTGCATGGGCTCAAAACATAAACTGGAAAGCCACTTAAGGACCATGTCTAAGTTCCAGGACAGCAAAGGTTTTTCTTTAAGCTTTGCAGTATCAAAGGACTTAATAAGGTCGGACAAATCCTGGTTCGACGATAAGTCCATTCCTTCATTGCGGAAAACTGAGCTAAGTATAGCTCTGTATCCTTTAATGGTAGAGGTGGAAAGTCCTTTAGCGGAGCGTATGAACAGAAGAAAGTCCGCTATTTCTGCTACAGAGGTCTCAGAAGAGGACACGTTATTTTGTCTGCATCAGGACCTGAAGATGGACCATTTTGCCTGGTAGACATTATCTGAAGACTGTCTTTCTACACTTTGCAATTGCGTCTGCAGCCGCTCTTGAAAAGTCCTTCTTTCAGGGCAGTAGTCTAACAGTTTGAACCCTGTTACGGCCAGAGAAGACAGGTTTTGGTGGAACCGATGGAAGTGAGGTTGCCTGAGAAGTTGTTGCTTCTGTGGCAGCAATCTCGGAAAGTCCGCAAGAACTTCTAGTAGATCTGGGAACCACTCTTTTGCTGGCCAGAAGGGGGCTATCAAGATCATGGATAGGTTTTGATGAGACTGGAATTTGTTGATGACTTGCCTCACTAAACTGAATGGGGGAAAGGCATACAGATCTTTGTTGGACCAACCCTGCAACATTGCATCAGTCGCCCATGCCAAGGGATCTGGAACTGGTGAGCAGAAGAGAGGAAGTCGGTGATTTCCATCATGGGTTTCCCCCAGAGTTTCCACAGATCCAGGCAAACCAATGGGTCTAATGTCCATTCTGTGGGAAGGATCTGTCTCTGACAGCTCAACTCGTCCGCGAGAACGTTGAGTCTCCCCTGGATAAAATGCATTGTGACTTGAGCGTCGTTCTGGTATAACCAAAGAAGAAGGTCCCTTGCTACTTCGTACAGGGAGAAAGAGTGGGTTCCTCCTTGTTTCTTGATGTACGCCAGTGCTGTCGTGCTGTCTGAATGCACTGCTACTGTCTTCCCCAAAATTTCTGGAGCAAAGCACTGTAGGCCCAGAAATATCACCTGTAATCCTTTTACGTTGATGTGCCAGTTTTGCTGTTCCTGAGACCAGGTCCCTGACACTTCTTTTAATCCCAAAAGAGCTCCCCAACCTAGGTTCAACGTGTCTGAAAAGAACTCTAGGCTGGGGTTCAGAGGATGAACAGATTTCCCTTCTGATAGTCTCTTCCTGGAATTCCACCAATGAAGATCCTCCTTGATTTCCATTGTTAACGGGAGCACGAACGAGTCCTGAAACTTTTTCCTGTTCCAGCTGGCTCTGAGGAAGAACTGGAGAGGTCTCAGGCGAAGTCTTCCCAGAGTGACAAACTGTTCCATGGATGAGAGGGTACCTAGACGACTCATCCACTGTTTGGCTGAGCAAAAGTTTAGATTCAGAAGTTCTTCCACTGTAAAAATCCGAAAATCCCGAAAGTTGCTTGTCATCCCTAAATAAGGAATCTCCTGAGAAGGCGTCAGGAAAGACTTGTCCGGATTGATGAGAAGGCCCAATTCTTGAGCCAAGAGAAGAGTCATGCGAATGTCCTCCGTGCATTGAGCTTTTGAGCAGGAACTTAGTAGCCAGTCGTCCCCATCCAATGAAGCCGTTTCGCTAGGGGAGCCAATACCCTGGTGAACGCTTGCAGCGTTGTTGAGAGGTCCAAGCAAAGAGCCCCAAATTGGAACACCTTGCCCTGAAACACAAACCTGAGGTACTTTTTAGACGTCGGATGTACTGGAATGTGAAAGTACGTGTCCTGCATGTCAATGGACGCCATCCATTCTCCCTGGAGAATGGATGCAAGGATAGAATGGTTTGTTTCCATCTTGAATGTTGTCTTTTTGACTTTTGTTTCCATCTTGAATGTTGTCTTTTTGACTTTTGTTTCCATCTTGAATGTTGTCTTTTTGACAAAGACATTTAGGGCACTTACGTCCAAAACGGGTCTCCAGCCCCCTGATGACTTGGGCACCACAAAGAGACGGTTGTAGAATCCCAGAGAATGAATGTCCTCTACTAGCTCTATAGCCTCTTTCTGAACAAGGGACTCCACCTCTAGCAAGAGTGCAGCAAATTTCTGAGCATGGAGATTAAGCTGTCAATTCGACAGGCTTGCAGATTAGAGGAGGTTTCTTCAAAAAGGAGATAGTGTAGCCTTCCTTCAGGACAGACACTATCCAAAATTCCACTCCCTTTTGTTCCCAAAAGTGGAGAAGCCACACTCCTACCTGAGTACGGAGGACTATGTTGTCATTTCTTGGAGTAAGACTTGGAAGAGGACTTCTTGATGGAACGCTGTGGGAAACGGGTATAAGTTCTTATTCTAGTCTGGGATCTAGAATGGGTGCTCCGAAAGGGAGTAGGTTGCAGCGGAGACGAAGATCTGGGAGGAAGAGTCGAAGAATCCTTGGGGCGTCTTGTAAATTGGGAGAGCAGGTCCTGAGTGTTCTTTTTCTGCAGGTCAAAGGCGATGTTCAATACTGTAGCCTGTGGAAAAAGATACGTCTTGTCCAAGGGGGAGAATAGGAGGGTCGATCTCTGACGGAGTGACGCTTTTCGAAGTAAAGGAGCATCAAAGCTCCCTCTTCTTAAGAATACCCATGGCATACAGACTGGCTAACTCCTGTGCACTATCGCGAACGCCCCTGTCAATACAGGAAAGTGCCCCAAGAGATCCGATGAGATTTCTTGAGTAGCAAAGAGCATTCTCTAAGTTTGCCCGCCAGAGCGCCCACAGCCCAGCCAAGGAAGTTCATCACTTCGAACACCTTAAAAATATTTTTAAGAAGGTGAGCAAGTTCCGAGGCCGAGAACATAATTTTGGCTGAGGAGAAAGCTGATCTCCTAGCAGAGTCGATAAGGCCGGAGAAGTCTCCCTGAGAGGAGGCAGAGACTCCCAGGGAAGGAGCTTCTCCGGTCGCATAAAACCTGTAGCTCGACCTGGACAATTTGGAAGGAGGAAAACAAAAAATTGCTTTGCCTTGTTTCCTCTTCTCAGAAAACCACCTTCTACTTGATCCAGTGCCTTCTTTGCTAAAGAGGAAAGAACTAATTTCAGTAATTTTGAGGGACCGACTGAGGGGGTTTCCATAAAGAAGGTCGAAGCAGGAACGGAGGGAGTAGCTGGTGAAAAGAAGCTAGGATAAGTGGCTAGCAGGAATCTCAACAGCACAGAGTGCACCGACGAAGGAGCATCTTGTTCTGGAACAACTTCTTCCTCAGAAGAGACTGGAGAAAGCGATAAGTCCGCTGTCATCTGAGCCGTAGGAGGAGCCCTCTGAAGCAAACTGAGAATATTATCCCGTAGCGGTGGAGGAGCTGGCGCCAATGGGCGCTTGGGGGGCGCTGTTGAGACGGGTGTCAGAGACGAAACATGTTGGAGAACGGGCGCCAGCGGGCACTCAACCACAAACGGGAGCTTGGGCGCTACGACACTAGTTGCTGGCCGTTCGGGCACTGATTGCAGAGATGAAGTCGCTTCTTTATTCGACGAAGAACGTCTCCGCGCCACAAGGCACTTCGGCGCCAAATTACGATCATTATTCGAAGAAGATGAAGAGCATTGTTCCAGGGTGTCCCAATGACTACACGATGGGCGCGCTGAATCCTTGCTCTTCTTACAAGGAACAGGGGAGGAAATCTCAAACTCCACTGCACGCCTTTGCAGTGGGCGTGACTTATCCACATAGCGCCATGCACGCCTGGGACTAAAATCTTCGGAGCTGGAGGACATACAATGAACGCTCACTTGAAGGCCTTTCCAACGGCCTTTGGTTGCAGTGTGGGATTCCTCAACAGACTGAACCGAGGGGGCGAGTGCTTGGGGGCAGACCCCGTTGACCTCTCTTAGGCTGCCAGTTTGACTCCTCCCTGTAGCTGGTGCCAGGTGAGCTGGATGCCAGGCAAGCTAGCAGCTCGATGCTCTGGAAGCTCTAAAGCTGAAGACAGACTGTAGCTGGCGCCTGAAGAGCTGGGCGCCAGCGGAGCTAGAAGTTCAGGTTTCACTTCTTAAGATAGTGAGATGTGAAGGACGATTATACTTCCAGTACGTCGATGCAGAATGGAAGTAATGGCCATATGCGCCTGTGAGACGTGAAGGACAATATATTTCCAGTAGACTGGTGCCAAACGGAAGTAAGGGACATATGTGCCTGAAAGAGGAAAGCTAAAGAAGTAGAGGCTGCTCAGATGACCTTAGCTTTCACTAAAAGAAGGCAAAGTTGTTCTTCTGAATCTGAGTGTGCTTCAGAAATTCTCTTAAAGATGAAGGACAATGCGATCTTAATCCAAGGGTGAGGGATTCTTGACCAAACATCAAAGGACAAGAAAGCCCTCTAGATTATCAAGTCCTGTTCAGGTAAATACCTAAAAACTCCAATTGCACAGAGAGTTCACTCTTTTCCCTCAAAATTGGTGAGCACTCCTGGGTGCTTGGAGCATCCGCTGGCACCAGGTTACAGCTGGTGTCAGGCGAGTTACAGATTCGGGAGCTGGACGGAGCTCCTGGAAGCCAAGGATGTCCATTAAGCTCTAAGGGAGAAAGAATGGATCCAGGTCTTGGATGGATCCTCGTTCTTGGCTAAAATCAAAGGAAAAACAAGAATAACACATCTCTTGCTTCCTAGCTGGGTGTGAAAAAGGCTTGCAAGGTCTTTGAGAAGAACATGAAAGATCCAGGTCTCTGTGCTTAACCAGATACAAGTAAGATCTGTATCTCTTTAAGGAAAGCGAGAGAACCTAGATCTTCTCAGAAACAAAGAGGTAATCTACAGCAGGGTCAGAGGTGTCTAAAAAGAAGAGACGAAGAGTCTGAGACACCAGCTTTGGAAGACAACCACTAAGGGTGACTTTTGAATCTTGTAATAGCCTCTGCAACATATCTTGAAGACTCTTCGGAAGACAATCCTATGGACAGTACGGCGCCTGTCTGGGCAAGAGCGGACCCCCTGGTAGTATCTCTGAAGCTAGGGTTTTCTGAGAAGAGACAGTTTCGGGAAGATCTTGAAGAGTCCACCAGTAACTGGAAACTGAGCCTGAGACTGTTCAGCACTTCCTCGACCATGTAAAAGGTTCCTTGAAGAGGTAAACAGGTCCAATGTTGGCTTGCTTCATACAATAAAGAGATTATGACAACTCAGGGGATCAAAAGGCCATGATGGGAAGGACACACTTCTGACGGCCCAGTACGTCCTTCGACGCTTAGTCCCTGAATAAATCAAATAACTTGAAGACTTGATTGATCTGTCAACAGAGGAAGAACTCTGCTGATTGGTTGAGAGGGAACAATGGATCCAGCTCCCCTGCTCCAGTAGATGTTAGGACTGAGGTCTAATCCAAACACACTACCATAGAGCTAGGGTCGAACAGTACTAGGGTCATAAGAGAAACGCTTTAGCTTTCCAAAATATAAGTGAGGTTCCATTTTTCTTGGGGACCGAGTCCTGGATATCTTCCTGGTTCTTTAAATGGGCTCCTCTGACCTAGATCTGAGGTGCTGAGAAGAAGACTAGAACTAAGTTCAGCAGAAGAAGGAATTCCCTTGCACAAGTCATGTTCAGACAGCCACCACTGGAAAGCTGACTAAAGAAACCTGGGCTAAGAAACAACACGCAGGTGTCTGGCTGTGTTTCCCTGTCCCGGTAAAGGTTACTGTTACAGCATGTGAGCTCCTTTTCTTTAAAGATAATGAAGTCAGTCGACATGTAAAGACTGAAGTAAGGCTCAGACAAATGGGGGAAGTCAAATGCGGGAAGAGCTGGTAATCGAGAGGTCAAAGCAAAGACTCCCAATTGGGAAGCCCTGTCCCAAAAGGTGGAACTAAAAAACTCTCTGGGGTTCGGACGGGGATCTGGAAGAGTGCTCCCTACATATCGAAGCTCCTATCCAGTCACCCTGGAGAATGAGTGAAAGAACTATTTGAAATGTCTCCCTCTTGACCTTCATCTATTGTCTAAGAGAGAGAAATGAAGAACTGTTGTCATGCAGCATCGTCAGGAGCAGAGTTCAAGAAAAAATGTCGAGCGCTCCAAAACTTGTGTCAGAACGGTGTCGTTTGGGAGCGATAGCCCATTACAAATGTGTGAATCTCACAGTAGAAGAGAGACCAGAGATCTCCTTCTAGAAAATACAAAACAAGAGCGGAAAAACTCTTCCAAGTCCGTACATGACAGGGCACGGAAACAATCCAAGGCGCCGAGCCTCTGGCGCTGAGTGCTCTGACACTGGACACTCGGACACTAGACTTTCGGTGGACGGTGTAACAGGCCCAACAAATTACTAAGTTGGTGCTGAATGGTCTCCAACAAAGCACAGGAATGGACAAAGCCGATGTATAAAAGTGAAGAGGTAGTGTCCGTAGTCCCAAGTGTGGTGTCAGATAACTGATAGCTAGCTTGAAACAGACAGGAGGACAAGTAGGCATAGGACACAAGTGGACGCACAAACGTGAGCTCGAACACTGGGCACTCGGACACATATGGACACTCGGAACTTGGCTCTCAGCAGTTGGGAGCTTGGAACTCAGGTGCTCGGAACCTGGGAGCTCGGAAGTTGGGAGCTCGGAACTCGGGAGCTCGGAACTTGGGCGCTTGAAACTCGGGAGCTCGGAACTCAGGAGCTTGGAACTCGGGCACTCGGAACTATGAACCTGGAAGCTCGGAACCTGGGAGCTCGGAACTTGGGCGCTCGGAACTTGGGAACTCGGAATTTGGGCACTCAGAAGTTGGGAGCTCGGAATTTGGGTGCTCTGAAGTTGGGAGCTCGGAATTTGGGCACTCAGAAGTTGGGAGCTCGGAATTTGGGTGCTCTGAAGTTGGGAGCTCGGAATTTGGGCACTCAGAAGTTGGGAGCTCGGAAGCTGGAAGCTCAAAACTCAGGAGTTCGGAACTAGGTAGCTTGGAACTTGGACGCTCAGAACTTGGGCGCTCGGAACTTGGGCGCTCGGAACTTGGGCGCTCTCTGACTCTGTCCAGATTCGGAGAGCAATGTGACAACCACTGACGCACCAAAACTGGGAAATATATCTTTGCAATGGCTGTGATAAATCCGAAAAAACGCCACTGGCGTCACTAGTCTACACTTTGATCCATAACTAACCACACTGGGATCCCGAAAGTGTAACTGGAGCCTCTTGTCCACACTGGAATCCTTATCTTGTTCACACTGGGATCCGTAAACCAAAAAAACGTCATCGGCACCACTACGGCCAAGGCAAGCACATCTTTATGGATGCCTTTTCAATGGCCGTCCATCGAGACCTGCAGACAACAGGCGCCACTGAGGGGTAACTATCTGGGCAAAACCCTTTCGGACTCACATGAACTGACAGTATGCTTCCTCCCAGGTTTAGGGGAGTCTGACAAGGACTGGGTTTATGAAAACTGTTAGGGCCGGACAGTTACCTCCTCCATTACACATCCAACAAGACGCCTTTCCAGTGGCTGTCTGCCGATACCTGGGACTGCAACAGGCTCAACTGAGGGGGCAACAACCCGTGTGGAACCCCGACCTCCCTTGGACTTCCAGTATGCCTCCTCCCACGAATTTGGGGAGTTTGACAGGGACCTTCTGTCTAGGAGCATCGGGGGACAAGTAGTCACCTCCTCCACTGCACAACACTTCACTATAATAAGGTTAACATCTGTTAACCAAGACACAAGACTGGCAAAAGTATGGAAAGGGAAGCAAGGGAGCCACGTGTGGGAGCATGTGGTAAGACATCTAGTAGGAGAATTGGTGCCAGGGAGCTAGCGCTGGCGCCGAGTGCATAAGAGAGGGTGCTGGGGGGTGAAGCTGGCGCCCAAGATCGGTGCCAGCAAGGTTAGAAGCGTGAGCTGGTTCTTGGCTGTCGAGAACGTCAACTCGTAACCGCCAACAAAAACCCCCAATTCTCTCCTTACTACTTTTTACCTAATGCTTTGAGTTCTACAAAGGAGGGTGTGATGGTTACGTCAAAAATTTATTTATCGGAGGCTTCCAGGAAGCATAGGTCCAGTAAATAAATCACAATTGCAAAAGTTACAGGCCTAATAAAATGGCAAAATACCCAAGAACTACTTTCAAGGCAATTATGGCCTAATGAAAGATAATAATGCAATGTCATAGCACCTGGAAATTACTTTAAAGCAAAAACATTATCGGCATCTCGCCACTAGTCTACGGTCAGTAAACAACCCATGAATTGCAAAAGCTAATGCCTAATGAAAAGGCACAACATACACCAATTACTTTATAATGGAATGCCGTAACATCCGAGAATTACTTTTAAGGCAAAACTATTATCTACGGCTCGCTCATATATTAAGGCCGTAAAACAATTCATAAATTACAAAGGTTATGGCCTAATGAAAAACCTAACATACACCAATTATTTTATAATAGTGTCTAGACCAATTACTTTACTGTATAATGGAGTGTCATAACACTCGAGAATTACTTTTAAAAAGAGAACTATTATCAGCGGCTCACTAGTAGTTTATAGCCAGAAAACAATTCATAAATTGCCAAAGTTATGACCTAATGAAAATGCGTAACATAAAATTTACTTTTATGCTGGAATGTCATAACATCCGAGAATTACTTGTAATGCAAAGCTATTATCAGCGCCAACAGAAGCCTAGCCAGTAAACATCCGAGAAGTACTTTTAATGCAAAACTATTATCGGTGCTGACAGAAGCCTAACCAGTAAACAAACCATCAATGCAAATGGCGTCGTTTACCGGCGGCTCGATGATCACCGAATCAACGTATAAAATAAAATAACAAAAAACTCATCCAGAAAGATTCAGCTTGAAAGCTACAATATACGTGTTCCGACGGTTGATTTAAAGAATCCTCCCTCAGAATCCAGTAAAATAACTGGGAAAATAATGAAAAAAGCTACTACCAGACCAGGTGTTGCCACCAAGGACGGCAGGAATCGAATGACATTTGTTTGCTGGGTCGTTCCAATATTACGTTAGTTGGGCGGGCTGATCACCTTCGCAAACTACTGCATACTGAAGCCCTACCCAAGAAATTTTGAATCTAAGCTGCCATTAAAGTGGAAACTATAGCTTTGTAATTACATGGTAAGTTACTTACATAAAATAATTTTTTTTAAAACCTTATTTGCTTTGCTACTTAAAAACTCATCACTTTACAACTGCTTGAGTAGCTCATCTAGCGGGAGCAGACTTGTTGTAGCATCAATCAAAAAAAGACACACAACAGGAAGTTCAAAGAGGATAATACACTTAGAAAAAATAAAGGAAAAGTGAGAACTGGTCAAGTTCTGAGAAGCAAAATAAAAAATCTGCTCAGATCAATAGACACACTTGGTATGATTATTTTCAGTCAATGGGGGGACTCTGGAGCCCATATGTTTAGATTCTTGTCCTTAAGTGTGTCTAGAAAGGGAGACAACACACTCTACGGCAGTTGTCAAGTATTTTTTTAGTGCCAAAACAAATCAGTTAAATGTGCAAAGACTGTATCATATCTTAAGGGGATCGGCCGGTTTCCGACTTTTTTAACGACAGGTTGTTGATATATAGGGGGTTTGTTAAAGGATATTGTGTGGAACTTCTGGGGGAAAAATTTTTGTTCAGTGACCTTAGGTTTTGTGACGTCAGAGCATTTTTCGGCCAAAAATGGCCATTTTCAAAATGCATCTCCTCCTTTGCTTTTTGGTTTTAAGGGATGAGATTTGAACCACGTATAAAACACATATGGACCTTCGATACAAAGCTGGGGATTTTTGATTTTTCAATTATTTTTCAAGATATGAATTTTTTTTTTTTATGAAATTTTCCCGGAAAAATTACAGAAAAAAAATTGCCAAAAATCAGAAACTCAAAATATTAAAAATCCCCGGCTTTGTTTTAATCTACCATGTTTCCCCATGTTATATTTAAAATTTCATTTAGATTGGTCCAATACTAAGGGAGGAGATGCATTTTAAAGGCGAAAAACTTATGTTTTGAGAAACGGGCCTTCAAAGTTTTAGTTACATAAAAAAAGTAAAAGGGACTTCAAAGACTGTGTTACAATTAATTCTATGGTTTTAATTTTTATTTTTGGGTATTAATTAATGCAAAATGATTATAAATAAGAATATTAATTGATTATTTATGTGCCTAAGACACATTCTTATAAATTTTAGGTTCCTGGTCCCCCCCTGTCTGATCTTGCTGCAAGGTATTACTCTAGGGTATCATAGTTGCCTACACTTTTTTTATTAGTGTCTCGAATCCATCCCTTGCCAAATGGATCCTGGGAATTACTTTACATTCACAATTAGGGATTCGTGATTCAAGTAATTCATCAAGTCTTGCTTCACTTATTATGATCATTTTATTTTCAGGATCGTCTACAGTATCAGCCTCCGAGCTACTGCTTTCTTTTTCTAAAATATCTTTGCCCTTTGGTAGTGACGAACAAATAAAAAGGCGTTTAGGGGTGGATGTGGTTGGTCTCTGGTCAGCAGAGATCGCTGCCTGCGCCGTTTGATGGGCGACAGCTCTCTCTCTCTCCGTCGCTCCATTCCCCTCTATGGTACTAATTTCTTGAACTCTTTCTTCTACTTCTCGCGTGGACTTTTCCACTTGGCTTTTCCGCATTCTAGAAGCATGAAGTGAACTCTTGGACCTTTTAGGCACGGTGAAAAAACAAAAACACCGCAGAAAATACAGAGTTCAGTCAAGGCTAGCGAGCATGAAAAACGTGTCCTTCTAGCTTGAAGTTTATAGGCAACTCGGCCACAGTCGGCGTCATGGTATTATGACGGTGCGTTGTCATGGCTAGGAATAACTAAAAAGGTGCCGAGTAGGATATTATTGACATTATACATTTCATTTCAAAGGAGGTTTTCGTAATATATATCGCATAAAAACTATACCAGACTAAATCATTTGCGCTACTGGTGTTTTATGGGTATATAGTTATTGTTACATTTTAGGCCATAACTAGAGAAATATGGCAAATTTTAGCATAATATTTCGTGGACACATTCTTGAACCCTATACTGAAGCCATAGAATTTTTTTCAGCAAATCGAATTTTTAAAGATTATTGGTCTTTTTAGGCGTCGATCCCCTTAATTCTTGAATGACCTCATTACTAGCTCCTCTTGGGCAACAAATTCTGGCAAATTCTAACATAATTAACCATAAGCTTTAAAGTGCTAAAATCATACTTCTCTCCAGTTTGATGTACAGCCTTTGTAGTCTTTCTCACAGGTATCTCATCATCACTTGATTCTTCTGATGAAGTGGGTAGAGATACAGTGGATGAAGAAGAGGAGGATGATGAAGATGAAGTATCAGAGTCACTTTCTGAATCATCAGTACCACTGCCTATATCTACAGTAAAACGATAGTTATCTGTAGCTAAATCAATAACTGGCACATTTTCAGGATTATCCAAAGACGTGGCTGCACTGCCCTGTGCAGTGGCACAGCTGGATGTTGTTGGCACTGCAACAACCTCCATGTCATCCTTTTTATTTTCATTATTAGATGCCTGCTGAGCCTCCTCAACTTCAGCATCAGATTCCATGTCATCATCACTGCCTGACTCTCCATATCCTACAAGAGAAATTAATGCTTTGCTTGGAGAAGTGCCACCTATGCCAACCTGAAAATGCAACAAATGTTTACTGTGTGTGACATCAATTTTTGTCACAACAAGCACAAATAAAAAAAAGCAAGGAGGAATTTAAAAGTTTACAAACTTTATGTTTCTTGTTGAGATTTCAGCAAACAATGAATTAAGTGAAAACATGGAAAAATAAGTAAAGAAAAAATTTCATGAAATATTTGTGCTATCTTCCATGAACACACCAACAACACAACTTACTTAGTAATGTTTTCATAAAATTGTACACCACATATGCTCATATATGCCTCAACCACAAACTATGGGAGTTGGCCTACCAGCCTAAGACTTTATCTTTAAATAAAAACCTCAAAATACCAAAAGGAATAGTATATACCTGTCCTATTCAGTTTCCCCAGATATTGTACACAGTATATTATTCATACACATGAATTACCCAAAAATTATCAGGAACCACACTGCACCACTCAAAATTTAGAATTAAAATAGGAAAGCCTCTAAATAATGCAAGACAAAATCCCTGTAAATAATGTTAAGTTGCAAACCATAGAGAATATGCAAGAAAATAAGGATTACAGTCCCGAGTCTGACATCTATAGAAAAAAAAAAAACAGACTAACCATGACCTATGACCCTACTCAACTGGTGCCTATTCACAATTAGTTGATTTTGCAAATGTACATACTATATCAGATACCATGGTACACATAGAAAACACCTTACTTACAAAATACAGTAAACCCCCCGTATTCACGGGGGATGCGTACCGCGCCCCCCCCCATGAATAGCTAAAATCCACAAATACTTAAAACCTCCCTAAAAACACTTAGAACTGCCTATTTTGATAGTTTAAACACAAGAAAAACCCTCTAAAAATGCTTATACCTGAGTATTTTAATAGTTTTATCACAAAAAGTGCATTTAGGCATGAAAATATGAAAATACAGTAATTAGTGAATATTTCTCAGTGAAAAACACCGCGAATGGGTGAATTTTCCGCGAATAATGGGTAGATACGTTCCACAGAGAAATCCCCGAATACGTGAGTCCGTAAATCTTGAGAATGTGAATACGGGGGGTTTACTGTATACTCAAAATATAAAAAAGTGAAATATCAATCTTGTAAATATGAAAAGTAATGAATAATAAATAAGAGTATTATTATTACTATTATTATGTAGTTTCAACTAACCAACAAAATATTTGTCTTTATTAAAACTTCAAGTTTAAATATGCATGGTCAATCAAGTGTGACCAATCTGAAGATGGGATAAAATTACTTCATAGCAATACTGTTCTGGGTTTGAAGAATGTCATATATTTTAGAGAAAGTATAATACTGTATACAAGGAGACTATTACCAACATCACCAACTTATCTTACTAGCAGGGTAGAACGCGGAACCTATGTGTTGTTTAGCAGATAAGAGAATTTTTATATAATAATGATCATTACACCAAGACATTTACCATAAATGCTACCCAAAATTACTTATCACATTCATTTTCATGGAGAAACAAAACATATTCTGGTAAAAGATCAACACAAAAACGAAATATGTGAAAATGATTTAAGAACTGAAGACTTGCCTTCACAACATCTCCATTTTAGATTTAAGAAAAAAAGCTCTTTCATTTCTGATACAATGTCATCAAAACCAATGACTTTAATGAAACTACTCCCAGACAGACAGATGGACATAATAATCTACAAGGAGTCAATACTTCTAAATGCATGAAAGTTCTCAGGAATGAATTTAATCCTTAAATTATGCAAGGATTGACAATCCTTCAATGATCCCAGGCACAAGCAGATGTTTACCTCTGCTCTTTTTCTTGTATCTGATAGGTCTAGAAATAAAAGCTTATACAAAGAAAATGCTCTATGGCCACAATATGAAAGTTATTTATTTATCTGCATACTTACCTACTATTAAAGTTAGGTTATATCTTTGTACCATTAGGTGCGACTGGCATTCAAAATAAAACAAAACAACGCTTGGCAAACCCGCTAGGACTGTCTCTGTAATCACCTGTTTCCCACTAGGTGGCGTTAGAATGTTTAGGTTCTTGTCAGATTTCTTCATGACCACCAACTAAGATGTGGGGAGGCTGGGTGGGTTTCCACTTTAGCAATAGGTAAGTACAGTATCCAAATAAATAATTAGCAATAGGTAAGTGCAGTATCCAAATAAATAATTTTATCATTAAAATATGACAAATTTTTTAAGTAATTTATATTTTTCCTAACATACAAACCTGAGTTCTTTACATATGGGATTAACTTTTAGTGAGCTGGAAAACCAGCCATTAAACTTTTGCAAGGTTATGGTAATAGCTACCATTGGTAAGGATGGAAGCACAACCCACCAAGTTGGTGAGCATTCAATTCTACGCAGTTTACCTTTTGGCCCAGGTAAGAAAATGAGGGGTGGTAAGAGGTGGGCCCTTTATGTAAAGACCTCAGGTTTGTATATTAGGAAAAATACAAAATAACTTTTAAAATTTGTCATTTGTTCCTACACAAATACAAACCCTGTCTTTACATATGGGGGACTTACTTTTGGAGGGAAGATTCTGAGTAAATCTCTGAACTGACTGGTAGTTCAGCTCACCTGGGTACTCTCTTCTTGGTACTGAAAGAGCGAAGGAAGGAGACTGTACCTCTGATCTAATGAACAAGAGAGATGTTCAAATGCCAGACTTCTTGGCATTTCGAATTAATGGAATGCAATATCCTTGATTTGAAAAGGTTAGGATGAACCCACAGTGTTGGAGACTATAAAGCTAAGAATAACCAACTGGTCTGTTCATAGTCAGTCCCTCTCTCCCCTTGCTAGAGAGAAGGAAGGATTTGCAGCTACTAATCCAAAGGGAGCTAGATTATAGACAGGATACTCAGTCATCTAGATCACCTGCATGCACGCCTGTCCAGCAAGTGATGGCTAGTTCGCAGTTCCTCTGCCCATTGGAAGAGGAAGGACAGGAGAAAGGGAGGAGGCCAGTCTCACACATACCTTCCCCTTGCAGCCGCACACCTTAGGAGAGATGAAACCTCTCCAGCAAAAGGTTTTAAAGGAAATAAAGAAATGCTTACAGTATGGAAGCCATGAGGATTATTTTAAAAATGGTATAAGCTCAAGAATCAATTGTGTGTGCACTGACTTAAACATTCTTGGACATAGGAGTGTCTGGTCTCCTAACACCACAGATAAATACTTAACTCCTCCTCTTAAAGGTTTATGTCTGTCCAGGTAAACCCTTACCAGCTCTAACTGGACATAAGACAGCTACTTCTTCATTGCCTACCAAAACAGTTAAATTAAGCACTGTCACAAACTTGGGAAGGGCTCTCACTTCTATATCTTTTCTCTAAGCAACAAAAGAAAAGAGAGAGGTTGCCACTAGAACAAAGCCCACATACAAGAAAGGGCTTGAAGCTCTCTAATATAAACTCTTAAGAGTTCTAACTGGACATAAGACAGCCACTTCTTCATAGCCTACCAAAGCAGTTAAATCAGGCACTGTCACAAATCTGAGAAGGGCTTTCACTCATATCTTTTCTCTAAGCAATGAAAGAAAAGAGAGGTTGCCACTAGAGCAAAGCCCACATACATGAAAGGGCTTGAAGTTCACTAACACACTTTGCCACAGCAAGAGCTAAAAGAAAAGTGTATTCAGAGTTCTTAAGTGATGCCTTATCAAAAGGCTCAAACTGAGGTTATATTAAAATCTTGAGGATTACGGCTAAATTTCATCGTAAACCACAATAGGAAGATTGAAATTTCCATCAAAAAAGATAGAAAACCTCTTCAAACTTTAAACTGCCAGTGATATTCCAGTCAGCATGATGAAGAACTGAATACAATGTAAAGCAGTATCTTTTGATGGCTGTGAAAGAAAACTGCTTTGCAGTACCTGCAATACTGGCAGAACTTAAATTAGGATATCTAGTGAATGAGTGCTGGATATCACTCTGGACATGCACCAAGATCAATAAACTGACCACTGTTATTGATACACATGTCTAACAGTGGAGGGCCTTCTAGACTAAAGGACTGCTTTCTTGGCAATTCTAGAAATGCCCTTGGCTCGTAACAGACAACTGACAATCTCCACGCAGTCAGAAGAAACATGTGGAGGTTTGATGGAGTCTTCTCAAGTAAGACTGTCTGAAAAGATCTTTCTTGAATGGAAGAAGACGAGGAACATCTGCCACAAAAGGATGTTAGGGGAACCATTCCCTTTACGGCCACCAACAAGCTATCAAAATCATCCTTGTGTTCTGCAAAGCTCACAACTTGCTGAGTATTTCCTCAAAACAGCAAACAGAGGAAAAGTATGGAGGTGTATATTTGACCATTCTTGAAGGAAGGCATCAACTGCCCATGCCTGATGAACCTGGCATGGAGGGCAGTAAACTGGGATTGTGGTGTTTTTGGCAGTCATGAACAGATTGGTGTTTGGGTCTCCCCAGAGGTTCCACAACTTTTGGCAAGCCTGAGGAGGGAGACTATCTAACTGAAGACCTTGCCCTTTTCTACAGAGTTGGTCGTCAATAACAATGTGCAGGAAACCGCCCTCCCGTGTTCACGTTCTCACGATTTGCGGACTTACCAATTCACGGATTTCTCTATGGAACATATATACATATTATTCACATAACATTCACCTATTCGCGATATTTTTCATGACTAAATGCACTTTTTGTGATAAAACTATTAAAATACTCAGATATAACCACTTTTTTTAGGGTTTTTTGTGTTTGAACTATCAAAATAGGCAGTTCTAAGTGTTTTTATAGGGGTTTTAAGTATTCGCAGATTTTAGCTATTTGCGGGAGGGTGTGGTACATATGAACAGATTGGTGTTTGGGTCTCCACAGAGGTTCCACAACTTTCAGCAAACCTGAGGAAGGAGACTATCCAACTGAAGACCTTGCCCTTTTCTACTGAGTTGGTCTTCAATAACAATGTGCAGGAAACCCCCCCTTTTCGCGTTCTCATGATTTGCGGACTTACCAATTCGCGGATTTCTCTATGGAACATATATACACATTATTCGCATAAAATTCGCCTATTCATGATATTTTTCGCTGAGAAATATTCACTAATTACTGTATTTTCCAATTTTCATGACTAAATGTACTTTTTTTGATAAAACTATTAAAATACTCAGATACAACCACTTTCTGAGGGATTTTGTGTTTGAATTATCTAACAGAAAATGTGTTTTTAGAGGATTTTTAAGTGTTCGCGGATTTTAGTTATTTGTGGGAGGGTGCGGTATACATCCCCCGCTAATACGGGGGGTTTACTATATTTCCCTAGGACAAAAAGAGGTGAAGGAATGATGTTGCTGGACTCTGTCCAAAGGAGAAGGAAGTTTCTTTGCTAGTCTGAACAAATCTCTTGATTTGTCTCTCCTTGTATTCTCATGTAAGAATCGAGAGGTTGAATTATTGGAAAAGACTGTGATCGTATTGTTTCTGACTAGACGGTCCGCTTGCTTAAGACCAATCCTAACTGCCAAAAGCTGTAAGTTGTTTACCTTCCAACCCCCTGACATCAAATGTTTCTCAGGATGGCCTCCCATTCTGCCTCAGAGACATCTGAGGACAGTGTAAAGATTCTTGAGGTCTACCGGCCAACCCATTCAAGTTCTCAAAAGTGGTAGAAACTTGTGTATCTATCTCTCTGTTGGAAAAACCCCCAAGAAGAGAGAGCTAATCTTCATCCACAGATAAACAACTGACTGGATCAGAAAAGCACAGATTATTCAACATTGAAAAAATGCCCAGCTCTGAGGTTAGACATACAGTAAAACAATTTTTCACCCTCAAGGTCATCAGAAACAAACTGGTGAGAACAAACCAGCCATCCAAATATGAGAGAAGTACACTGATACCGAGCAGATGAATCCATACTGCTAAAAACTCCAACACAGAGGAGAATACTTTTCTTCGACCAAAGGAGTACCTGGATGTGGAAGTACGTGCCCTACATGTTGACAGAAATCATCCTTTGCCCTTCTGAAAGGCTGCCAAGACCAAACTGAATGCCTCATCAAAAAGGGAATAAAATGAATAAACCTGAGACTAGAAATGGCCAAAACTGGCCTCCAGCTTCCTTCCTGAGGTCTTGGGAATAAGAAAAAAACAATGTTAAAACTTTGGTGACTAAAATAAAACTGGCTCGATGGCCTCATTGCATAATTGTCCAATCTACCCCTTCCAACTCTGAACTTCTCTGTACGAGTCAGGAAGCTGATAGGGGTAAAAGTAAAAATATAACAAAATGTATAAAGTATCCTTCCCTTAGAACCATCACTACCAAAGGTTCTCCTTGATGCTTTGCCAGACACTTCTGAAACTCTGCACATGGTCTTCTGAGGATCCACACAGCCTACTTGAACTAGGAGTTCACAACATCAGTTACGGTTACGTGTAATTTTTTCACTTAGAACATGAGCCAGATCACTATTGAAGCAGATCTCAAGAGCGGTTTGTGAAATTCTACATGAAACTTACATGCAAAAAAAGGCTGTAGGGGCAAGACCCTAGAGGGAAGACTTCAAAGGTAGTGCTAAGAATTTTGTAATCTCCTGATTTGAGACATCTTAGGTGATGGTCTTAAACACTTAGGTTAAGGAGACAATGATGGGTTGCTGTCAAAAACTGCCAATAATGGTTGAGCAAGGCTACTTTATATGATTTGTACACAACTGCTTCTGTTACTTTACATCTGTGTTGTAAAAGGAATACGACACTCCTCCCATTAGCCGCAGAAACTCTGCCTCTTAAGGACTAATATTTATAATTAATATCATCACCATTATTGTATTTATCTACATACGTACATACATATCTACATATGCATGTAAAAACATTATATATATATATATATATATATATATATATATATATATATATATATATATATATATATATATATATATATATATATATATGTAAAGGCTCATGAAGGTGACCTTTGAAAAGTTGTGTCAGCTATTCGCAGGGTCCATTTTCACTGTATGCGCAGCAGATAGAAAAGTGCTGAACCGTTCACATACCACAAGGGTCAAGAAACCACCTTGGTGACAAGACACGGGCTGGCAAATGCGTTTTTCAGCAAAGAACGTTCTAGAAGCTGAACCAGTTACAAAATCTGGTTTTTGAAGGATGCTTCTTAATAATGTATGGTGTGTACGTGTACTTCGTGACGCCTCGAAGTACAGAGGCGTGTCTTGCCGAACTTTGACCTCGAATGATGTCATACAAAAGTACGTTCGTTCGTGCATTACATAATGAATATAATGGGAGGAACCGTTGTTCGAATTGGACTTGTGAGATCCGATTCATGTGTGTCTGAAGATGTGTGATTTTTCACATGGAGACTGTCCCAGAGGACTTGTGGAGTGAGTAAGAATTCATATACGTTTTTAGACTTCGTTTTTCAGAACTGTGAATACATGGTGTCTCCTGTGTCAGTGGAAGATGTATTTCTGCAATTTTTTACATTTTATGATTTTTAATGTGACGTTTGTTTTTTTCACAGGTATTTCTGTTCCACTCCATTCCTATTCCTTTTTCCTCTCTCCCTCCTACGAGGATGAGAGTGGTATGACATTTGAGATGACCTGTTTTAATTGATTGACGTGTTCATGTTTTGACAGATGAGTTATTTTCTGTAATTGGGGGTTTATGATTTTGGAGCATTATTTCCTTAGAAGATTTTCTGATAGTTATGTGAAACATTGGATTTCATTCTTCGTAATTTTTAAGAAGTTATTTTTCGTTGATTTTGTCAATAAAGGGTTTTAGTTTTGTACTTAGTATCTCATTCCAGTAGTCCTCAGATTTTAGTTAGGGAAAGATATAACCTATGATGCCGGCTCACGTTACTGCTATCACACATGTCTCGGGATAAACGAGATCAAACTTCTGTTCATAAAACAGAGACTTAAATCAAGTATAGGCTCAGAAATGGCATTTACATATATACAGTAGAACCTTGGTACTCGACGCTAATTCGTTCCAGAAGAAGTGTTGAGATTCGATTTTGTCGAATTCTGAGTTAATTTCTCCCATAAGAAGTAACTGAAAATGAAGTAATCCATTCCTGACCACCAGTCATTACCCCAACCTTGCCTTTTTATACAAAACTTTACACAAATTACAATTAAATAAGTTCAGAGTTGAATAACTTACCGTATCAGAACACTTTTTACATTTTTAAATGCATACTGTATAAAAAAAATTGGCCTATGACCAATGCGGTCGTATTAATGATGATAGACCGAGCGCCATAGGCTAGGCTAGGTAGCCTATAGGCACTACCAGAATGTACTGCAACGGGTACACATGAAAACTGTTGTTAATAATGATAACATTGAAAAACAAGCCAGATTATCATATTAAATTAAGAATACAGTATTTAAAAGCCGAATTACTGTATGTCTGTTATCATAAAATTAAGAAAAATTTCCTAAATTACGTCGGAACTCGGCAGCTTGTGGCAGATATAAACAAACCACAGCGCCACCCTGGTGGTGTATCGCGGTACTAATTACATAAACATTGAGTATTTATGGTACATTTCATACAGAGTCTCTGCACTCTGCAATAGTGTACAAAATCACTGAAAACATCTTTCAGTAAATATTTACTGAAAGATGTTTTACAGTGATTTTGTACACTATTCCATATATATATATATATATATAATATATAATATATAATATATATATATATATATATATATATATATATATATATATATATATATATATATATATATATATATATATATATATATATATATATATATATATATATATATATATATATATATATATATATATATATATATATATGTATATATATATGTATATATATATATAAATATATATATATAAATATATATATAATATATATATATATATATATATATATATATATATATATATATATATATATATATATATATATATATATATATATATATATATATATATATATATATATATATATATATATATATATATATATATATATATATATATATATATATATATATATATATATATATATATATATATATATATATATATATACATATATATATATATATATATATATATATATATATATATACATATATATATATACATATATATATACATACATATATATATATATATATATATATATATATATATATATATATATATATATATATATATATATATATATATATATATATATATATATATATATATATATATATATATATATATATATATATATATATATATATATATATATATATATATATATATATATATATATATACACATACACATACACACAAGTACCATCCTACTTACAACCAAGCAGTTGTGAGTCAAAATGGATGCAAGATAAGCCTTAGAAAGTGGCCGACATACTGGGTAAGGCATAATGTCAAGCCTTTGCTATATAAAGTACCTACATAGTACTGTAATGTACAATTGTTATTTCAATCTCTTTACCATAATGTACTTCTATTGATATATTTTAATCATTTAAGTAATGTATATTATGTACAGGTAGGCATTGAGTTACAAGACGCTTAGGTTCCTGCTTGCTTGTCGGAAGTCAATTTTAATCCAAATTGATTTGCAATTCAGTCTACAGTACAGTTAATACTGTATGATGCTGCTGATAGGGCTGGCTAACTCAAAATGATGCTGCCTGAGTGATGAGAGGGCTCTCCCGAGATGGAGCGTTGCCAAGTAACAAGATGGTAAACTGTTACACGGCATGTAACAGAAGTAGAGTTGTAAGTGCACGTGGTCATACGTCGAGCAGGTTGTAAGTCGGATGGTATTTGTATATGCATTACTCTTGAAGTAATCAAGTTGACTGCTAAGAGCGAAATACAGTAATACCCCAAACTTGTGCAATTCGAGTTGCGTGAATTCACAGACACGCAAACTTTTCATTGGAACTTAACTAATTGTCATACACGAGTTTTTCACAGACACACAAACGTTTGCGAATACTGAGAAACCCTGCAAAAGTATTATGTTTAATTTTTTATGTAATTTATAAGTTTTCAGCTCTTATGTGTAAATTAAATAACATTAAATAATAAATGTAATCATTTCTCTCTCTCTCTCTCTCTCTCTCTCTCTCTCTCTCTCTCTCTCTCTCTCTCTCTCTCTCTCTCTCTCTCTCTCTCTCATTTACTGAGATGAGAGAATTTTTATGGTACAAGTATGTTTATTTGTTTTGCATGATAAATAAATTTTTACCTAATAATACGTACTAATTTTCAAATATTAATAATTAAATATAATAATAATAATAATAATAATAATAATAATAATAATAATAACAACAACATAACTGTAATTACAAAATTCGCATGTGACATGTATTTTAAACAAACAAATATCTTTCCCTCATCTTTTGTAACTCGGTGAAGAAGCTCAAAGGCAAAGCTGTCAGACATGTCAATTTAACATGACAAAAAGCGGGAGTGTTGCTGATTAGGGGTCAAAGGTTTCTCTCTCTCTCTCTCTCTCTCTCTCTCTCTCTCTCTCTCTCTCTCTCTCTCTCTCTCTCTCTCTGTCCGTAATAATTCAAAAAAATTTCACTCTCTTAAGTAAGGACAACTGTTATCTCTCTCTCTATCTCTCTCTTGTAGTTAGGCAACCTACGTACGACTGTTTCTCTGTATGTCTTTACCTGTACAGTAGATAATTTTAAATAGATCTAATTTTACCTGTACCGTCTACAAACTGTAAATGCGCCATTCTAAACCATAGGCACATAGAGCATTTCAGAACAAAGACAAAGAGACAGAATAAAGAAGTTTTTAAAAACAAGGTTGAGAAGACTTCTAAAAATAGATCAGTGGAATGGGGAGAGAGAGAAACAGTATACTAATCTTTACACTCTCCTATATTTTTGCGCCAACGACTATTTCTTTTTTTTAAGGGTAAAGCATTAAGCTAACTTTTAAATGAAATTCCAGTAACTTTCATTTCATTTAAAAGTTAGTTTAATACTTTGGGAGCATGATTAGGGTCATACTTAGTGTTTAAATTCTAGAAATAAGCCAAACTTACGCAGAAATTCACCTTGCGTGAGGGGGTCTGGAACCTAACCTCACGTAAGTTTGGGGTATGACTGTACTGAATTCACAGGTAGGTACTTCTGCCTCACAATTAGGCCAAAGAACCTTACTAATTAGAGTTGTCTTCACTTCCTTGGTCCAAGAACTTGAAACTTACTTGTTGAACAGAGGAAGGTGAAAAACTTATATCATATCTAAGTCCTAACCCAGCTCTAAGCAGCTTCAAACTCCAAAACAGATGATACGTGAGCCGGTGAACGCGAGTTCTAAACTACTAAATAACGCCGTCGGAGAACGCATTGAATTCAAACCAAAGAGGGTTGAGAAAGGTGGCAAAGGACACAGACCTTGGTCCTGAGACAAGCCATGGTTCCCTGTCTGCGGTGAAGAACAATGGACCCAGGCCAGTCCAGAGGGCAGGCTAGAGACAGACAACAAGGCTCCACCTCTCCTGCAGGGGAAACCAAGAAGGGTCGATCACTGGGGGGGGACGGGGATCGTCGCCCAAATATATAGTCAAACTTCTAACCATTATAAAAGAATATTTCTCAATTACTTACTGTTTTTCTCCTGAACCACATAAGGAGCAAAAGAAGGCAGAGCAGAAGGTGAGACAGAGGAATTAACCTAGGCTATCAGGCAGGCTAATGGAGAAGGAGGACGAAGGGTAAAGACTGAGTAGGCTTATGGTGTGCCTTAATGAACTGTCTGCTTAATCTATCCGGCCCTAGCATCTTCCAATACTTCACAAAAATTTCATTCTCTCATTAGATTACTCCTTATTATCCTCATGTCAAGAAAACCACTCGTGCCTCAACAGCTAGGCTAACACACATGGCCATCACGCACAATCAAAACATTCGGTTTTCAAAAACTCTTTCCTATACCGTCTAATGCTTTCATCTTTCCTTGTTGCAGATGACATAATGCAAAAACAGAGAGCAAGCACAATACCGTACACGAGAAAATCAGCAAGAAATAGCCACCGTTATTATAAGCGCAATTCACATCATCTATACAAAGACACAGCATGAAGAATTTTGACAAGAATGTAAATATTCCAACACTGCCTGGTTGGAAACAGGTGATTACAGAGACAGTCTTAGTGGGTTAGCCAAGCATTATTTCGTTTTATTTTGAATGCCAATCGCCCTAATGGCGCAAAGATTTACGCTAACTTTAACAATAGGTAAGATTCATTTCAAATAATGTTTTATGCAATGGTTTACAACTGAGTATGACATACTACTGTAGATACTGTATAAAATGGTCCACACATAGCAAACAATGCACTGGTCTCTTGTTCCTTTCCTCTCCTCCCACCCAACCATCCACAGACCTGGACATGATAAGCTGGTTACAATTGTACATAAAATATATAAACCTTCAGTGTTTCTTCTTTATTACACTTTCCCTAAAATATGAATGCCCCATCATATTAAGCAATCAAAACTTAATCTAATGATATAACAATCACATGCTTATATTAGTTTAGCAAGTGAGACAAGTGAAGAAATATAACTATATATTCTAAGCTTTCCAAGAAGGCTTGGTGGCAACAATGTGATATAGAACATCAAATTCCACCAGCCTCCCTTCAAAAGCCAATCAGGAGAGTTGTTACAAACAAGCATATGAATTGCACCATGCTTAGAATCTAGTGTAAATGAATGTACTATAATAACCCTAATGCTTAGAATATAAAACAAGATATAATCTTTAAAAATATGGTCACTGGACTATCAGACTTGAGTATTTTCACAAAACAATATCATATTCATTTTACAGAATATGAACAGGTCTCTACTATTACAGTACAGACCTAGAGCAAAAGACCAAAATTTTTCAAAGGGTAATTCTATACTGTAATACACCGATCATCATGGGAGAATATAATGTGCCATTAAGAAACCACAGAATTCCATGTATAGCTACTAAGATGTTTTCAGTTATTAAGAGCTATATTACCAGTACTACCATTAATAACCACAACAGATGAAAATACACTTCACACAAAGGTCCATCAGTCTCAAAAACCTTTCTTACTCTCTGAAGAACTTGAAAACTGGGTGCCCAAGATAAAGGGTTGAATGATGATTTATAATTGTAACACAAGATTTGCAGATTTTTCTGTAACTTAATTGTTATAACTGCACTGGATTCCTCAAAAAATTCATACAGTATACAGGGCCAAACAATGAAATAAAAAAAAAAAGTAAAAAAAAAATTAATGAAGTCTCACCTTGACTTGAGATTCAGGCACCAGTGAAGATTTGGATGAAACAGAAGTGTTGGGAGTTTCATATTCAGACATGCTCGAAGACTCTAAAGCTTGAAATGCTGGACTAGTTACTGCACTGCTGAAGCTATCCAGAGATTCCTGAGCCAAAGTAGCATCTGCACACTGATTATTTACAACAGCTGATTGATCCAAATTATCAGAATTAGTTTCATCAGCTTTGGAAGGTACTTTGAATATTGTTTCTCCTGCTGCCTCTGTAGCAGTGCTCACAATTTTCTCTGAGTGAGGAGCACCTAAATCAAGACTCAAAGAGTTTTGGGCTGTTCCACTTTCAATATTGTTTGTAGTACCAGACTTGCATTTATCAACTACATTTCCAGTGTCTGCAACTGATGAGACACCTTCACTACTACCACTGACCATGTCTGTGACTAGCCCAAGCTTACTGTTGGCATCACTACCCTGTTCAAGATCATCTGTGTCAACACATGTAACAAAAGTTTCATTGGCGTCTTCATTGTCTTTCTTCTCAGAGCAAGAGGGTAGTTCTTCCATTACAACATCTTTTGTAAAATGATCTGCATTTTTACCATCACACACACCTTCTGAGGTGACACCTGAGGATTCAGTTGATGATAGCTGCTGACAAGTTCTATGATCATCCCCAGGACTGGATGATGAGCTAGTCCCATCCGGTTCTGATTTCTTTAGCACTTTTTCCTCTTCTATGGCCACCATGACTGGATAATTCCTGTATAAGCCACAAAAAACATTAATCAATACTTGTTACCATATTACCATATAGTGAAGCTAAAAGAAGTGTTAGGCACAAGACACAACTACATACAAGACAAGCAGGCAACCTGCATACCATATGTATCCACCCTCTTGATTTCTAGCAAAAACTGGTAACAAATATGTTATGGGAGTGTACATACTACTGGTTCTCACAGTATAAAATTCAAAATGAGATTTTCAATACAGCTTGCCTCTATACAGTACTTTCAACAAAAACTGACCTCTTAACTGGGAATGCATTTTTTGACTAATCAAAAATTAATGAATAAATACATTTTTTCTCTGTACAGTACTGTGTTGAACTCTCAAATACTGTACTACTATATTTTATATCACAGTAATGTAATAAAAATAGTACAGTAAACGGCCCGTATTCGCGTTCTCACGATTCGCGGATTTCTCTGTGGAATGTATCTACCCATTATTCGTGGAAAATTTGCCCATTCACAGTATTTTTCACTAAGAAATATTCACTAATTACTATATTTTCATATCATTTTCATGACTAAATGCACTTTTTGTGATAAAACTATTAAAATACTCAGGTTTTTCTTGTGCTTAAACTATCAAAATAGGCAGTTCTAAGTGTTTTTTAGAGGGGTTTTAAGTATTTGCGGATTTTAGCTATTCGCAGGGGGAGGGGGGTGCAGTACACATCCCCCGCGAATACGGGGTTTACTGTACACGTATTTCTCTAATCGCTCACACTGTACATACATCCATCACTCCACAATCAACAGGTGACAATAAAGTGCTTTTACACTATTCCTAAGTAATCATATACGGTAATCCCCCAATGATAGCTCATACTGTCTATGCAATTTTTCACATTTTAAATACAGCTTCCCCCTCTACTTTCATCATATCCTGACTGCCTAACACCAGAACTGAAATTCATATTTTGACTAATCAAAAAGAGATAAAAATAAAATTTTTCACTATACAGTATGTAGGCTACTGTCAAATACTGTACCATACTATTTACCAAAGTATTTACTGCTGAAAATTGTACTTTTATTTTCTAACTGCTTATACATACACACTTTCATTACTACAATCAACAGCTAACAGTACACTTCTTAGACAATATCATCTACCCTAACTAATAATCCAGTCCCCCTCTGATAGCCAATACAGTACTATCTATGGAAAATTTTAACATTTTACTTCTGAATCATACTGTAAAGTACTGTTTGTCTTCTCAGGCTTTAGTTATTTCTATGTACTGTAAATAATATACTACTCTTACACTGCAAGGCATATAGTCACTAAATAAGTTAATTACAGTATTATTTTTAGCTAGCCTGCAATAAGATTAACTTCTGAATGAAATATGATTAATGGCCAGTAACTGTTAAAATGACATTACAGTATTATTATTAACTCTTTGCCATTGGCCTCCTTGGAAAACTAGAAGAGGACTCCTGTGCAGTGTTCAAATTTGTATGCTATGAAAAGGCTTTGGGAAATTGGAAGGCATGTGTGTGTACGTCTGTATGTGTACATGGATCTATCTTCTGGCCCTGTTTGAGCATACAGCTCAACAATAGATTATCAAAATGGCAGAAAATGCAATGCAAACTGCCAACATTTTATACTTATGTTTCCCTGGTATAGTAATACCAAATATTTTATTTGATAAAAAAAATCCAATTCCATCCCTTATAATAGCAATATCAAAATACCATTAATCAGCAACTCAGCCTCAGACATGGATATTTTCTGTCCACACAATGAAACAAGGACACAGCTAGAGCCATTGCACAACAGTTCAAGGTTTAGTGGGCAAAAAATTTTCTGAGAACCACAAAAATTGGTATTTTGGTGTTCAACTGAAACAGCATCAGGAATATAGGATATACAGGTACTAATTTTTTACCCTAGCCAGTTGTTCTAAATTTTCTACCCAGGCCAGTCATTCTAAATTTTTAACCATAAGGAAAGAGTGTAGTCTGGCTGGTCAAAATCTAAAAAATATCAAAAAAATTTTTTTTAAATCTTATGGTTGGCACTGCATAAACAGTAATTTTGGGAGAGTTGTCCTGTCATTCTGTATTTTTGGCCATATGGTAAAAAGGCAGATCAGTGGGTCAAGTTTCATTTGGACATGTGCCTTAGCACTGGCTACAGACTAACCAAGATAACTTTACCCTGAGGCAGGGTAAGTTTCATCCCCCATCCTTAAGTAACAATGAAAATTAGATAAGTAGATTAGCCTAGGCTACCCCCTTTGGGTAGGTCAAAAGTTTAATCTTTCATCATTCTAAATTAACTAGCACATTACCATGAGCTGCTTACCTTATTCAAAATCATTGTGGTTAAAATCATTGGGTTCCATCCATTTTAAGCCTTTAGAGTTGACTGAGGAAGTGCTATACCTGTGATATTGTATTCAGTTGGGACAATAACATGTTTGGAAGTGTTGAATGGCTCCTGACCGGATGAAAATGTTTCATTAATTATTTCAGAAACAACCATACAGTAATTTGTTTTTGCCAACCTTTGCATTTTTTACCTTTGAAAGGCTGGTCAAGAGCCAAAACTCATAAAATAATGCATGCTTACGAAATTGTACAGATGGGTTTACAGAAAATTTTATTTTGGGAGTGCCATCCGTCATTCTGTATTCTTGATTATAGTGGAAGAATATACTTAGTCATGCCCTGACCTAACCAGAACTTACCTTCTTAATGTGACATGAGGTACCATGCCCTAAACTGGTTTCCCCCCCCACCTTTCCCAACCCACCCATGTAATACCGATCATCGAACACATAGTAGCTCCAAATCCTCACTTTTCATCATGTAGTCATTAAAATCTAAGAAAATCAAATGAACAGCTTACCTTATTCAAACAGCTGAGATCTATATTCAGTGAAATTTCTAAGAAATAGAAGTAGATTGGAATAGTATATAATATTACATCTGACAAGTTGAACTCATCAGAAGTCCCAAATTCACAGAACAGACTAATGTCACAACTTAATGGAAGTTCAGGAGAGAATGGGTGACTGTGCGTTAGAGGGTGGGTAAATAAATCATATAGATCAGATACATTCTAATTGGATACATATATTTATTTAAGCCATTACTCTTGTGCCATAAAATTGGAAGACAACAATTCAACAGAAATCAACTGGGTAAGTGGTCTTCTGAGTGGTTTAGAACATGTTGAACAACTGTTATCCTATTCCTTTTTTTAATTTGGAGGCAGAAGAGGTACATAGCCCTGTTCCGCTGTTCAATAAACTACCCCAATTTCTGAATAAAGTAAAAGTTTACTGGTAAGTACAATGGTTGTACCTTGGAGTTCCTATGTTGATGAATTTGTCACATATTGAAACTGTAAAAAAACATTACCATCACGTACTTCAATTCAGGAGGTTGGAACAGGAAAGAATGGTTGTATCTAAATCTGGCTGGCTGGATTTTACAAACTAGCAGAATTGGTTAAATTTCTCTTGACCAGGCAATCAGGGCACCACAGTACGGCCATCTTTAGAACTTAGCTATTGAAACCACACGCTGTGTGACAGGGTTCACGTCAGGTCAGGACACAAAAAATTTACTTTCTGCTATAAAATTGGAGTTTAACAGATTGACAGAAAATAACCAGGCAAGCAGTTTTTAGGGTGGTTTAGAAACCTGCTAAGCTATTTTCATTCTAATGCACTTTTCATTTAGAAGATAAGAAGTTGGAAGACAAATTTCAAGCCAAGCGCTAGGACCTAAGCTGAGATAATTCAGCGCTGAAAATAATGTTTAAACATTTGTTAGGAAGAGGGTTGAAAGTAAGACGGAAGAGGATATGAACGGAGGTAGATTAAAAGAAATGAAAGGGGTTGCAGCCAGGGGGCCAAAGAGACACTGCAAAGAAACTCAAGTACCATCTATAGTGCACCACATGAGGTACACTGAAGGCCCTATGCCCCTACAGGGTTTTTTATTTGGAGGTTATGGAAAGGAAATATGGCCTTGACTCATTGTTTCGTATTCTATACAACCCTACAATTTTTCTATCCTAGCTACACCCAATTACATAATGAAGCTAAGTTTCATTGGAAGGAAAATTTTTACCATACATATGCTAAGCTATAGGTCTAGGCAACATAGCCAGTACCATATAAATAGCCTTAATAACCACTAGTTGTCGTGACTGAGTTCAGCACATTTAGCAAAGGCTATTCTCTGTGTTCACTTACAGAACTCAGCCTGCAATCAGGTTCTAATGATAGCCTAGGTTTTGCCAGTACAACTGAATACTACTAAGCCTAACCTACCGCAACCTGATTCCCGGCATGCAGCGACCGTAATATTGACTCCCTATTGCTTATGCCTTTTGTTTATTTATACCTTTAGTTTGTGTTTATGGTAAAACTACAGGGCAATGCTGCACAGACTATTACCTTGGAAATTGATTTTTCCTATACTTTTAGTGTTGCTGATGAAGGAGGCAGTGTTGTTTACTGTCGGTCAATTATTATTAAAACTCATATCTACCCAACATGGTTGGGGACCCTTTGGGAGCGCAGGGTTTTGGGTAGGGGAAATCGTTAGGAGAAAGACAGGACTGTCATGTTGTCTTATGGAATGGTTTCGCGCATGCACAAGTCATTAGGGAGCCATATGGTCAGGACGGGATTGGTAAAGGAAACCTATTATAAAAGGAACTATGCTAACCTAACCTAGCAGGCCATGTTACTTAGGCAGGGGGCTCTGCACCCCGGACCCCCCAGTAAAGGAAACTCCACTTTTTACCAAAATCTCTCTTATAACACTGCACATGCACAATAGCATTTCAGGGTGGCCAGCATACAAAAACATATCAGTTCTGGGTAAAACTTTTACTTTCGCACCCTACAGTATATCTTGGTAAATACCAACCTTCGTCAAAAACATCACATGAAGATAAGTAGTTCTTCATCCAAAAAAATGCCCAATAACGCACTTACCCAGCCAAAATACAATTATTTCACGATCACGCAATTTAGTTACCAAGGGGAATTTTTCCCAAGTCCCCAGCAGTTGTTAACAGTGTCACGCAGAAGTAGCTCTCTACTAGTTAAGACAATGGCCGCAGTACGTCGTTACTGTCATGGGTCACGTGCATTTTGAGGGCTGGGTCACAGGCTTTTGCACATGCGCCTACCTGGTTTGGGTTACTGAGCATTCACGTTATTTTATAACTGACCTATCATATTCTCCAATCTAAATTTGATCCAGCCTAACCAATCACAAGTCTCGGATTCAGGTTGCTTTGTCGACTTTGTTCAGAATTCGTCCATTTGATTTTTGCTCGTGTTCATAATGGATCTGTGCCTCGGTTGTGACCTTACTTTTGTAGACATTACTCTTATCACCAGGGATCGTGAATTAGCAGTTGATTTTTTGGCTAAGCACAAACTTTTAAATCTAACTTATAAATGTCCTAGTTGCTTTAATGTGCTCCAATTAAACAAATATAACACGTTCCATTGCAACAAGATCACAAGGAATTCACTTGGAAAACGAGTGTGGTGTCGTATGAACATACACAGGCCTGAAAGAAATCTGGTCTGAAAAGTCGTGCCTTAGTCTTGAACAAACTTTGCTCCTTAGTTGGTGTTTTAACTTTGGTCAAACTTTTAAATCTAACTTATAAATGTCCTAGTTGCTTTAATGTGCTCCAATTAAACAAATATAACACGTTCCATTGCAACAAGATCACAAGGAATTCACTTGGAAAACGAGTGTGGTGTCGTATGAACATACCAGGCCTGAAAGAAATCTGGTCTGAAAAGTCGTGCCTTAGTCTTGAACAAACTTTGCTCCTTAGTTGGTGTTTTAACTTTGGTCAACTGACTCAGCTCGAGGTAAAATGTGTTATCTAAACATATGAACGTACCATCAATGACTGGTACAACTTTTGCCGTTAGGCGGTCTTGAAACACATAGAAAATAGCAGCACTCTAATAGGGGGTCCAGGAAAATTTGTCGAGGTTGACAAGGCCAGGTTCGGCAAAAGAAAGTACAATGAATGGAGGTTGAGTGAAGGAGTGTGGGTGTGTGGGGGTACTGAACGGGAGCCTATGAAAACATTTATGGTCCTGGTAGCAGACCGAACAAAGGGAACTTTACTGGCCAAAATTCAGAAGTGGATATTGCCACGTACGAAAAAGATTAGATTGCTGGCCATAGTATGCGCAATTAAACCTAGAGGGCTATACTCATGAGACAGTGAATCACTCGCATAACTTTGTGGACCCTGAAACTGGGGCATCAACCCAGAATATCAAACGTGCCTGGAGGGATGCTAGGGCTGATGTCCCCAGATACGGTAGAAGGGAAGAGTCATTCGATAAGTACCTGGCAGCACCCAGTATCCGAAAACTGTTTCCACGTGTTTGTGCGGACTGTTGCCTCCTTATACCCACCTCCGGTTTCCCATGCTGAAAACCGCTGTGATGCCTCCCTATAATAAGGTAAGTTCATTGACATATATGTAAGTTAAGGAAAATATACGTTAGGTAAGGCTAATAGCGCATAGGTAGAATTTATTACGCAATTGTTTTTGCTGGTAAGTGGATGTCAGGGCTACTCATCACGTTCCAACAAAAACATTAAACTCAGCCCAGACCACATGTTCTACATGCTGCCATGGCAGAAATAATTACCGCCTTTTGGGGATGAGAGGGGGGGGGCCACCCCTGGCCAGGTCTGGGCACACCACCCTAAGGTTGACAAGTAGGTAGATCCAGTTAGGTCAGGACCTGGCATTCTAGGGCAAATTATGTTTGTTTATATATATGTAAGAAGACTAAGCCAGTCATGTCCGAACGGACGTTTAACCTACATGATCGGAGTAACTAGTTGAACGGGGCCCAGTATGCACAGTAGCAGGTCAATGTCTCACTAACTAATATGTCTTAAGTCCGTAAATTACGTTAACATAACCGACGTAGGCTTTTGTATGTGGAATGGCGGTCAATAACACAGAATGTTTCTTATGTAGGTAACCGGTAGCCTAAGCTGGTGGTGTCTGGAGGTACATCAGGGCAGACTTCCCAAATGTTGTAGCCTCTTGCATGTAGAGTGGCGGGCTAGTCGGTCAATAATGCAGAACATTTCATATGTAGGTAAGCAGTAGCCTAGGGTAGCAGTGTCCGGAGGTACATTAGGGCAGACTTCCCAAATGTTGTAGTCTCTTGTATGTAGAGTGGCGGGTTAGTCATTCAATAATGTAGAATGTTTCTTATGTAGGGAAGCAGTAGCCTAGGGTAGCAGCATCCGGAGGTACATAGGGGCAGACTTCTCAATTGTTGCAGCCTCTTGTATACAGAACAGCAGGTCAGCCTTTTGTATGTAGAGTGGCGGGTCAGCCTTTTGTATGTAGAGTGGCGGGTCAGTGACCTGAGAATTTCATAAGTCTCGGACATCCTATAGCCTACCTTTGTGTTGGTTCCCTCCCCAAACCCAAAAACCTCGGTTGCCCAACAGGGTCCCCCTTACCATTTGTTCCTGTCTTTTGCATATCCACTTACTGGGTGTTTACGAAAATTGCACCAAAAGCAACAGTTTAGGTGAATTTTCTTCCGGTATATGGCATTGTGTCCGTTCCCCCACCCAAAAAACCCAGTTTCCCAACAGGGTCTCCCCTTACCGTTTATTGTAGCCTTTTGCTTATTCATTTGTTGCATGTATTCAAATATTATGCCAAAAAAACATTTTTCATAGATTTTTTTGGCGAGATATAGTTTATCCAGTTCTGATATTAATTACAGGTTAATTAGTCTACAGTTGACCGACAAAAACTAACAGTAAATTGTTGATAAGCAATCAAAATATTATAGGAAAAGACAATTTCTAAGGTAATACACGATGTGGAGCAACCCCATAGTTCTACTGTACTTATGATATTTACTGTCTTATGATTCATGTTTTTACATTCATTCCGAGGGGCTGGTACTAGACAGGACCAAACACGGCACCCACTTTGCACATAAATTGATAGGCTAGTTACAAAAACCAAACTGATAACTTTGTGAACTGCTTTGAAGAAAAAATTGAAAGAATCTGGCATAGTTTAGATAACGAGATCCCTCCTGATCTCCCGGTGATCGCAATGAGAAATAGCAAAATCAGTAAGTTTAAAGAACTGAACATGAATGACTTTGACAAAATGATGAGAAAAGTAAAAAACATCTATTGTGAAAATGAACCATTTCCCATAAGTGATATAAAAGAGGCAAAAAGCTCTGATCAGTTGCAGGAGCTATATTGATATTGTCAACATGAGTCTAGCGCAGGCATCTTCCCCAAATAGTGAAAAACTTGCTTGTATAAACCCGGCCTATAAAGGAAAAGGTGATAAAGAAAATCTAAGCTTCTATGGACCAATATCGAACCTATCATACTTATCAAAACTTATAGAAATGGAAGTTCACAAACAAACATGGAAACACTTGAAACCTATACCTGATGATCAGTCAGCATACAGAAGAAACCACTCAACAGAGACAACATTGTGTGCAATTATAAATATGGTAGAAATTATAGCAAATGGAAAATGTGGTACTCTGGTTATGCTTGACCTAAGTGCAGCATTTGACACAGTTGACCACAATCTACTGCTTGAAGACCTGAGAGCCGTAGGCATCAAAGATGACATACACAAATGGTACAAAGGTACTTAGAAAATAGGAAGGTTACAGTGGTTATATCAAATGCAAAATCAGAAAAGAAAAGCCTAACAAAAGGAGGGCCCCAAGGTAGCGTTCTGGGTCCACTGCTATTTAGCAGTTATACAACTGAATTATCTAGAATTCTAAATAAGCACAAGGTTAAGCATAAACTGTATGCTGATGGCACCCAGTTCTATTTTCCTGTCGGAACAGTAGAATACACCATTAGTAAAATTGATGCAATAATGAAATATATCAAAAAATGGATGTCGGCGAAGAAACTGAAACTTAATGAAGACAAAACTGAGTGCATGCTATTTGGATCTGACAGTGCACTACAAAAATATGAACACTTCAAAAGAATAACTATTGGTTCGTTAACAATAAATGTTGTAGCAGCAGTGAGGAACTTAGGAGTATTTATTGATAATAAATTGTCAATGAAGAACCATATATTGCATATTACAAAAACCTGTAACTATCATAATAGAAACATTGCATTTATTAGAAAATACCTAAACAAAGTTATTCTGAATACAGCAATTTGCAACCAAATACTTTTGAGGCTTGACTACTGCAACGTTATATACTACGGTCTCCCTAACTACCTACTAAGAAAATTGCAAGGAGTACGAAATAGAGCCACCAGGTTAATAAAAGGACTACGTTCCCGTGACAGAATAACCCCAGCACTAATTGAGCTACATTGACTCCCAGTATAAGCTAGAATAGAATATAAAATACTACTTACAGTCTTTAAAGCACTAAAATATGATGAACCAACATATCTGAGAAACTGCTTAAGCTTCTTTAGACCTGAAATGAATATTGTAATCAGACATGCAAGTGAAGCATATAGGCTATTTGAACCTGGAACAAACTGTAAGTCAGGAGAGAGAGCATTTGTACACTGCGCACCAAGACTATACAACAAAATACCGCCTGAAGAGTATACAAGATGAATGCAAATTTAAAAAGGAACTAAAGGCTCTACTATTCTGCAGGAGCTACGATACTGACGAGAAAACACTGAAAGACAATTCGGAATATAAGAAGCACCTTATTTTGAAAACGCACAAGGGCCCGCCAGAGAGGGAATTATCCCTGTGGAGGGCTGTACATAAAACCAAATAAAGTGACAGACGGGCGGGGTAGTAGTCTTCAGTTTTACTTTATTTCTATTTAATTAGCTTTGTTTTGCTCGTACACTTAGCCTACCGTAACGAAGGTAAATCACGAATTCTTTCTGACCTAGCCTACCAACACCGTAGATTAGCCTACTGTTCTAAAGAGAAAAAGATGTACAAAGTTGCCATGGCACGAACTACAGAAATTCCTGACGCTAACAAACACACAGTATAATTCTATTACTTACAATATACCTAAATTTGTCGATTTCAACCCAGCCTTACAAAGACATCGACAACTATAAGGTAACGCGTTCAACTCACAGTATCACTCACTCGAAGTTCTCATGTGGTCACAAATGAATGTCAACAACGCATGAAAGAAGTTCATGTTCCGGAACTGTTCATTTATAGTTAACATAATTTTCAGAATATGTATATGTTAGGCAAATAATTTTATTTATATAATATTAATAAAACAATAAATAATTTTTAACGTTTGTGAAGTCCCACTTACGTATAGACTCTCGAAAAATGTTTGCTTATACATATCAAACGCAACCAGAATTTGGATGGGTTTCATTCGTATCTAAGTATTACCTAGGTAAACAAACTTCATATAAATTTGTATAGGATTTTTGATTTTGGCAAAAACTATTTAATGGGTTACATATTATGATAATGAAAGTAAATGAATAGGGTAAAGGATTCATAAATGACACAGGATGTGCATCATAATTTTTTTCTGCAGATGATTCATTGATAATAGCATAAATTATGTAAGACATAGCGATCAACATTAGGATACTAGTAAGGTGGCAATATCATTAACAGAGAGCATAAATCAGTTAGATATCACATTACATGATAAAAGGAGTATATTTCAAACACACACGAACAGAAGATGACAGAGTAAAGCATGCAAACTGCCAATTTTAGCATATTCAGCTACATAAAATAGTTGTAATAAAGTTATAACGGAAGATTTTTTTGAAGAATTTAACTTTTTATCTTATATTGGACCCACTTGATAAATCCAAAAGAACTAAAGACAGAGAATTTATAAAGAACAGAGAATGAGGTTTACCAAAGAATGTTAGCAGCGACTAAAATTAAACCGAATTCATGACTTTATTTATTTATTTATTTATTTGTGTGATTTCTGCAACCCTATCATGAAAAAGGTGATTATGATGGTCTTTCCTGCAAGGTCTATAGAATACCAGGTCTAACCACACGCAGGTAAACTTGGGGTGAGCGGGGTTAATGGGGGTTTAATCCTTTGAGGGGTAAATTCTGTAGAACGCTCATTATCTTTAGCTAAATATTTAACAATATTGCTAGTTTTTCACAGAATGTGGATTTAATTACGAATGTTGATAACTTACGAATTTCCACATATTTTCATATACAAAAATTTTGTAATGCTTGAAAAAATTGTATAGTAAAACACACATCTTGCAAAAAAATATTTCATAATTGTAGGCTATACAGCCAATTTCTGGCGATAAATCACAGATCTTTGATGTATCCTATGAACAACGTATATGCACTTTTTCGCAATGTGAGAACAATGTATTTAGATGCGTTGCTTAGAAATTGTTATGGAATTAAGGAGTAAATAATTGTTTAAAAGAGAAATACGCATCATTCAACACACACACACATTAGCTTGAACGTGAAACATTCTTTTACAGCCTCTTTACTTTATTCAGTATATTTTTTAATTGAAATGATTTCCCTGTTTAAAATTCTTATCCTAAAGAACGTTCGGCAACGAACGAAATGTGACTAAATCAAAAGGTAAATTAGTAAAATTTAATATTTCTACAGCTAAGTTTTTGACAGTTCCTTTTCCAGCTCTTAGTCCTTTTTCACCATAATAGCATTTAAATATTTTTTCCATTGTTTTCAGTTATTCATAAAATTCTTTAGAGGGCTTCATTAGGGTAGTTTATGGTTTACTGGGGCAACCGCCCAACAGCCGACCAAATTCCTCCACACAGGTAAGTAGTTCGACCTCGACCCACCACATGACCCTAAGCGACCCCATTCTAGCACAGAATTATGTGACGATTAAAGTGAATTGCGTTTGTTCCTGATGAAAAGTGGCCTTTTAGGCAATTTTAGTGGTCTGTGTGAACAGCTGAAGGAAGGAACAGTTAGTCTTGTGAAAGATGAATAAAGACGGAACAGCCAGTGCCCGTCGTCCAAAACAAAAGAGGAAACGACTTGCCAAAATGGTCCGACAATTTTGATTTCAAATAAGGTACGTGTGCTTTATATATATTTATAATGTAAGGAGGGTACGGTAGGATTCTCTTGGTTAGGGTAGTAAATCGTCGATAACTAGAGGTTAGGGGTCAAATTTCGTCCCCGGGAAACCCTGTGGGAAGCGCGCGGTAAGGATATTACAAATCATTTTTGAAATGGGTAAAGACCTTTACTTCCCAGAACCTCCATTGATTTTGCTATTTCTCCCATTTCTCCTTGGTTTGACATGCTTAACCCAGATGCATGCCTGGATATTTTTTTTTTTTACGTAGCAGTCGTTTCTACGTGTCTTGGAAAGCTTTGAAAAATTACTCCATCTGTCGTTTTACCTTTGTTGGAAGAACACCCGTAAATAGTAGAATAACGAAATATTTTATGTATAGCTACAGATACCGTAAGCAATAAAGCAATGTTATGCAATGGACAGTTTCAGTTTACCAGTTTATTATAGGTACAGGAAGAGCTTCGCACTGAACACCAGGACTCTCCGACGTCATAATCCGACCCAGTGTTTACCTGCGCAGAAAAGGACTCGTTTTGGGTCGCTGGTGGGTTGACCTGGTATTCTTTAGACCTTGCTTTCCTGTATTCCATCTGCTTTTTTAACACGTATATATGACCAAACCTGGTAATTTAATGCACCGTAAACAAACTTGGTTGAAAGGCTAACTAGGATGAACGATTTATTATGTAACTGGTTTCAAGATCCAAATATGTAACATCACATATCCTTAGAGCTCTCTGAAATAAACTTACTATTACACCTTGGAATGATGTGTACATGAATTTGTGTCTCCTCACAAGAAACCTTAGTTTATAATCTTTTAGGTATTTTTCTTGCATATACTTTTAAATGGAAATATGAAAGTTTTCTTGGCACCGAGTATATCAGAAAATTCCTCTAGCTTCTCCTCAGAATCTATGCCCAACAGGACAAAAGCATCAACTACGTTTCATTTCCAGATGATTAACTATCTTGACGGCGTGAAGAAAATAAATCTCAAAATATTCCAAATACAAACTGGAGAGAACAGGAGAGAGGCTGTCCCATTTAATTTAAAGAGCTAATTTTTTTTTTTATCGAATATGGAATAGAAATTAAAATGTTTCTTTCTCCCTTAGACTCAGAGAAGTCTGTACTCTTTCCACTGGAATGTTAGTGAAAAAAAATAGACCTTATCAAAACGACTGCTGTATTAAAATTATCTCTTGCTTATTTCAGACAATCCAAAAATTCAGTCGACTGTTCGTAGCCAATAAATGTGTTAAATCTTATTAAGCGCTTTTAGGGACACCAAGATATATTTCTCTGCATAAATACGACCTCTCCGGACACTTACGGGGAAAGAGCCGAATGATAAGACTTCTGATCATTTTATAAATAATCTTTTTGAGCCTGGCATTAAAATTGTTACCACTTAAAAATGTTGATATTGTTCATTGATTTCTGCCCAGCGTTTTCATCCGATAACAAAAACTACCTCCTGCGGCTATCTTTGCCGCTCATCCCTTTAAGAAGACTGTCGAACTGGGATCAAGCATCGAAACGCCCGTCGCCTCTTTAGCAGCCAGAGCTTCTTTCGTCAATGGAATTAACCGGACAAATCACTCCACCAACTAAGAACGGGCCTTTCATGAGCCTCCTCCAGTGGCTTCTATCTGAATGGCTCATTTCGAAAGTGGTTTTGGCAGATATTTTACAGGTGAACGCCCTTCCTAACTCCAACCCCTTCCTATTTATCCGGGCTTGGGACCGGTGTAACAGTCTGTATTTCCCCCTGTCCGAAATTCCCCCGCGGGGGAAATATGGCCCAGGATATATTTCCCCCTGTGGGAATTTCGTCCCAGGATAATATTCCCCCTATGGCTATGGCGGCGACGCGTAGCAACGACAGCCTCCTGCCACACAGGATAATTACCCTCACGACTAAACTACCTCTTGGCGGTCATTATCTTTGCTATTTACAGTCTTTTGTTTATGTTTATACGGAAATACCCAACGGGCTTGTACTAAACACGCCGCAAAGGTGGATACATGTAGGGAGTAGAAATGGCCTAGAGGGGGGAAAAATATCCTAGGTCCAAAATTCCCCCCGGAGGAAAAACAACCTGGGCTGTTATTCCCGGGGGAAAATCAATCATAGGCTTTGTCTGTCCGTCCGCCCTTTTTTCTGTCCGCCCTCAGGTCTTAAAAACTACTGAGCCCAGAGGGCTGCAAATTGGTATGTTGATAATCCACCTTCCAATCATCAAACATACCAAATTGCAGCCATTTAGTCCTCTCAGTAATTTTTATTTTATTTAATGCTAAAGTTAGCCATAATCGTGCTGCTGGCAACGATATAGGCTAGGCCACCACTTGGCCTTGGTTAAAGTTTCATGGGGCGAGGCTCATGCAGCATCAAACCGAGACCACCGAAAGATAGATCTATTTTCGGTGGCACTGATAATGCGCTGTACTGTTTATTGCGTAATAAGCTGGAAACTATCGGTAAACGGTATTTGAAATACTTTCTTTAAGCGACATTTGTAATTTCATGATTATATATATATATATATATATATATATATATATGTATGTATATATATATATAAATATATATATATGTATGTATATATATCTATATCACTAAGTCCACGTCGGAAAGTGAGTGAAAACAGGTGTAACAGTTTGTATTTCCCTGTCAGAAATTCCCCCTCGGGGAAATATGGCCCAGGATATATTTCCCCCCACGGGAATTTCGTTCCAGGATAATATTCCCCCCTCTGGGCAAAGATTCCCCCAAACCCTTCTACTGTTATAAGAGTATGGCTATGGCGGCGACGTGTAGTAACGACAGCCTCCTGCCACACAAGATAATTATCCTCACGACTAAACCACCTCTTGGGGGTCATTATCTTTGTTATTTGCAGTCTTTTGTTTATGTATATACGGAAATCCCCAACGGGCTTATACTAAACACGCCACAAAGGTGGATACATGTAGGGGGGAGAAATGGCCTTGAGGGGGAAAAATATTCTAAGTCCAAAATTCCCCCCTTGGGAAAAGCAGCCTGGGCTGTTATTCCCGCGGGGGAAAATCAATCCTAGGCTAATTTTCCCGGGGGGAATTTCAGTCAGGGGGGAATAATTTCCTGCTACACCGGTACTGTGTTGGGCTGGCTTGTATTCCCCCCCCCCCAACAACCCTCGCCAGGTTCGTCCCATAACAACAGGTTATTTTTAATTAGTACCCATCATTGTTCGTCTTTTGAGTAACCTCATTTAAGTGAGAAGACTTATACAACTTATCTGAGATCATCAAGAAACTAAACTTATACGAAGCCCATGTCGTGTATAAGTGTGATGTATCAATCCTCATTTCATTGAGTCTGACGATGTCAATTAGACGGAAGTGGTAGTTCCAATCAAGTTTTTCATATATCCTTATGTGGTTACACACACACACACACACACACACACATATATATATATATATAATTATTATATATATATATATATATATATATATATATATATAATTATATATATATATGTATATAATTTTGCATAGAGGCAGTAAAATTCTGACTTCAACAATTCTTTTCAAGGTAATATTTTTAGGTCCATGACCTTTATCAAATTGTCTGTGACTTACCACGTCCCTAATTCACAGCTTGTGTCAAAAGAGGCACAATGGGTTTTTGGGGACAGGAGTTCAAGTCGTTTCTCCTCCGTGGGACTGAACTGTGCTCTAGCTGCGTGAAGTTGGGTTCGAACTATAGCATTATAATGCTCACCATATTTTCGTAGCGTATTAAAAAGGATTTGTTTTCACTGAATGTTTGAAATGTGTGGTTTCTTCCCTTTTCATAGTTTATTATATCTGAGTGCATTTGAATTTTAACATATTTCGTATAGTTGGTGGATAATGAAACACAAATGGAGTTCTTTCATTTTTTAAATTTCAGGAATAATATATACACCTGGCACAATATGCTGAACCATTTTATTTCTGTCAGGTAGAGAAGAGGCTTTCCTAAATATTGAAGGAAAGCCCCTGTCGTAGGAATTTGGACGAAATTTATCTCATCGTAGTTTTCTTTAAAAAAGGCGAATGAAAACTCCTTATGGTTGTGGTTTAAAAATTCAGAAAAAAGGAACGCGCAAAATTTAATGTCCATAGATAAAACTGTCGGTAAATTATTTACTACGCTTACCGCAAACACAACAGTCAGAACAACAAAAATATAAACTATATAATTTTACAACAACATTTATTATTTCATTTTAATGACTGTCTGCTTACTCATTGTTTCTTTGCCAAATTAGAATACCGCGTAGTGAAGACATTTTTGCTTGTACTATACCTCGTCAAAGTAACGAAATTTTTACTGTAATCTTAATTCGTACTCAGTTTTAAAAGGGTCACTGGAGCAACGTTCAAAACTCAACAAAAGCATAGTTTCATGGACCAGTTTTAAGGAGAAAATGTCTCAAAACCCGAAAAGTAAACAGCAGACGTTTTGTGTCACTCAGTGATTCGTGTACCCTTCACCAACGCTACGCAAAAGCTGGAAAACTTGATGTGGTTACAACTGAAGGGAAACACACGTACAGTATATCATAATAGTTTTTACACAGAACTGTAACTGCTTGTGTGGAACAACATAATAGATGCCATATTGCCAGACAGACAGTTGGGATTGATACATAAAAATCATAAATTAGAGATAAATAAATAAGGATTTTGAGAATACAAAGCAAAACAGGACAAAGAAGAAAAGCGTAAAGTCAAACAATTATTTAACAACTTATTAAAAATTCAAATTCATAGAGAGAGGGAAAATGACAGAACATAAGGTCCTAGTAAAAGACCGTATACATCTTGGAAAGTTCTGTAGGATACCAGTGCAACAACAAAACACTGATGTAACAATGCAGGACGTTCAGGAGGGGAAATAAATATCACTGATTCGCACTTACATTATGGTAAATGAATTAATGGAAAGATATGTCGTTAAGAATGAGCTTATCCATGAGGGTAAGTTGGGAGGGTCAACGTTAACATTTTGAGAAACTGCTACAGCGATTGCTCTTAAAAACCCATTTCAAGCCTACCAACTGAACCAGTGAGAGCAGGTAACTCTTCTCAAAACTTTCGGGTACAAGAAAAGGGGATCTGAACGTCCTGATTTCCAAGGACTTCCTCTCTCTAGCGCTGGGTCTCCTCTGCAATGAGGAGAATCCGCAGAGCAAGTTTCCGGTATACGTTAGAATGAAGGAGAAGACTACATAATATATATATTTACACATTATGCACCAACATGGTGATATATGCACTTAACATCTACTCATCAATAAATAATAAATAGCAACATTTGATAAATAATCATAGCTTGAATATTCTATCATGATAACAAAAACACATAAGGGACACCACAACATTAACAATTTGTAATCGTGTGCTCAACCCGTCAACGACCACCTTAATACGTTCCCAATTACTGCAACAATTCTTCACTATTAGCTCATCAACTATATTTCTTAACACAGTTTCTCAAAATTCAGATGTTCCTGCCGACTGCCGACAGAATTTCTGCAGCAAGTCTTCGAAAAGTTTAAGCACCTTTTGGGGGGACGGATCATCATTCTTTTGGACGTTACAGAGCGTTTTGTTTTCTCAACAAAATTCGACAAAAATAGATTGACCATGATTTAATTTCTATAAATTGTATATAAATTATATAATATATATATATATATATATATATATATATATATATATATATATATATATATATATATATATATATATACTGTATATAAAAGCTCGGTAACCACGTGTTCAGGGCTATCAAAAAATTATCCAAGCAGTATCAATGAAATAAATGCATTACCCTCTGTAGCAAAATTTTCTTTGAGATGCACGCATTCTTCTGAAAAATAGAACAATATTGCAAAATGCGCTATCAGTGCTGAAACCCAGTGATTTTATATTTTGGGTCAGTACTTTAATGATTCTTATTTCGCCTTTGCGATTTCATCTGTTTCAAAAAGACGAAATGTTTTCGTTGGGTCAAGAAAACTCATAAAGAATGATTTAACATATTCTCAGAATACTGATGTAACCACAAGGCGTATTTAGGGTTATATACGTTACACCCTAAATACGCCTTGTGGTTACATCAGTATTCTGAGAATATGTATATACAAAGTATAATGTCTTGACGTTGCTGCTATACAATATAAGTGTCATCTTAACGTTTACCCCCGTGATGGGCAGTGTCAAAGTATGACTTGAAAACCGCTTGAAAAATTAAGAAGATATGAGATCATGTTTGCTATTATCTGACAAAAATCACCGTTTCCGCCGAGCTGTACCCTAAGGTTGCTGGTTTTGTTACCAATTAATTGTTTAGCTTGGAGTTTTAAAATAAAATGACTATGAGTTTTCGTATTTAACTGAAATTGTCCGTCACTTTCTCCAAGTTCACCAGCTCTAAAGCCGTTTTGTCTAAGAGGTTAAAGTTCCTAAAAGAAAGAAAAGGAGACTCCTGCGAGTGCTAAATTAAGCTTTATACTTTTCATTTCTAATATTTTCTTTAAAAGACATCTTGATGTTGCTTGTTTAGACAAATAAGTCGCAACAAAGCTTTGTGCAATTTTTGTGTGTGTTCAAAGACTTCAGCAAAGTGTTCCGGGACAAAAAAGTCGCCTCATACACATAAATGAGAAAAAGAAAAGACTAGGCCACACTGATGGGTATCAGATGTGACAAAGCAGCAGAGCTTTACCTGACATCTACTACTTAGAAATGGAAAAATAGCACCAATAATATACAACTACCAACTTGGCTCTTTGTCAGCAGTATTTCTAAATTATTCCTCTGTAAAGAAAATTTGAATAAAAAATTTGACGTACACACGCAAACTTAAAACCCTTCCATTCATTATGGAAACGTCTCCTGCACTTGTGCTTCTGTGTACTTGTATCAAAGTAGATTATATGTGTATGATGCGCTTGTATTAGCATATGGTTACCTATTGAGAACCCTTACTGCAATTTAGTTCTGTCTAAGATTTTCTGGCGGAGGTCTCAGGGGTATATATCTTCCTCTGAGATTATCCTGAAGTTGGAGAAGTAGGGGCTTGAATGCTGCGCCCCGGGCACTTGGTAATGGTACAGGAGAACTAGGTAGACTACGACCACGATTAGTTCTGGAACCCACACCCCCGCGCTTTCTGTGTGACGAATCTTGCAGTTTCCTAGCATCGATTGGTAGGGAATACGTCTCCAAATGTGGCAACTGACTGAAAGCTGGAGGAAGAATCTGAACATAAAAGGGTGCGGAAGCTGGGACTGAATGAGAGAGAGATTCGGAAGTCACGTCTGAGCTCATGTTAGTTACGTTGCCAACAGAAAAAGAAACTGATTGTCTGTGCATAGGCTCTTGGTTAGAATTATGCTGAGGATCAAGGGGATAGAGCTGACCTTGGTGGCTGAATGGTTGTGGCCGGACAAGAAAGGGCTCCTGAGCATGTTTTGACAGGGGACTCCCAACTTCCGGTACATTTTGATTTGCATTTTGTTGACTGTTTTGTGAATTACTTTGAACCCTTAAATCTTGAGCATAGCGAGATGGTGGAACAGGGGCCCTCCCCCGACCAACTATGGTTTCCAGGGGAGGAGGGTTGAGGTTTGGAAGTGGGACTACAGGAGCGTTTCTGTCAAAGTTAAGATTTCTGGTTCTAGAAGATGGGATTTCAGAACCGACTTTATCAAATGGAATTCGCCTTGGTGCAGACTGTGAGCTATGTTGCCTCATCTGAGAATCGCTGCTTGCAATGAATTCCTTAGGGGGAGATTTGGTATCGGGTCTAGCGGATATTTCTGATGACAAAGCCTCCGAATCCTCAAAGTGAAATCTGATATGACTTGAACGAGGTTCGGGAGGAGCGTCAGCGGCTGTTGGGAAGTCCCTCTGAGGGTTTCCTTCTTGAAACGAATGAACGTGAATGGAGGAAGGGGGTCGAGAATTCAGAGAATATGTGAGAATTTTTGGATAAGACGATGAGAGTGAAGGTGCTATATTTGGGGCTCGAACCAGTGTGGTGCGATCACTTATATTAAAAGGGAAGTGCGGAGGGCAGGATGAAGAATTTCTGCAGTTTGCTCTGTCTTTATTTTCAGTAGTTGTTTCAGGTTTAAATAAATTACTAGGAAGAGGATCCAGTATGAGTGCTCTGGCTGCCTCTTTTTTAGGAATCTCGCCATCAATCAAACTGTTGGAATCTAAAATGGTTGGAATGTCCTTCTCAAGGTCTGACTGTATGCGCTGTGGTTTGAGAGTTGGTGGAGGTGGTCTGTAAAGATGCTCAGTCTGTGACAATAACCTGTCATCTTCATTGGCACTATTAAATGAACCATACTGTTGCGTTGCACTTGTCCCCAAAGGAATTGAAAGATTTAAACGTTCAGAGGGGGGCGTTCTTAATGTCGACAACAAAGGCGAGGTCGACTTTATAGTTGTTGTAATAAGTGAATCTGGACTATCTGATGACTGGGAACTTTCACCAGAAGCTAAGGGAGTAGTACTAGAAAAGCCTTGAGTACGGTCTCCATGTAAAACTCCGTTAGTTCTTGGAGAAAAAGTATTATCAAAAATGCTCTTCTCTGTCATATCTTGGTTAAAGGTAGTCACTTTGACTGTTGTTGAGTTTATAACCTCAACATATGTACTGTGAAGGGCAGACAAGACATTCCCAGGGGCTTCAAATGTCACCAAAGACTCAGGTTCTTGTGGTGTTTTGGAAGTTGAGCTTTGATCTTTGGTACTAATACCTTTAAGTTCACCACTGACCGTGGACGATATACTTTCAACAAACGGCGTAAATGGAATGTTTTCAGGCGATCTCACAGCATCTGGTCTGTATCTATTACTTGGCAGCTGCAGATGGCCAATACCTATAGGTCTAGGGAGACCTGCCAGATTTGGAGCTGGTATGACACTCACTGGTTCCTCACTACTAACTGCAAACTCGGGCTTCGCAATATCCAGGACTGAATGTGGAGTAGTCAGAGCTTTCACGGGGTCACCACTGTACCTGGAAGGATGAGGATTATTCGGTGGCCTTTGTCCTACTGACTGTAGAGGAGGCAGACGCTGTGGTTTCGAAGCATCATAAACGTTAGGAGGGTACTCCTGGTGGTGGCGTTGTGGAAGTTCCAGAGTTATAGGAAGAAGAGGTACCTGCCCATGACCAGGTGTGATACTACCACCTGTATGGGCCTCAATAGCCGAGAGAGCGGGAGCTGGAATTGGCTGGGTAAGGTTAGTAGCGCCATGATTTACTTTCGTAAAGTTGAAGTGTGATTCTAGAATCGGTGCAACAGCAATCTGTAGAGAAGAAGTCTGCCGCACCTCATTCTCCGTCTCCTGAAAATAAAAGGAACGCTGCAGTCCAATGAATTTCGCTCAATGCAAGAACGATGTGCATACGTTAAGCATGCACATCCAGATAAAACAACAATAACAATATGCATCCTCGATTTACATGTTGACTTAAGACAGCCTTGTAACCTTTCTATCAAAGAATCATAAAAAATAGGAAAAGTAAAAGAAAAATTCGCACTGGAATAAGAACTTCTCGAAACGAGCTTTGGTACAGATTCTCTTTCACTTTCGCGTAAAGGACTTGGTAATAAAAATGAACAGATTAAATGAGAACGTAATAATATGTTACTTCCATAAAAACTGATCGTTATAAAAACACAATCAGCAAGTGAAACTTAATAAAAAGTAAGTGTTTATTCAGTCACCTGAGCTAGCAAAATGGAAAGGGAGTTGTTTCATAAATGCTCTCAGTCTAAAGCAATAACTACTGTAGACATGGTGCCAGGGGAATCCGGTGAAGCCTGAACACGTAATTAAAGAGTAGCTCGCATATTTTGTTTTGAACATGGAAAACGCACCAGAAATGTTACAACATTTAATTACTTATTGAATGAAGACTATGACTGAGCAGGCATACCTTTTTTTCCAAACAATGTAGCACTATGAAAAGAAAGTGGACGAAATTAAATCATAGAAATGGTGTACAGAACAAGGTTCACAGAACCTGATACTCACTTGTTCTAATAAAAAAACTGGATGAATAAAGTTAGAGTAAAAGAATAAGCTACTTAATAAACTAACAGATAAAGGAAGAGCAATGAAAAAACGACGAACTTTAGGCATATTGTGGTAGTGACTTTACAAAAAAATGCCTTCTACATCAAATATCAGGGAAAAGAGATAGAAATGAAAATAGAACTCTTTATCTAGACTAGAATAACGAAACAAATTCAAATCAAATGTATAGGAAAATGTGTCAAAGATCATAACAATCCAGTCACTGGGTTACGGGAGTAGCCACCCAGAAAATTATTTGTGACAGTGCAATCTGTAACCTTGCTATGTTCTATCTTCTAAGGGTAGTAAGCTTGTCTTGGATATTATTATTATTATTATTATTATTATTATTATTATTATTATTACAAAAATAGCATCGGTTTGTTTTCAACAGAAAGTAAGACTTACCTCAGGAAGTGAATCTGTAAAAGGTTGAATATTATTGGAATGAATGCCTTGTGTCTCCAAGACTGTACAGTCTCCTGGTAGGAGGGTGAATTGCATAGCCTGTCCCGTCACGAGGGTCGTGCCCCTGTTGCAGAAGGACAATCTGTTTGGGTGAAGGATGATACGTCAATATGTTTTTCACTCTAGCAGGATTAATGGAATATTTAGGGTAGTTATATATATATATATATATATATATATATATATATATATATATATATATATATATATATATATATATATATATATATGATGAGGAGTATTAAAGCCTTGTGTATGTATACATACATACAAATACATATATGTATATATAAATATGTGTGTGCGTATTTATAAAATTACCTTATAATTTACGTGGTCATATTGTGAAAAACGCAAGTAAAAAATTCCGGATTTTATAATGAATAAAGTTGTTCCTTTACAGAATACACGAGAATACCGATTTTGAAAAAAGAAAGACCGAGGATGACCTGAGTTTCTTGAACTCATATGAACGACTCAGCATTATTCCGTTTCTGGTACTTTTTTATTGAAAACACTAGTAGAACTCGGTTATTTTCATTCTTGCATTAAGGGTTTTAGTCACAAGACAAGATTAATGTAACACACACATATATATGTGTGTATATATATATATATATATATATATATATATATATATATATATATATATATATATATATATAGTATATACATGTATATGTATACATACATACATACATATACATAATTTTACACCTTTTAGCCGTTACCCTAACAGGAGAAGCCCCAGAGAAAAGCAAAGCGACAGTGACTGCGATGTTCATCCTGTAAAGAAAACTTTGACGCCATCGGCCACTTCAGATACCAACAGAGAACGCTTATCGACAGCACGTTAATAACTAATACGTACACTGCACCACTCATCTGTGCTTTGCTTACATTCTCGATTCTTCTTGAACAAAAAGGTCCACTCCACCTGGCAAGCACTTTCTCTGTCTTCGTTTTCTCTTTCATCACAAAACTTATGAATTTATCATGATTTCCACCAGCCTATTGTTCATCCATCGCTCCACAAACGTGAGCGAACCACCTCACCTCTAAAACCTCTATAACCTCATGAAAATGAAATAGCTATTCCTCTCAGCCATTCCTTTGGAACTTATTCCTAAGCCACACATACTTAAACCATTCTAATGCCACAGTACAGCCAGACCCATCCCGTTTGTAATTCGATCAACTCATGCGCCTTCCTATGCTTCTACATCTCAGATATCTTCTTTACAGTCTCATTAACTACTTCGAAATGCGTGCTAAATTTTATATTAACTTTTTTTTCCCTCTGGTATCATTCGGAGCTTCCCCTTCCATAGATATATCCACAAATATCCTTTGCTATTGAATTCACTTCGCCTTGGCTATAACTTAAACCCTCGGATATCATGACCGATAAGGGCATCTAACCAGGCCAGGATTCGAACCTGTGTTTTTTGGTTTAAATACAATGATAGTCGACTTGTCCATTAGGCTATCTAAACAAGAAAGGCACAAAATCTAATCCTGGTTGAGGCAGATACTTTTTTGTGATTTCCCTTTGGTGTAAGTCATTCCGAAGGTAAAGTGAATTCAGTATCAAGTGGCATTTAAAATCTATTATCTGCGAGTGTAAAAAGAAACGTGTATACAAGTAACAAAACTTTTATACATACATACATATATATATATATATATATATATATATATATATATATATATATATATATATATATATATATATATATATATATAAATAACACTTTTGATGATCTAAACATACAAATGAAAAAAAAATAACGAAATCTGTACGCTTGCCAGTTTGTTTTTTGTTATCAAACACAACTGAATTTGAAGTGTGACCAGCACAAGATACATTGCGCCACGGACATGTGATTAGCAAGGACCAAAATGTACAGACGAGAAGCAAAACAAATCACTCCAAAACCAAAACAGAAACAAGCCAAACAAATGAGCTGAGGTAATATGCAATGAATATGGAATGCAAGTAATCTATTTGCTCCACATGCTATTAAAAAAGCAACTGAAGGGAAAGGAAATTACGTTTTGCCGAAGCTGTCCATGAGAGAGATCTTGTCGATGGCCCATCTCGCGAAGCCCGAATAGATCCACCCTTGATAAGCCGTATACCGAAGCTGAACGCTCACTACATCGGACATGGCCGGGTGAGGCACCAGTATCCGTACCGTTTCACTTCCGGCCTCCATCGCCATATCGTCGCTTCTGTGAAGAAAAATGTTCAGTTATACACTGTTTTTCTGGGCCCTTTCATTGTAGTAAACTATTTTCAGAAAAAATATATATCTGAATACATCAGTATTTCATACATATGCAATATGAAATGCATTGCCTTGCATGCACATTATTTATGCACATATTCTCCATGACACACACACATATATATATATATATATATATATATATATATATATATATATATATATATATATATATATAGTATATATACATATGTATGTATGTATGCATATATATGTATATAGATATGTATGTATGTATGCATGCACATATATATAAGTATATACTCGTACATATGAATATGTGTACAATTATTTATACCCTAGTTTTACCAGACCACTGAGCTGATTAACAGCTCTCCTAGGCATAATATATATATATATATATATATATATATATATATATATATATATATATATATATATATATATCACAAAGATCAAAATACCGAATAGTAAATAGCCGAGAAAACCCTTACTGCGTCAGCTGAAGTGTTTCGTTCAGTCCTTCGCTGCTGATGAAGGTGATTTCAATGCGTCCGTAAGTAGTGACCAGATCAGCGGGAGGACCCCCGGAGTGCTTCACCGACACTTTATACTGGTTGGCTGAGGAGGAGGACACTTGGATTAGGATAACGGCAGAAATGTATCTTGAAGGGGATCACAGAACATATTACATGGCTTTGTGTTTTTATTTTTCTGTGATATGGTGGTAGAAGGCTTCTTGGATGCTGACTGAATAGAACTAATTACACGATAACTTTCAAGCACACAGTGATTGAGAGAGAGAGAGAGAGAGAGAGAGAGAGAGAGAGAGAGAGAGAGAGAGAGAGAGATCCTTATCCTTCTGCTCTCTTCATTTCCAAGAAACCAAATCATGAACAGTAAATAATTTCATTTGGAGAGAATAAATAGATGCAATAAGAGCGTAGCATGATATAAAACTAGCCACATTTGAAAATGAACATGAGTAATTGCTATCTGTATGACCGAAGTTACAACACTCACTTGGATGACAATAACAAAGATTGCTAGCAGGTAGTAGACTTAATTAAAATAGGGAAAACAAAGTTTTAATATATCAAGTTTTTATTTGTGCTAGAAGAAACGTGATGGTGACAGCATCCACAATTCACTCTGCCATAAAAAAACAAGAGAGTAAAAAATTACTATGATGGTCACGGCTTTTTCTTCCGTGGTAACAAACCTGGCCGCGACAGCCACATCTAAGGATTCGAGAAAACAAAGAAACAAGCAAATGGCAACCTTGGGATAACAACCGGGTGTTTGTTTTGAACAGATCCTGTGACGTTTTCAAGAGACGTAGATCAACTGTGCAGTTTTAAAGGAATCTTTAAGATCCTCTTGCACATGTTCACTCGTAAATTCACAACCTTATAACTAGGAGAAGTGATTCTGAAAAAGAGACGAACAACTGACCATAAAACAGGGTAACTCATCCTCCATGTCTTACCGCAGAAGGGCTCGGTGTCCCTGGTGACGAGGTACAGCTGGCCTCTGCCCTCCGCTTCGCTTGCAAAATAACCCATGCTGCCGCAGGACTTGCAAGGGAAGCAGTTCCCCTTCAGGAAGGTCTCATAGTCGCGGCAGACGAAGGCCGGGAACTTGCACTGCGGCACCATCGAATGCATATAGTACTTATAGCCCCTTCGGTGGTTGCACAAGTACCGGCCATCCCCTTCCGTAGCTGTTCACACAAAGACCTCAGGTGAGTTTTCATAGATAATATCAGGGTGTGTTCTTGTGGGATACAGTTACTTTGGTTTGTAGGGCTACACTGGAGCTATCAGTTCTCATACTAGGAAACAGAAGTTGAATTTTCTTTACCGCTATCTAATCAACAAAGTCAATGATATGAAGTGCTCATCCATCATATGAGTTTTTTTCATGTTCATAGATAGTGCTAAACTGATGATAATCTTACGTTAAAGGAAGGCTATATTAAACGTTTACATACGTACAATGAAATTTTTATTGTAGTTTCTTTAAACTGTAGCTTCACATACCCCATGGTAAATGAATAACAAATATATATATATATATATATATATATATATATATATATATATATATATATATATATATATATATATATATATATATATCACAAATATATATACACATACAAAACACTTTCACTTGAAAAATAATAATCCCTCATCTAATGAAACTTCCTCTTCACGTGGAACCTTGTTGATGGCACTGAAGGTTGCAACGTGTTCTCATAACCCAGCTGCAATGCTTTCTGCTTTTTAGTTCTCACAGGCCAACTTAGTTTCTTTCCCCCTAATTTATCTCCTAATTTCCACCTCAGACTTCAGAACAAATACCGTGAGCCAGTCGTTTCAGGTTCCAGAAATGTGACTCTCTGATGTGATGCAACAATTAAATATTATAACTGAATATGCAGTTCATTTTCTCGCTCAGAAAGTTGGAATGGTGGTACTTACGCCATAGAATATCCGAGACACCACCAAGGAAGAGATTTGCACAGCCATTTTGCATCTTGCCTCCATTGGGATAGAAATCGACGTGACCCATAGCCTCGAAAGCGCCCAGCCCACCCATCAACAGGGAATCTGCATTCGTGTGAATCACGTCTACGAACCTGGCGTCCGTTTCGTCTAGTCGAACGGACGGGGAGTAGGACTCGAAAAGAGGTCCAGCTGGATCTAAGCCTGAAGGAAGGAAGATAAAAAGAAAGACAATACTGAAGTACTGGTAGTAGGATTCTCTTCTAATAATTTAGTCTTAAATCATGGTTTGTGGCCCTCACTCAAATTTAATTATATCTTCACCTTATCCCCATTTGATTACAGTTAAATATACTTTACATATTCTGAAACATAATTTGAACTATTAATTTTATTTGTTCAAAGTTAATTTCCTGTTTGATACTTTTGCTTCTATATTCTGTTGATGCTAACCTGATATTCTTGATAAGTTCTTCAGGTGAGCTCCAGCGTGGCCCGAGACGTGAGCCCCAAGTGAGAAGCCAATCAGGTGGAAATCATCAAGAGTGGTGTTGAGAAAATCATTTATCTGCTGAATCAGTACTGCAACCTTGAGAAATGAAAATGGGTAAGTCACTGACATTGCTGCCGGTTGGCGGAAGATAAATCACTGAAAAATTCAAACGATACCAATATTTGCTGGAGGAACAACAGTGCATATCATTCAGTACTGCCTCCAGGTAATGGGTGGAAAAATCATAGTCATCTCTGTAAACACGCAGGAGGAAAATAAACTTTAAATTTCAACCTTACTGCCACATATTACGAGAACAAACGACTGCGTACATTTACTACTGCCACCTAGTGAGAGAAAAATTAAGCACAAATATCAAAAGGAATCCTAAATTAATGGATGAAAAGGTTTTGATTTCCCATACCCACTTCCCAGTCTAGTAATGGCAATATTGACTAAATTTTCCGTTTTGTAGGTCTCTGCGACTTCCTGGCCGTAGAATAATTAAGCTATCCACTCGGTGTCATTAATGAAACCGAGTGTCACTTAATGGAACAGAAATCAGATCTGGGGCCTTATGGCTACTTAAAAAGGGAGTGAGAAATAAAGACAGATTTATCACTATATTCGTTAAGATAAATATCTCCTTAGCGACTTCAATGCTGTTGTATGCTCAAAGAAGCGCTCACAAGAGATCATCTGTCAAGTCTCCCTCTCCAGAAAAAAAGAAAAACTAGAAAAGCTTCAGTCACTACCATTAGCAATTGGTCAGAGGAACATCTGAAGAAGCATTCCTTCTTGCTCCCTTTTCGGAGCAAAAATTAAATCAATTTATTCATAAAGTACCGTTAATTGGTGAGGATGAAACTTAACGAAGTTTTTTAATAAGTGTTTATAGTGAGAAATAAAAGTCCAGAATCCGTGACTGTTAAATGAAAGGAACCAAACTAAAAACGGCGTTCCTGTAACTACCGCTCCCTGAAAACGAGCTGAAGGTTTTCAGAGCTAGCTCAGACAGGTAATGGAAGAAAAGTTTCTTGAAGAACATAGGTAATTATTGCAAGTCAGAGAAATGTTATTAATTAATTGAAAATTTTCAACTATTACTGCTACAAAGATAAAGAACATTCAGGGGATCAGTTGGCTTTGTTATCTGCTGAATATGGGATCAAAGCAAATCTATCCGGTAATAATATGACTATTTAAGAGATAGAGTAAACATGCTGCTTGAAATGAATGAAAAAGAAATAAAAATCTTCATAACTAGTCTCACCTATAGAAATAGGTTAGATAAACGGTTTCCAGAAAGTGATGTCAAGTCAAGAGTTGACCGTTGTTGTAGACAATTTAACAACACTGAACAAGTTATAAGCACCACAAAAATATTTCCAAAACGTCTGTATTACAAGAAGGTAATGAAAAGTGTACAAAATACCGATACATCCATACATAGACAGATATGAGTTCTGTCCTCTGCCTCATCTTGCATTTATTTACGGAGACAGAGCTTACTTAGACTATTAGAGTCCATCTGGATCCCTTAACCTTACGAAAATACACTACACACAGTTTCACATAAGTTCATCTGTTTTTTATGAAATAATCAGGTAAAATAAGCCAAAGAAATATTCACAAACTCTCTGAATATTACATCAAGAATATGTGTAAATATTCTTGTATAATAATAATAATAATAATGGACAACTTGATTTTTTTGCCAGAATTACCGTTCATATTTTCCTATTTTCACATTTATTTACCGTACGAAAACAGCAGAGCCCGGTACAAGATGGCGATGCATGAGGCATTTAGACGTTCACCTCTTAACCATAATAAGGTCACAAGACTAAGACCCAAAAGAGCCCTGGAGCTTGATATGAGGAAAGGACGGTCAAAAGCATTTGGTCATAGTTCACTCATACATCTCCAGTATTGATAATAACTGGAATATAACGTACTTTTAACGACTCCGTCATTTTCATTTGCACGTGAAAGTCACGCCTTACGATTGCATTAATAACAGCTACACAGCAACTTCGTTCATTCCACTGATTAAAAGTTTACTGAACTAAAAATGCCTTACCTGGCGTCCGACAAGACGAGTATTACTGGCTGCTCTGACGTAATTTGGAACTTCTGCTCCCTTCTGCCAATTGACACATATGATGTTCACATCCATCTGAAGAAAAAACATTTTTATAATTTCAGGTGCTCGTTTTCTGCTTCATTATCTTTGCATTTCTTTTAGTTTGACCGCCTTCCTGTTTCGAAAGTCCCTTGGGTTTTGGTTATAAGATTTCAAAATACAGGAGACAACAAAAAATTCTACATGAACTCAACTTTCAGCTCAAATTATATGGAATATGAGGTATCATTAAGTGTTGGACTCTCCTACGTGGGTAAAATTATAAAGAAAGTCAATAAAATACCTGTTGTTCAACGAATGTCTGTGGAGCATATACAATTAACAATAGGGGAAAGGAAGATGAAAGGGGCCCCTGAGGGATTGTGCTCCAGGGTTCAGAACTGACAGGAAGACATATACTGTAGAACGGGGATGTGACAGGGATTAGATTGGTGCTCATCTGCAACCCAACAAACGTAAACAGAGAGAGAGAGAGAGAGAGAGAGAGAGAGAGAGAGAGAGAGAGAGAGAGAGAGAGAACGAAACATACCAACTTCAAGATGATTTCTTTCATTTCTCTGATCCAGACGCTGTAACAGGAAGACCCGAACCCATGAATGAGCATCTTGGTTGGCCGCGACGTGTTGAAGTGGGAGTCGAGGATGGTGCTGATGTTTTGGGACTTGATGACCTTTTCCCGGTCACGCCTTTCCCGGGTGAAGAGGAGAAACCGGGTGTTGATCTGCTCAAGAAAAAAAAACCATGATGATAAGAAGATTTAACGCCAAACACTGAAAAAAGGTGACTTTCCACAAACAGGATCGAACAGAATGTTTCTCTGGTTCTAAAGTTTCAGGCATTAGTTATTGCTATGAGCGTTGTACACAAAATCTTAGAAAATATTAAACAAACCCCAGAATGTGGATTTTTTTTTTCTCGGTCAAGAGCAAAACTCGGGATACCAGCAAAATTAGACCAATAAATGATAAGGAAAAATTAAAGCCAAAAACAAAACTTTTAATTTACAATGACCCTTTAAAATTTGTTAAGTGGATGAGGAAACAAACAATTTTCAAATGAATTTGAATGAAAAATAATGTGTGTATGTGTTTAGAGAGAGAGAGAGAGAGAGAGAGAGAGAGAGAGGGTGGGGGCTAGGAGGGTGGTGGGGGGTGGTGAAGACGGGTATTAGCAAAAGCTCATAACTGCGAGAATAAAGGGAAATGGCAAAAAGAGGGAAGCACTTCGACTCTTAAATGCTAAAGTCACAGGGATGACAGAGCAGCTTTTAGCTGGGCGGAGCTTCGCCAGTGAAAGCTGTATCATGAAGCTTAGGAAGCAGTTGGAGATTGTGATAAAAAGGAGAGAGACACAAAGAAAGAAAAAGCGAGAGAAAAAGATAAAATAACTGGAAGCCCATCAAATACGAAAAAGTACTGTTGTATATAAATTTTGTACAGTATTTTCAGTGAGAGAGAGAGAGAGAGAGAGAGAGAGAGAGAGAGAGAGACTAAATTTAGACATGTGTGTTCTTTCTCTGTATTCTAACAGTGAAGTTAGAACCTTCACACTTCATATAGTTAGAGAGAGAGAGAAAGGAAAATGTCGTATATCCATCACAATAATATCTTTAAATGTGAACTGATATTCCTGGAAATATAATTCTCGTAATATAATGAAAATGCCTTGCCGCTGGAAATGCTCATTACAGGTATACCATTATAGTATCTACCTCCTTGATTTTTGGATTATAGAACCTTTGTCTCTCGGGAAGAGTTCTTTTCTTTTCTTTGAATTAGTCGTTTGGCGCAATCCAGTTTCCTGCTTTTTTTTAAGACCACTGGCCAACTTAATGCACCTTAAAGGTCATCTCTCTGAGTATCTGGTCTTATTAGGTTAGTTATCATGTGTATTTGTACTTGCTTTAAAACCTCTCATACTAAGACTACAGTCAGCAAGCCTTTGTTGCATGATTTTCTGTTTTAAGGACTCTGGTTCTTATTGTGGATGGTCTGTCATGACAGTGTATTACTTATCAGTTATAATAATTATTGATTAGAGATGTTTCAGAAATCTAGTTTTGGTTTTTCTAATTTAATATTCAACCTGGACAGTAGTTGCTTATTCTAGCACGCCTTGCAAATCCCCTTCATGCTAATACCGTAGTTCAAAATATGAAGAAACTTAAAGTGCGTTTGCAAGAATAATTTGCGAAAGCGAATGTTTGATGTCATCTGCCATCAGCAGCCGAATACCGAATCTTTGAGAATGCATATCGCATTCTCCCTATAAGTCTTTTTCGTTTTCAGCTGGAGGCATTTTAGCCTTTAACATCATAGCTTCACAGTATGTTAAAATGTCTTATATCACAGATTTCCTGAAGTAAATGAAATCTATTCATAAAATCTCACTTTATGTGTTCTGTGAAACCTCCCATAAACTCATTCCTAATCTTCGATAAAGGATGTGCTTCCAGAGAAGAGTCCCTGCCACCAGAAGCCTTGAGACAAAACTCGATAAACGCCTCCCACTTCTCTTCCGAAGTCCTGAGTAACTGTTCTGCAGGCGGTTTCACCAGCGGCTGTTAGACGCCTCTGACAGTGACTTATGAGTGATTCAGCTCACTGCAAGATGTTATTAGTTCTGCAGGGAAACCGCACATTCCTCTCTGATTTCACACAGTACTCTTGCTCGAAATTTGGCTTCGAGTCTGTTATTGTCATCCAATCTCTTCCTGAGAATCTCAACAACAATTTTTGATCAATCGAATTTCCCCGAATTTCGAATGCTATTTATAGTGATTATATCATTTTGCAGTTTTTCCGAAGATTAAGTTCTCAACGAGTCCACCTGCTGGGGACGGGGGACCAGGGTGAGGTCCAAGTCTCTGCCACCTCAGGCAAGTGATGAATAGCTGCGCCAAAGGCGGAAAGACGCTTGCAGGAACGGTTTGTATTGGTATTCTCTTTCAGTCTGATATCTGATCAATACCGCTTTTCATATGAATCACGCAAGCGTCGCGCTATTCATTTAATTCGAGAAAACTTGGATCTCACATGAGCTAACTTTTCGTATTTCTGTAATGTTTGCTGCTGTTCTTATGAAACTCACAAGCAGCAACGATTCATCCATATTGCATTACACATCATTGACAATTGAATTCCGATTTTAATTGTACTACAAGTACTAGTTCTATCTTCCTTTTTGTTTAACTCAATGGATAGAATACTGTCTAATGTTGTTCAGCTTCAGAAAATCATATTTATTTATTAACTGCTCATCTAAGTATCTAATCAATTCTGGGCTGGCAATACTCCGTCATTTTTCCAGCAATACTCGTACATACCATACACTTGATACATCATTCTTGATGATAAATCAGTTACAAATGGTGCATCTTTTACAAAGATTCCCTTTGGATGTCATAAGAAGCTATATAAACTTTGCGTTTGTTTATTTAAATTTGGGACCCTAACAAGCAACACTTGTTTCGGCTGCTATTAAAATAGACAGAAAATAATAAATGACAATAACATAACTGTGTTGACGGACGCCTCTCCGTTACTGATGAGAGGTCAGCAGAAGGCAAGGAATTCTAGTCTCCATAGATTAAGAGGGTAAACGGATGGCTAAGGCGGTTGATTACGATAAATCCAGAATTTTTTTTCTTTATCAGAAAAGTGAATTCGAATATTATTTCAGATATTTGTAAACAATCTACTTCGTCGTTGCTTCAACGGCTCGGCTTGCCTCAAATTTCTTAAGGACAAATTTAGTAAGATATGCAGACTTATGCACTTACAGTTTTATTAATTTTTTCCCATATAGTGAGAAAATCTCTTCAGTTTTCGCTTCTCTCCTTCAGGAAACCGGGGCCTATCACAACAGCATCATTGTGTGGAAAGAACGACAATACAAACTCACTTGTTACAAGTAAGTTATTATTACTATGTGATTTGAACAGGTCTAAGCCCACAGCGTAACGGCAGAAGATTTTTTTTAATGTCGATAATTCTAATGTATTATATTCCAGATCCCCTCTCTGTCTTCTTTCTAAGAACCTAAGGAAGGATTTCCTTCAAAACTCGGGGTCACCCAAACTATTTACAAAATCCGCTACTGATAATCATGCTCGTTCTCTTGTGAAACGATCAGAATTGCATTCACGTATTCTCATACATACGCACCCGAATTTTGGGTACGTGAAGTTCCATGGGAATTATTATTCTGACCTGATATACACAACACTTTTCACGAATACGTTTTCCAGTTTTATTTATCTACAAATTTCACAAACCTTATATATATATATATATATATATATATATATATATATATATATATATATATATATATATATATATATATATGTATATATATAAGTACATATGTGTGTGTACATATATATATATATATATAATATATATATATACGAATATATGTATATACATACATATGTAAATATACATATAAATACATGCATACATATACACACACATATATATACATTATATATAAATATATATACACACATACAGTACATATATATACATTATTATATATATATATATATATATATATATATATATATTATATATATATATATATATATATATATATATATATATATATATATATATATATATATATATATATATATATATATATATATATATATATATATATATATATATCCACAGAAATGAAGCCCTTTGCATAAGGAATCGCTTGGCCAAGGGCACTCACCTCTTCGGGAGGTGAAGGCAGCATGTCGAGGTAGTCGAAAGGTCCTTCATCCCAGAAGCAGCCGAGATCCTTGTAGCAGACTCTCTCTTCGTCTCTCTTGATGCGCTTCCCTCCTCTGGGGAGAAATGGAGGAAATGAAAAAAAGAAAGGGATGACGTTAGGAACAGAGGGCGACTGTAAAATAAGATTTAGAAAACTGACGTTAAGGGTACACTGAGAAATCGGTTCCTCCTGTGAAGCAGATTTATGCTTTTGATTAGGGCTATCGGTAATAACAGAAAACGAGTATGAGGAAATGCAAAGTTTTTAGTGTTCCTGCCGAGAGTTTTTATATATTACGTACTGATGATTCAGAGAGTAAGAATGTTAGAAACAAATATGAGGTTTCAGACATGATTTGCTAACTCTTATGAATTTGCATGATAAGAGACGCTTTCAGTGAAAGGAAAGAAAAAGATTACGAAAATACCAGTTAGGTCTGAAGTCGTTGATAATCCCATCATCTATTATACGACATAAAAAGGCATCAAATTTCAAATAGCCTTGTGATTTGCACTACATTAAAACTAATTAGCCAGTATGTCCTATTTATTCCCAACCAGTTATTCACATACGAAAATACAAATTATTCGACATGTAAATCCATACCATAGTTTCTTGTGAAAAGTATACCCTTTCAATAATGGGACGCTTAGTTTGATGTGTATCTGATAGACTGCCTAATAGATTTTTTGCTGACACATCAAGCACACAAACCACACTTACACATATAAATAGACACGCAAGCATACGTACATACATACCTTCCTACACACACAAATAATATATACATAATTATATATATATATATATATATATATATATATATATATATATATATATATATATATACTGTACATATACATATACTTATAATATATATATATATAAATATATATATGTATATATATATGCATATACTGTATGTATATATGAATAGGTCTTTTTGCCATAAGAGGAGTGTTTTTCCCAATAAGTGTTGTCTTTAAGATTCTCAGTTAATATTTTGGCACGACGTCGTGACCTCCTTGCTAATTATCCTTCCCAGACTGCGAGATTTGAATAAGAGGCTTTGTCCAGGAGGTCAAGCGCTGGAAATTATCTCTTTTTTTTGGCGCCTTTTTTACTTAGATTACCCTGAAGGAATCAAGGAGTTTTAAGGCTTTTATTTACTATAAACTACATATAACAAACAAATGCACAAATAAATTTATTTATATTTCAGTAAAAATTCTGGAATCTAGTACATATTAGGATATCCTAGTAAAGTTTATTCTTTTCATGGGAGAAATGGGGAACAATGTCAGCCTGCGGAAAGCAGCGAGATTAAAAAATGAACGCGGACTTAGAGAGTAATTGAAATGATATATATATGTACAGTAATTATTGGGCTGAAGGATGCTTATGAATGAGATTCATGTTATTTTCATCATTTATTCTTATCCTTTTGACGGATATGTTTCGAACAATAGATTTTCATTGGAGGCTATGTATGAAATCCCATCCGTAGAAAATGTATCATTTGTTTTAAAATGAAACTGCTTTCTAAAGCTTTTCAGTCGCCTGTGTGAAAGAAAAATGAAAAGAAAATAATCAGTCACCACTGAAGATATTACCCGTTTCAGTTATTAATTTCAGAAAAGGATAAAGATTTACTGACAAGAATACCTACATGGCATTTTTCCTTAGATGCTCATAATATCTAGAACAGTGTACCAGAGTTAGCTCAGCAGACAGGGGACTTCTCAACCTTTTTTGGCCCATGCACCCTTTCACCATATGTCGAATGTCATTTCCCCCGACCCCTTTCCAAAGCTGTCTGCCTCAAAGGCTGTATTCCAAATAATATGCCACAAACATCAAAATACTAACACAAAAAACACACAAGCTAGAGAGGAGGAAGCCCAGTGTGACGTCTCAGTCGTGCGGGCCGTTGCACACTGCGTTTTTTGTGGTCCTAGAGCCAGTTTGAGCCCGCCAATCTGTGGTCACAATTCCCCCCCCCCCTCCCGAAATTCTGAAATACCCCCCTGGGGGGAATTTCCCCTGGTTGAGAACCACTGCTCTAGAACATTAGCTCATTCTAAAATCAAGTTACGAGTTAATCTGACATGAACTGATTCTAAAGCAGGTCCAGATTGATTTCAAAACCTCTGCTGAAGCCATATGCAGATCCGCGGAAGCCTATTTCTCCTTGAATCGTCTTACATGTTCGTTATTTAGTAGGAGTGGCGACCATCGTTGTTGTCATCTATAAAGAATATGGTTTTAATGATCCTTGTCATATAACGGAGTGTGTGTGTGTGTGTGTGTGTGACTTTTCAGTGAAAATTTTACATTTTGCTTGGTGTCCATATTAATCCGTCTTCACATAAAAGCTGAATTAGATATCGTCTTGTTAGCAAGAAGGAAGCATGCTACCTATATATATATATATATATATATATATATATATATATATATATATAATATATATAATATATATATATATATATATATATATATATATATATATAATTATATATATATGTACGTATATGTATGTATATATATATATATATATATATATATATATATATATATATATATATATATATATATATATATATATATATATATATATATATATATATATATATATATATAGTGTGTATAAGTAAATCATCCTCTTATTCTTATTGCATTACTAAGATGTTATTTTACAACTCCGTTTTTAAACTGTTTTGAAGAATTATTGGACTTTTTTTTGTGGGAGGGTAAATTATATATGTGGAAGCAAGACTATATATCACCTACCGCTCTTTTCATTTCTCCTACACAACTTTATTTATATTCTTCTCTTTAAAGATCCCCTTCGAAATAGGTTACTCAGTGTTTTAGACAGTTATCAGCTACTAGGACATTCACCGATCACTGTAGTAATTCATGGTAACAGACGTCATTGAAGCCATTATCAATAGAAATATCATATTCCGTCGTCACTGCAATGTATCTTTTACGTATTAGAGAGGTCAGCTCCGCGTTAATTAAGCTCATGTCCATCAGGCACATCTTTTCCCAGAGCTCTCACATTTCTAGCTGAGATCTGGATTGCGCCCTCATTAGCAAATCCATTGGCTTACTTTCTGTCTTACAGTTCTATCAAAGACGCTGTTCTTAAATGGCCCATTACAGAATTACACACCATTTTCAGTTCCTTCTTCGACTCCTCGTGAGAAGCGGGAAGAGACTTAGAGGCTTCATTTTCATCTCATGTGCCTTACTCCTCAGAATTTTTTTTTTTTCTTACCTACAGCTTGTAGCGTCAGCTGAATTTCTGAGTTATGCTTCGCACAAAAACTTTATGGTCAGTTATTTTAATTCGAGCTGCAATTTTAGACTTCGTAATGTTCGTTTGACTTTGTTTTTAATACCATTGTTGTCAGTAAATCTTTATCCTTTTCTGAAATTAATACTTGGGAACGGGTAATGTTTTCAAAGGTGTCTGATTATTTTATTTTCACTTTTATTTCACACATACGGCCCAAAATCTTTAGAAATCAGTTTCATTTTAACAAACGATGCATTTTCTACGACTGGGACGTTATATATATATAGCCTCCAATAAAGATCCATTGTTGAAATATTTCCATCAAAAGGAAAAGAATATATGATGAAAAGAACATGAATCTCATTCATAAACATCCTTCAGCCCAATAACTATCTTAGCACATAATTTCAATTGCTCCCTAAGTCCGCATTCATCTTTTAATCTCGCTCTTTTCCGAAAGGTAACATTGTTCCCCATTTTGCCCACGAATAGAATAAGTTTTATTAGGATTTCCTTGAGCAGACCATATTTATGAAAGTTCATGTCAAACAGAAAGAAACATACGAGTATACAATGGTCTTTTAGGAGGAAATAGGCCATTAGCTTACGCATTGTCTCTCAGTCATCATTCTTACTCTGTCACGTATCAATGAAACTATAATAGAGGTATACACCACACGTCACATCTATTGGAGTTGTGAATCAGTATCTTTTTGTCATCAAGCTGAAAGGCAAAACGTTTTGAGTGTTGAAAAGACGAGCCGCTGTTCCGCTTGCCTTTCACCCATCTCTCTCTCTCTCTCTCTCTCTCTCTCTCTCTCTCTCTCTCTCTCTCTCTCTCTCTCTCTCTCTCTCTCTCTCTCTCTCTCTCGTTGGAACTACCTACCACCTACCCTTCTCACACCCCCTCCTATCTCTCTCTCTCTTGTTGGAATTGCTTTAGATAAACTGAGGGTTTCAATTTATTAGAATTTTAACCCAATAATTCATGTACTTAATACCTGAAAAATGACTCTAGAACTCCATATACTTCCTTTGCTCAGTTCCTGCCTTTTTTTATTTTAATGTATTGAATAGTCATAAGCATAAGTATGCACCCTTCCTTTCCTAAATCACTAATAATTATCTGAATTAATGAAACACCTACACAGGAGGATGGATGATACTTGTTACTAGATGACATCAGCGAAGGAGAGAAAAAGAGTAATATCAAGGTAAAATAATGCAATGGTGAAATGATTTAGCTCGGGCCTCTGGGGACAACATACTAAATGAATACCAAAAGTGCACCGAACATCAGATACTTTCCGCCCTTTTTTTCGTAAATCACTCTTTAGCAATAAAAGAAATAGACAAAAATACAGCAATATATTGCAAGGGCAGTTTTTGTGATGCAGATTTTGCCAAACAGTTAAACACAAACAACCAAGCTGACTAAGCTACCGGGTGTCCGGACTTACTTCTTCATCTTCTTCTGCAACTTGTTGAGCTCCCACTGGGCCATGCTGGTGACCACAGCTTCGTAGATCTTGAGATCATCTTCCTCGTCGAGTCTTTCGCTCTCCGGGTGAGACACGACGAATCCCATGTCGTCTATGATTCGGTCCTTCCAGACTCGCCCTTTCCGCTTCCTTTTCAAAAATCTGTCTGAGTCGTCTTCTATCTGGTTGGTCTCTGATAATCGGCTCCAATAGCTTTTGCGTTCACCTGCCTCGATAAAAGAGCTTTCTGTCTCACTGATGGCATCCGTGTTTTCGATTTCTGTCTTATCTTCAATCTCGTCGTAGACCTCCCCAGAATTTTGCATCAGTGACGTCTGTTCCGACTGACTGGTAGTTTCTACGGTGTCTGTGACATCATCTTGGGAGATTTCACTGTCAGAAAGTTGTTCTACAGCTTGTTGGTATCCAAAGGTAGTTGCAGTCACTGGTTGATCATAATATAACGTGCTTTGTTCGAATGAAGTATCATCTGAATGGTAAGAGCTTTCTCTGGCTGTGTCATCACCGGGAACGAAAATTTGTGTAGACGTTTCATCATGATATGGAATGGTGGAATATTCCCATGCATGTCCTTCATCTTGTGTTGTGAGGGTCTCTTGGGTGTTTTCTTCTGTGGTGTCCGTTCTCTCCTCCTGAGACTCTGTGGAGTCTGAGTTCAAAACGGTTGATTCATAGATGTCTGTCCAGGATTCCGTCGTACCCAAAGAGGAGGCAACCGTTTCTGTACCTTCGGTTCTTTCTGTGGACTGGGTGTCATAGGCACTATAGGTGGTTGTTTCAGTGGCGTCATTAGTTGCGTAACTAGATTTTGTGGTAAAAGGTCTAACAAATTTGATGACACCTTCTTTTACGGTGATGCCAAAGAACTGGTCGGTGTTCTCTTCTCCCGTACTCCAAGTAGTGACCTCGACATCATCGTTCGTGATGGCCTCCTGCCCTTTATACAAGTCTTGATATTTCTCTGTAGAATTGACATCTGGACTCATCTGCGGACGCGTTTCCTCGCCATTCTGTGTCACCGAAAACGGCTGTTCATTTGGCGGAGTACTCCGATGGCTGAGGTTGACCGACTCTCTTTCCGTGACGTCATCTCCGCTTGTGGCTCCCGACTGGTTGATGCTCAGAGTGCTGGCGTGACATTTACTCCATGATGCAAAGCCTAACACGAAAATCGCTGAAAAAGAAAGAAAAAATGGTTGTAGAAGACTCTTAGATAATAGCTGGTCGTTAAAAGTAATTCTTTTAAGTATTTGGCAAATCTGGGTTTCAAGTGACTATTTTCAATTATGAAATGGCAAACTGAGTTATTCTAACACATAACTGAGTGTCTTATTATTCACGAGACTATTGCGCTGTTTGCCTGGGGATAACAATAATCATTTCAAAATTACGTTCAAGTTTGAGGGGACCGGCATTTTTGGAAGAAACATCTTTACTGATTGTGATATGACCATGAATCTTATACCAGAAATTAGGGATACACCATTTACATCTACTGAACCTCATAAAACCCAGTCTCCTATTATCATTTTTCACCCGAATCAAAGTGGACATTACGCAATTTATGGTATGAACATAAACGAGTTACAAGGTAGGCATACACGAAATGAAAGACAATGTTCAGTGCACATAGCAACTATTCAGTAGAATTTTCTCACTGTTCAATGAACAACAATACTTTGTATAACAATTTTCTGACGATGGTAGACGTCATCTTTTGCTAATCTGCAGTTGAAGGTTTTCATAATCAATCCTACCACAGTTAAAGTACAAATAACATGTAAAAAATACCGCACGGGTATCGTGGAAAAAATGAGGTTCAAGAAATAAGCCATCAAGATATATAACATACAAATAATGCAACAGAGAAGCTAAAAAGCTGTATTCTAAGCCCCGTCACTACAGAAACAACTTAGTCTTGGAAGAGAAAGATCACTGACCCTTTACTAGACTGCTGCAAGGAGGCTGGATAATAAGTTATTGGCTGAGTCATCTCCCGTTCTTACCACCTTGTTATTCTAAGAAGAGCCGATCCAATTAAACCGTGTAATAGTTAATGAAGTTGTTGATGAAGTTAATAACTGTTAATCTCATTACGGTACAAATAAATCAAAATTAAACCAAATAACTCCCATTCATCCTCGACTTCTAACTCCGAATTGTCTTCTGTTCTCCTTTGTGCCCCAGATATACAGGTGCTTTTTCACTAATGCCAGGTGACCACCGGCCAAGTCTTTCTTTTTAAGAGTTGTTACTGTCCTGTCATACCAAGAAAAAACCGACATGAAATATTCGTAAATGGTGGTTCTTCCACTGTCCATGGAAGGGAGATAAGTTGACGGTGACAAGGATTTGGAAGGTCCTTCAACAGTACTCTCATAACCACATTTCTCGCTCTTAGTGTCTTAACACAATGGAGACATGATGGCAGTGTCGTATGCCTGTCTGATAGGTTGCGTAGTGTTGCAAAATCACTCTCTTCGTTTTCCATTGCTATTTTGATAAGAGTGAAATTGCAATATGCGCTCGCATGTGTGTACGAATGCGTAGGAATGTGTACGAGCCTACCAGAGTATATTCAATAATTTCAAGTAAGTGTCATCTTAAGTCAATCTTGTTACTAACATCATTACCAATGTGTGTGTGTATGTGTGTGTGTGTACGCATGCAAGTATGCAAGTGTGTCGAAAGCTTCAGCGTAAAGCGAGGAAATAAAGAAAGCTACAATTCTATCCTAGCGTATATAACTACCAGAGAGGGCGTCAAACAACTGTGATATTTATGAAAAGATACAATAATATCGCCTCTGTGCTAAAGGAAAATAGAGCTCACGATTCAGGTAGCTGCCACATGCCGCTCAGCGAAAGCAAAACTAAATCTTATTCTTGAGGTCTTATGGATGAAAACCGCTCAAAAGTCTTTCATAGAGCGAAGAACGAACTACGTGATCTCCAGAGGTGTAAATTGAATCCTCTGATCATGGAATTTCGACCTTAGATGCAAACCCACGTAAGATTTAAATTACAGTGAGGTGCATTGATTGTTTCCGCCTTACAGCTCTTCGGCAAAAAGAGAAGAATCACGTATTAGAAAGCGCCTCTCAAAATTCCCTCTCCCAAGAAAAACACGATTCGAGTCGCTGTTTTATCCGCTTCGGCCCCAGTAATTAAAACAAGTGATTATGACAGATGTGAATGAAAGCATTAAACCGGGTTTGGGGGATAAATGAAGAACACACAACGGGTAAAAATTGAACGCGAAGTCATAATGACGAAATGATAAGAAAGGAAATCTTCTGAAAAGGATGTAGAAAGTTGAAATGGTGCGCTTATGCTTGAAGCAATTACGGTAATATAACCACCCTCTCCCCCCTCCCCTGTAAGAATAAACCCAGGAAACAAACATCGAGGTCTTTTCTCTAAAAGAAAGTACACCGCCCAACGTAACTACCATTTTACAACATACAACATATTCATGGAACGTATTTTGCTGTTAATTTCTTCACTTTTTAGAGGGAATGAGAAAATAGTTGAAGACAAGCTCGTTAAACGCACACAAAGCCAATTACAGGCTGCATTGATGAGAAAGACACGCTGTCTACTTTGAACATTTTGTTATAAAACAAAACAATGGACTTGTTGCTATCATAATTATAAATTTCCATGGAAAACTTCACATCCATGAGAGAGAGAGAGAGAGAGAGAGAGAGAGAGAGAGAGAGAGAGAGAGAGAGAGAGAGAGAGAATGCTGAACACCGTAGTGAGAGTGAAATTTCAGTATGCTTTCTCTAAAATTAATATCGCTTCTGTTCTCTTTCAATTTATGAAAGAACCTACATTGGTTACACACACACACACACACACACACACACACACACACATATATATATATATATATATATATATATATATATATATATATATATATATGTGTGTGTGTGTGTATTTTTTTTCGCGAGATGTAGTTCAATGAAAATGCTGTCATGTGATTACAGGACAGTACAAGTCATCTACAGTATAACTTCACTGTATCGTAAATAGAAACTGTGGGCCGCTACAGATTGTGTGAAAGAAAACAAAAAGTCATAAGTCAAGACGTTGAACGTGTCCCGTGTGTTTCGCAAAATAAGGAATAAGAAAATTGCCTCCGTCCAACTGAATGCAGTTATTCTACGCGTGCGGCATTTGGCTCGCTACCGCATTCTTGTGGTGTTAGAACGGGGAACCAAGCGTCAGGTAATGGTGCAATAAAACACTGATGAGAGATTGTATAGGTACCCGGTGGCAATGGCTACTTTTTTTTTTATTTTGCTGTTATCACCGCTAAATGAGAATGTCTGTGATATCAAATGCATAAAGAGATGATCACACATCTAGTTCTTTCTACGATAAGCCATGGCTGCCTTAATACTGAATGTGGTGATATCCAAAAATCAAAAGATGAAGATCAAGCATTACGGATGGGACGGATTCCTGATTATAGCATTCATGTTTTATTTCCAATTTTCTTCAAGTAATTACTTTTAGCTTATTACGAGCAATTAGTTTGAGTACAGTAAGTTGCGGCAAATACACCACTTCAAGCTTTTCAGTGTTTTCATGAGCAGCATTCACAGCAGCCAGAAAAATACAGAAAATTAAATTTCTGTCTCTCTGTCTATCTTTTTCTACGCGTCATTTCGCTGAAAAGCGAAATGCTCCTCAACGCCGTCGAAAGCGACCCTTCACCTGCTGTGTGATCGAATCGTCGTCTCACCGCGGCAAGTTCGGAAACCTTAGAGGTCAAACCAAAATGGAGTAGAAGGTCACGCCTGTTTTCCAGCGAGGTCAAGGGTTGACCGCCTAGAAATTAATGCCAATTTTGGCTATGACATGAGCACGCAAAGAAAAGGGAAACAGACGAGACCTGCCAGAAATTGCAGAGAAAGTGAGAAAGTGAGAAAGCGAGATAGGAACGTCGAAGCTCATCATCGCCCAATCACAGAAAGCTCTCTCTCTCTCTCTCTCTCACTCTCTCGGTTTGCCTTGTTGGGATTATTGTTGTTATTATTTTCTCATTACCTTTATTATTATTCGTAAGATAGTTTATTGTCTCACGCTAGGGCAGCAGCTGTGGATAAACATACAAAAGCCTTGCGCTTGCACAAAAATCAGTTCCGTATAAAATTAGGAGTAAACAAGATGACTTTGTAATATTTTTTTCACTTTCATTTATCGATCTCACACTACTGCCCCTTCCTGTTTTACCTTCTTCCCTTTCATTTATCCGCAGGTTCACACCCATATTTCTACTTATGTTGCTATTATGCCACCCACATTTGATTTATTCAAGAAAACAATTCAGCATTCATACTGGCTGGATGAAGAAATTTTATTACGCGTGAACTCTCTCTCTCTCTCTCTCTCTCTCTCTCTCTCTCTCTCTCTCTCTCTCTCTCTCTCTCCAGTATTACTTTTTGGTGGAAGATTTTTAATGCTGTTTGGGAAGATGCAACATTTCCGCGTTGGTTTTTCCTAAGGGTAAATGATATTATTTGCAGACGGAACCAACATTCTATCACGTTTACATTACAGTTGGGGAGCGAGCGACTTTTACCGTATTTACATTCCTTTCCAGATAGCAGTAACAATTAAGTGATGGCAATTTATTTCTTACTGTTTTCGTTTCTCTCATATCTTTGGTCTAAATCCAAAGCCAAAAGATTGTCAGAGATATTGCTGTGTCCGACAAAAACTAGGAACATTTAACATTTCATTTTCATCAATAAAATTCTGACATAACTTGGATTCTGGTCAAACGGGTAAGCACTAAAATGAATGATCATCGCGTAACTAAATGCAATGAGAAGGTTAGTTTAGTTTAGGTGGAACAGATTAGAATCAGTCCTTCAAAAGGAAGGAAAGGAATGTCAACAAGAAACAGGTAAATAATACGCCGAAGTTTCTTCGGCGCAATCGTGTTTTCTGTGCAGCGTGTAATGCTTTATGAAATTCTTAGCCACGGCCCATGAAACTCTCAGCCACGGCCCATGAAACTTTCAGCCACGGCCCGGTGGTGGCATGTCTTGTTGGCACCTATAGAGTTGCCAAACGCACGATCATGGCTAACCTTAACCTTAAATAAAATAAAAACTACTGAGGCTAAAGGGCTGCAATTTGGTGTGTTTGATGATTGGAGGGTGGATGATCAACATACTAATTTGAACCCTCTAGTCTCAGTAGTGTTTAAGATCTGAGGGCGGAAAGCAAAATGCAGACAGACAGACAGACAGACAAATAGCCATCTCAGTAGTTTTCTTTATCAGAAAACTAAAAAGGAAGGGGAAAAGGATGAGAATTCCAAAAGAGAAAACAAGATTCAACATAAATATTTGAAGAGTGCGTCCCTACGTGCTCTTTCACAGGAAATTTTGTACATTCCCACATCTTCCCAGCGGCTTTAAACTCCATATAAAACAGGAACCTCCCATCTGCCAAGCCGAATTCTTGAGTGCAACTAGGTCACAAACTCTCGTTGAGTTCCATCTCGCAGCAGTGCATACTCAATCCAGTTCAAAAGTCTTTCTCATTTGCACTTCTACTGTAGTGAAGCGAGCCAAAGTAAATTGAAAGAAATCTAGTATCACGAAACAAAATCCAGAACACCTAACGCCTCTTTCATCGTTATTTCCAATCTCCCAGACCTTAGTATTAGCATGATGTAAGGGGCCTCAACATGGCGGAGCATGACGTAAATGTTATTTGCGCCATCTATTGCGACGAAAATGAATCACGGGAAGGCAGACCGCCGTGGTAATGACATAGGTGGTTGCTGTTATTTACACGGAGACGTGGCGCTGCTAATGACCCTCTTACGTTACAGTGCGATGTTTTCTTTCCCTTAATTAGGTGACGGGGCTTTCTCCTGAACGTACTGAGACAGGCAGCCAGACAGTCAGATCTCTATGCTAATCAAAGGATAAATAGAGATTAACATAAATAATTCCCCGATTTAGTCAAAGGCATAACGGTGCCGAATAATGGACACATGGTAATTGAGAAATTATATATTACTCAATTTCAAACTCTATAGAGAGCCACGCCTCAGTAAGATATTTTATCGAATGTGGCGTTTGAATTAATCCACCAGTAAGCCGTTTCAGCCATTCCATGTCCCTTCTAACTCTGTACCTTGGGAGAGACGCTGGATCATTCATTAGAATTCTAAAGTCACGAGGTCCTCTTTTAAGAACAGGGAATGGAACAACCCATTTGGTATTAACTTCTCAAATGAATACTAGAGACGGCCTAAGTACAACTGACTCTTTTACCTTCAACTGAAATAGTAAACAAAGAAATACAATAATCAGTAACAATAAAAAAGAACACCAGTAAAAGGAAAACGAAAACATTTAAAAAACCAAAACAATAACGTAATGCAATCAGTAGAAAATAGCAACATAACATTACACAATGATGATGCTGTAAATGAAGTCAAAGAAAAAGGCAAGCAACGAAAGAATAAACACTGACGTAAACGAAATTGAATGACAGCACAAACAAGCCTCTCTCTGCTTTCACGCATAATAATGCCTTCATTAGGAGACAGTAGCACCACAACACCCAACCCTCAGGGCTTACAACCGCAGGCATTGGCTACTGGAGATTCCATGGAAAGTATCTCTCTCTCTTTTTCTCTCTCTATCTCTCTCTCTCTCTTTATATATATATATACTGTATATGTATATAGATATATATATACTGTATATATATATAGATGGAAATATAGATATGACTTTTTTATCACACTGTGATTTATATACAATCATGAAGCAACAAATGTCGCTTAATATCAAATTCACGCTACCTCAGGAATATCTCCGACGGAGAATTATCAACGAAGGGGAATTTATAAGTGATAAATGGATTGGTACTGTCGGGACGCGATCCTCGACACAGCACGTACCCAGCAACTCCAGTCGACGTTACAGTCGACTGGAGTTACTGGAATGCTGTGTCGAGGGATCGCATCCCGACAATACCAATCCATTTATCACTTATAAATTCCCCTTCGGTGATAATTCTCTATACCAGTCGACTGGAGTTGCTGGGTACGTGCTGTGTCGAGAGATCGCGTCCCGACAGTACCAATCCATTTATCACTTATAAATTCCCCTTCAGTGATAATTCTCCGTCGGAGATATTCCCGAGGTAGCGTGAATTTGATATTAAGCGACATTTGTTGCTTCATGATTGTATATATAGATATATATATATATATATAACAATACTACAGCTAGGTAATGTGGAAGTTATCACTACATAACAGATAAAAAATTCACATTCACACACACACACACACTCACGTGCGCACGCGCGCATACACATATACTGTACATGCATTAAAAAAATAGGATTGTATAAGATCGAAGTATTAATGTGATCTTAATGAATTTCGGTGTGATGGTCAGAAAGCCAAGGATATATATATATATATATATATATATATATATATATATATATATATATATATATATATATATATGCCTTATATATATATATGTAATGCATATGTGTATTCACTCATGTATTTATTTATTTATTTATTCAACATACGCCCTATAACTCATGAGGAGATGCTTCAAAAGCTTTTAGGAAGTTGTTTGGGATGAGGCTGCTACCCCCATGCCTTTCTTCATCCCAGTTACAGCCCAACACATTCTTCTAAATACTAGGCGCATAATTCGATGATTATCGGGAGAAACATAAGCGGTTTCATTGGATATCAATAAGAATTCTGGCTCACGCAGGAATCGAAACTGGGAATTTTTGCTTTTAAAAAGAACGTCCGTGGTTAGCCCAACCTGTAGCCACCAGTTGACCCAACCGGCAGTCAGGAAAGAGGAATGGAGCTGGCAACCTAACATGGCACTTCCAAGCGCCTATAGGCTTACTGACCACAAACCCGCACATTATTGAAAGAACCTAATATAACCATTCATAAGTTCAGCCTCATAAAGATATACCCTATTAAACCGTTCCGCGTCGTGACGGGTAAAAGCCTGATGCGACACATATCGTGTCACAGTGAGTAGAAGATTGGAAAGTTCGAATCGTTCCCTCATGAAAATTTGCTCAAAAAGATAAGGAGCAATCCTCGTTAAACGTGCCAGTTCACTAAATCAAACTCCCCCCACCCCCCACCTCTCTCTCTCTCTCTCTCTCTCTCTCTCTCTCTCTCTCTCTCTCTCTCTCTCTCAGTATATATATATATATATATATATATATATATATATATATATATATATATATATATATATATATATATATACAGATTCAAAAGCATTAAGCTCCAAATGCAGTTTAATATAAAATTACTGAACTTCGGAGTAGCATAAGTACACCTTAGTTTTACCAGACCACTGAGCTGATTAACAGCTCTCCTAGGGCTGGCCCGAAGGATTAGACTTATTTTACGTGGCTAAGAACCAATTGGTTACTTAGCAACGGGACCTACAGCTTATTGTGGAATCCGAACCACATTATAGCGAGAAATGAATTTCTGTCACCAGAAATAAATTCCTCTAATTCTTCATTAGCCGGCCGGAGACTCGAACTCGGGCCTAGCGAGTGCTAAGCCCGAAATGGTCGGGAAGATATGCATTTTCAGTGACGGTGACCACTGGATAGCAGGAGAGATATAACCTGATATCGACTCTGTCGTACATATGCTGTCGAATTCAAGTTTTTGTGCTTAGAGTCGATTCCTATTATTTTTATGACCTTGTGTCACAATCAACTTAGGTCAAATAGGTCGAGGCAATACGTGTAATTTTCCGCAGATTTTCATGAAGTTTTATGAATGATAATAAAAACAAAAATGATGCATAGTAAACAAGCATACTCGGCGTAAATTGACGATAAAGTCAAACCCCTTTTTTGGGGGATCTAAACAGCCGACAAGAGGAGGTTTGTGCCTAACACTAACGGTAATGATGATGATGATTATAAGAATGCAGACGAACAATAAACCTCTCCAAAGAAGAATGCAGACGAACAATAAACCTCTCCAAAGAAAAGGAGAAGTTTAGTACTAATAATAAATTTATGTGCTTCCTTTAAACGACCTCGACGCGTTGACACAGTTGTAGCCCTGCACTGAATCTGTTTACTGGAAAACACATAGATTTCAGTTCAGACATCAGTCAGTGCGCAGACAGATCCAGAAATCTGTAAATGTAAATGTATTGCTAAAACAATGAAGACTTTGTGCGTCCACCTGCAAGAACCGAATGCAGAGATGAATTCATCATAAAAAGGGGCGTTCTAACGTTTTAACACCGGATGAGTAGAATAGAACAGAATATAGGATTTAGGCCAAAGGCCAACCGCTGGGACCCAAGAGGTCATTCAGCGCTGAAAGGGATATTAACAGAAAGGAGGTTTGAAAGGTGTAACAGGAGGAAAACCTCGCAGCTTCATCATGAAACAATTGTTAAAGGTGGAAAGTCAGATGGAAGAAAGCGAATACGAACGGAGGTACGGTGAAAGGAACGAAAGAGGTTGCAGCTAGGGGCCGAGGGAACGCTGCAAAGACCCTTAAGTAATAACTACAGTGCACCAATTGAAGTGCACTGACGGCTTTCTACAGGTTTATTCCTGCATGATACATGCATATAGTTAGAGCTTCAGAAGTTCAAATTTGGTACATTTTTGTAGCAGTCTCACATAAATATCGCTTATTAGTTTGGTGATTTATTCCTTGTTATTTCTCTGTTATATTTTATCCTTTGCTTCTTAGTTTTGTTTTCCGTACTGGCCAGTTTTCTCTATTGGATTTCCTTGGCTTGATGCATTCTGTTTTTCCAACAACAACAACACCAATAATAATAATAATAATAATAATAATAATAATAATAATAATAATAATAATAATAATAATAATAATAATAATTTTTCCTAACATCTTTTTTTCTTCGTTTCGATAAGTTCTCTTATTTGGCTTCTCATTATTTTATGCAAAGTTCCTGGCTGCTATTGTGCGACTCCACGGTATTTACACTTCTAGTTTCATCTCCAAACCTTTTTTCAGTGCTGCTTGTTGATTTTTTTTATCATTCAGAAGATGAACCTTATTCATATGAAACAAGCTGCATATTGGTGCTGCTGTTCAGCGACTCTAGTTGCTCTCGGTAAGGAACTGGGATCAGGGATCAATTGTGAACGTGAAAGATCTCTGGTAAAATACAAATTACTTAAAAGTGACAAAAAAGAAAAAATGACCATCCGTTGACGATCCAAGTCATAGTACTCAGGGAACTGCTCTACGGGACACATTTGTAAGTCCTACCTTAATACTATCTATCTCTCTATCTATCTATCTATATACTATATATACGTATATATATATACATACATATATATATATATATATATATATATATATATATATATATATATATATATATATATATATTCCTACATATATGCATGTATATATATGACTCAGTATTAAAAACTTTTAAAATATACATGCACGCTAGCAGAGAGAGAGAGAGAGAGAGAGAGAGAGAGAGAGAGAGAGAGAGAGAGAGAGAGAGAGAGAGAGAGAGAGAGAGAGAGAGAGACCTGAGTTCAAAAAAAGCAGATGAAATCTGTCTCTTCACGGAAGAATTTAATCTTGAAAGTAAACGGTATAACAAAAATAGAAACAATTCTTAAGATGCGGAGAACAGTTGTGAAGGAAATGCTTTCAATAGTTACTCTCACTAATCGCTGCGGATGCCTCTCTGTCATTCTGATCGAAGTACAAAACCGTGGAGTACTTTCATAATCCGCAATCAGACATGGAAGTCAACCATATATAATGTGAATAAAATCAACATACATTATAGAAACAATATATCACCCAGAACCCAAACGCATTATATATATATATATATATATATATATATATATATATATATATATATATATATATATATATATTATATATATATAGCATGTATATTATATATATATATATATATATATATATATATATATATATATATATATATATATATATATAATGCGTTTGGGTTCTGGGTGATATATTGTTTCTATAATGTATGTTGATTTTATTCACATTATATTCGGTTGACTTCCATGTCTGATTGCGGATTATGAAAGTACTCCACTTGGTTTTGTACTTAAATAAATAATAATAAATAAGTATAAAACATTGATTAAAATAAATAAATAAATAAATAAAGAAAAATAAAAGAAATGAAGATATAAATAAAAATAAAGAAAAAAAATATATAAAATATGTACTTAGTAAAAAAATACCAGCACACTTCTCTTTCATCTGCTGAGTTTTCTCTAAATATTTTCCAACTGCAGCTTTCCTTGCCAAGTAAGCTTTCATGCTGGTGACTCCAGGTACCAGGCGACCTCCCACCAATAGCCTTGGCCATCTAGTGGCAGACACACAAAACTCCCAAATCAATGACTTATGCAAGGTATACAGCATATGAACGTAATATATAATAATATTTATAATTTCTACTCTGAACACATCAAGTGCGGCTTCACGAAGAGGTGGACGAAGGAAATGAGCCAAATCAAACGCGTGGATGAATTCGCTGGATTCATGTGTTCCGAATCGCATTTCGTTTGTCTCGAACCTGACAGACGCGGCTGGAAATGTGAACTGAATGGGTTTCTCGTCGTGAAAAACGTATACACGAACAGTGAGCCAGAGACAAAGGGACAAAGAAAGGGAAAAAGATTCTTTGATCAACAAGTAATGGGTATTTTTACATTGTGAAAGTTCGCAAAAATTCTGTATGAAATATCTGACTGGACAACAGCGGGTAACAATCTTTCTATTTATCTACCTTTCCCTATGAACAATTACCATGAAAGTTGACAGAGAGAGAGAGAGAGAGAGAGAGAGAGAGAGAGAGAGAGAGAGAGAGAGAGAGAGAGAGAGAGAGAGAGGTTTTCAGCAGACTTCAAAGGGTATTTAAAACCAACATGGCCACTGAATTACAAGGAAAAGCCGAGATATAAAAAATTTATCGTCCCGTGCTTTTTTGAACAGAACTGGGGACTGCAGAGGTTTACCTACGCATGGCGTTCGTTGAACTTTTCCTCCTTCAATATGATGATGATTATGACGATCACTGTGATTATATGAGATATTGAAAAATCCAATGATGACTTTTGATAACCAGGTGCTATTTGGGATGGTCAACACAGGTCAGGTCTTACATATCTAAATACAATGAATAAACGTTCTCTCATAAATGCACATAGGCTACACACTGATGTTCATAAACTCAGTATGTATGTATGTATGATATATATACAGTATATATATATATATATATATATATATATATATATATATATATATATATATATATATATATATATATATATATATATATATAATATATATGTGTGTGTGTGTGTGTGTGTGCATGTACAAGTATGTTAACGCACGTGTATGTATGTATGTATGTATGTATGTATGTATGTACATAAACGATTTTACATAAGTGTCGTCAAATGACTTGATGATTTTACTGAAATAAATTAAACTATTTTTATAATCAATGATTCTTTCAGCATCAACTGAAAATTGTACATATACGGTTGTTTTCCATTAGGCAAAAGACTGACTTCCTTCAGACAGTTTCCTAGACATCTCTGCGCAGAATGTATGTGTGCAATTCAGAGCGAAAAGAAACCGACCAGCAGCAGGGGGCAGGGGCAGGGGCAGGGGCATTACCTGCCCGCCATCGCCGTCTCCGGTTAAGAGCAGCGCAGGGGTGAACTGGCTCCTCGAAAGGTGAAAGTCTGAGCACACCGGCTCCAGAGAGCGCCCGCGGGAGGAGGTTGTTTCATCCGACGGTGTCGACGCTGAGGCAGCGGCATCTGGGGCGGGCGCCTTGATACAATTTCCCTTTGGACCGAGGGCAAGCATTTTCTAATGCGCGTGGAGAAACGATGTTGTCTTCGTGGCAAAACCATAAAGATGGGCAGTTGTGCGCTCACTTTTCTATACAGATATTTCCTCAGTGATGACGTCATGTCAATTTCATCGGGATTTCCTTTTTCCTTCACTCCCTCTGCCCAGTGACAATTTCCCCTTCGCAATCTCAGCAGAACCACAACCTACTCTTTCGCCAAAAGGGGCTTGATTTATCCCTCTCTCTCTCTCTCTCTCTCTCTCTCTCACCTGACTGCTGCAGCTACAGTAAGTAGGACAAGGCCGCTGGTCGAACAGTCGTACCTCATCGTTTAGGCCAAGTTGTTGCTCGTTTTCTACAGCCTCTAGTTCCGTCACTCGCTGATTCTTTTCAGAGGCGGACTTTTGCATTATTCATAGCTTCACGTGCAGGAGTGTGTTAATTAATTTTAAAAAGAAATAAATTTTTGGTCAAATAAATCACAACAGCATGATCTTCATGAAGTGAAAGGAAACGATGTCTCTGTGCACACGGCTCATCTCACCGATTGAGGTTAAGTATTTACTCCTTCTAACTCGCAAAATGGAAACTCATCCCACACGGTTGCGTCGAAGTTACCAGAAGAGTTGTAAGATTGGAACTGGAGGGATTCAATTATTATCACTTTCATCACATAAATTTATTAAAGGCTTTCGTAAATCTCTCTCTCTCTCTCTCTCTCTCTCTCTCTCTCTCTCCACATGAGCCTTTGAGGGTAAGGACCACTTGTTGGCAACCTCACCCAAAAATCCGATATATATATATATATATATATATATATATATATATATATATATATATATATATATATATATCATAACAACAGGTGAAGAAATAGCATACTAGGTGTAGGTCAGGACCTACAACCAGTATGTTATTTCTTCAACTGTGGTTATCAGTGATATATAAATCACGGTTTGATTACAATCATATATATATATATTATATATATATATATATATATATATATATATATATATATATATATATATATATATATATATATACGGTATATATACGTACATATATATATATATATATATATATATATATATATATATATATATATATATATATATATATATATATATATATATATATATACTTATATATATATATATATACATATGAGTTGAATATTGTGGCTGTTTCTTCGGTATTAATTTTACACTGTCGTTCTCTATTTTTCCAAGGTCAATTAGAAAATTGTAGACATAACAATAAAAAGAATTAAAGCCTGCGATGCTCCCACTGGGTTTAGAGAAAACGGCTTAATGTTGAATCCCTTTTGCAGAATCCTTACACAACATAAGCCAATTCATCGCTTCACAGAGAAGGTTCTTCATCAGCACATCAAAACCCCCAAACACACGGCACCACTGACTTCTCTACCTTGCACGCAGTCACTCTCTCACTTTCTGGACATTTAGGTCTTTCCTTGCTGTTGCTTCTTTCACACCATCTATCCAAACCTTTCTGCGTCCTCCTCTGTATCACTCCTAATACTTCTCTGTACATAACTGTCGTCCTCCATTTTTTCCACATGGCTAAACAATCTCAAAATGTGACCCATTCTTTCAATTATACTAACCTTCTTTTACCACTTCTACATTTCCCCAAATTCCTCACCATTTCAGTTTTGTCTTAACCCACACATACGGCATAAACAGTTCATCTTAATTGCTGCAACCTCTTTTTCATTTGAATTCAGTTCTTACAAATCCCTTCCATAAAGGAGAGTTGACTTAACAATCCCTTCATGAATTCCCACCTTGGCTTATGGTTTACCTGTTCTACGATTCACGTCTTCTCCCAGCACATTTGGCCCTAATTACTTCTAACGGAGGATGAAGGAGCAGGTGAGAGAGAACAACCCTGAGCAACGCTTTTAATGACAGGAAATGGAGCAGGTGTCATCCTTTCAGCGACAGCATAATGACGCGAATCGGACTGATGATGAACTAGAAGTATAGGAGGTTAAGAGTCGCGGCTCAGACTATCAGGGGGTCTTGAAGGCCTTCATTTAGATCGAAATGATAAACAGAAGATTCGGCGGTGAGCCACTGACCAAGTGGTGGGCACCGGCTAAGAAAGATAAGACAGAAATTCGCACATCTCAACCTCAGTTAGATTGCCTGGCTTTTGATCTGGTAACCTTCAAGGATAACATTATGGTCTCAACATGAAGACTGCTATAGGGATGTTAAAAAAAAAAACTCGCTTATACATCAGCAAAGACAAATATACATGTGCGATCTGTTCCATAGGTTACCGTAGAAGCTTGCCTCGCCGTCGAGAGGTCCCGTTGAAACATGAACTCTAGAACATTTTTTTGTAAATCCCTTCATTGTGGCTCTGTTGACTTAAGCAGTTAATTATGTACCTGGCAGTTCTAGACGACTGTGGTTGGTCAATACCAGACAGGTGCATATATATACACACACACACATATATATACAGTATATATATGAGTATGTATGAATATGTATATGTTCCTGGTAGTTCTAGATGACTGCGATGGGTCAACACCAGATTATTGCATATATATATACATACTGTATATGCAAAAATCTGGTATTGGCCCACTGTAGTCATCTAGAACTTTCAATTAAATATATTAAATATATATATATATATATATATATATATATATATATATATATATATATATATATATATATATATATATACAATGAGCTAGACTAGAAAGTCAATCGGACGATGTTTAGTGTAATATAGACTTCGTATAGCTTGAATATCTTCATCTGCAACCACGAACAAAAATCAGTCCCAAAACAGGAGTCATTAAAAACCATGACTCCATTACAACCTCTGCCGCCGATGTCGATGTGTCACTGTCGTGTAATCGTGTGAAGGACGTCATGAATTAACGAAAAAGCGACTCGCACTCGTTGTACGTTGCAGAAGTCGGCGTATATTCATGCACGCTCAATGCAACCGTGGATAAGACGTACTGTACAAGTTACAACGGTGAGGCTCAGAAAGCTGCCAGCAAGCAAGGAGCTTGAGCAAGACTAAACCCATTGCAGACTTAGTCTTGCTCAAGATAGGCTTCGAAATTCGGGACGTTGCAGCTCGCTATATTGATGGAGCTGAACGGAACAAAACTCTTGTCAAAGCGCATACAGCTGCAATTTGGAAAGGGATGTCTGTGTGTGTGAGAGAGAGAGAGAGAGAGAGAGAGAGAGAGAGAGAGAGAGAGAGAGAGAGAGAGAGAGAGAGAGAGAGAGAGGATATTAAACCAAGATTACATCGTCTAGGACTTTCGTTTTTAATTATGATGGTATAGTGTTTGAAGAGAGATAGAGAAATGGATTAAAAGTGGTCTGTAACAAAAATTACTTTTAAATAATAATAATAATAATAATAATAATAATAATAATAGTAGTAGTAGTAAACATTATAATTACACGATGACATTACAAGCAACGACTACAAGACCACCGCCAACAACTACAGTAATAATAATAATAATAATAATAATAATAATAATAATAATAATAATAATAATAATAATAATAATAATAATTTTCATGATCATAATAAAAAGGAAATGCAACGAAAACATTCATTACAGGAGAAACGTGGAAACTTCTCTCACGGTGACCCAGATTGAAGAAATCCAGGTGAAAAGTGAGGATGATTCTTTGCCTGAGACTGGAATAAGGCAGAGTCCTCATGTCTTCGATTTCAGGCTCACCGCAAACGCCGGTCTTCCCTCTTTCGATCGCTCATTTTCTAAACACTCAGGCATCTCGAAGGCAACAACTAACCTATATTTGCAAAGTTATGCCGTGCATGCCGTATTGGACCCCAGGGAAATCCAAAAACGAGACGGCGGAACTAAGTGAAAACCAAAAATATGCGCCATTATTCAGCGTGACATTCTTTCTGGATGTATACACACACACACACACACACACACACACACACACACACACACTCTCTATCTCTCTCTCTCTTTTCGTGATTTTTATAATTTCCTTACGTGATTTCTTTTACGTGTTTCCCGTACTTTGTACTTCACGGAAATTCAACAAGCGCCCTATCTGCTCATCACGACTGTGTAACCCAGTAACACCAAATGAATATGGCGCAGTCGTCGCGTCTTCCGGCCGAAGTCTCCAGTTCCATTTACTCTTTTTAACGTGCAGGTAATTCCCCATGAAGATGATGAGGAGCTCGGATCCGTTTTGCAATATTTCATGGTAAGTTACAAACATAATGAGAGCAGCGATTTGCCAATGCTTCCCGAGTGCGTGCAAACGTCCGCCAGCGACTTTTTCGACGGTCAAACGCGCGTGAGCAGATCACCCGCTCCGTTTGGCGGCAACGCAAAAACAGTCGTTGCTGAGTGAAGCGTCAGGGCTGCTGTAATGACGCTCATACACAATGCAATGCCTTACGACATTAAGTGATTCCTTCTCTTCTCTATTTAAGCTTTTAATTTCCGCGTCGATCATAGATTAAAGTAACTATTACAAGTTTCTAGGTCTCTATAATAATGAAATAACATCACCTCGGTTACCATACTTGATGTGCGGAGAATATGGGTTTCCAACTCCTTTGATTTTTGACAGCACTATATGTTTTTCAAAACTTCAGCATCGTACAATACACAGTCCCCGTATCCATCGAACACCAGTGTAAAAGCACACCTGTTCACCTGTAGTAAAGATGACGACAAAAAGCGATATGCCATTTCCCAATATAACATAACAATGGCATTTGCGAGCAACATAAATTTCAACATCAAAACATAAATTTCAACATCAAACACTTGATGTTTTTCCGCCCGGTTCCGGGACAGCACGTGAGGACATCTTCCATGAATG